>NC_068368.1:51100768-51436633 GCF_020536995.1 Dreissena polymorpha | reverse complement strand
ACAAAGGCAAATAACTTACTTCCTCGCTCTAGGTCTTTCCCTACCGATAATTATTTGTGGGCATATTTTGATGTGATCCCATTTTATTTAAACTTCAGGCTGCTCATGTCAAATAAAATTATTTTGGGTTTGATGGTGTTAGGGCAAACAATTTGCTGCAGAAGTGGTTGTCCTTCAATTTTCAAAGTTGCTGAACAGTTGTTTGCTCTTGAATTGTCTAAAGTGGTGTAGAGTTGTTGCCCTTTGATTGTCTAAGTTGCTGCAGAGTTTTTGCCCTTAAATTGTATGAGGTGCTGTAGAAAGTTGTGGCCCTTTGATTGTTTAAGTTGATTTTGAGTTGTTTGTTGAGTTCTTTAATTGTCCAATTTGCCGTGGTTGCCTTGTAATTGTCTTCGTAAATTGAGGAGCCTGCTTGCAAAAACTCTTATCCATAGGGATAAGTGTATTTATCTTGATTGAGTTGTTTTAAGTTTTTTAATGAAAAAGTTTCATTTTGAATAGAAAATACAAACTTAAAACATAATCTATAAAGTACTATTAATGAAAAGAATTTCAATATTGTGTATAAGAATGTCTCTATAGTTGACAAAAAAATGCTAATGTTGGTTATTATAATTGACTATTTACCTGCATTGAAGTGGTTTTGATAGCGAGCCGCCAGTGTATGAGCCCCGGCACAATAGGATTAGTCCACTGCTTTGACAGTGACTCAGATAGGTGACCTTGCCTGCCTGCTGTCTTTACATTGTTCTGTGAAATCTTGGTTTAATGCATGTGCATAAAGAGTAGTCCTAAATTAACAATACTTTCTGTTTTTATCATATTTATTCATTTAAAAGAGGTTTCTTATAACAAAAATTTGGGGCCACATTTTAGGCACATGCATTAACCCTGTTTTCCCAGAATGATATTCTGTCTTTATCTCGTATAGCAAGGGTCTAATGCCAAGCTATTGCAGCTGATATTAAATATTGCGCCCATACAACATTTATATTCTGAAACTCAAACTCTGCTGTACCATTTTGGCCTGTCGTGATAACGTAAACCCTCAGCTAAACTTGTTGGGTATTTTGCATGTGAAGGAAGTCTCTTCTAAAAAAAAGTTCTGTGACGGGGAAAGTGTTTGTCCCTTATTATCTTGTGTGGACTGCACAGGCTCATCTGGGACGACACTTTACGGACATGCATTAAGCCCTGTTTTCTGAGAGCAAGGCTAACCTCTTATTAATATCCTTGCAGCATTGGGAGCCCGGACTGACCAGTGTAGCGTTCTGAGAAAACTGGGCATAATGCATGTGCGTAAATGTCATCCCAGATTAGCCTGTGCAATCCACACAGGCTAATCTGGGACGACACTTTCGGCATTTATGATTTATTTTTTTAAATGAAGCCTCTTCTTAGCAAATATCCAATTTAGGCGGAAAGTGTTGTCCATGCGCAGGCTTATCTGGGATGACACTAAACGCACGTGCATTATGCCCAGTTTTCTCAGAACACGACTCAGTGGGTCTTTCATTGTGTGTCCTGCAAGTGTAAGCCCTCTTTCAACTGAGCTTTGATTTTGTTTCAGTTTATTAGGATCTCTATCTATCTGAATTTCATTCAGTGTAACAAGCAACAACCTTTCTTGTAACATTATTTCTTCTTGCATATGCTATGGAGATTTAAGAATGTTCTTTCTGAATTGTATTGGAACTATGTAACCATACAGACATACATTTCTGCTTCATTTTTGTAATCATTTTTTGACATTTTTTTTAGTGTCTACATGTATATCACAAACATTATGATGTACAATTGGACAATACATGTAATTTATTTGATAAGCTTTGTTTTGCAGTAAAATTGTTTAAATAAATATACTAACACGTTGTAACTGTTACATTATGTTAACAGTTATCACTGTAAATGTATCAATTAGTGCCACATCTTGCAAATATTGGTCTCAGCCATATGCAGCCATTGTAGCACCAAGCCAACCTGCACATTGCGCCAGTTTGATCTGGAACTACCTTGTCATCTATAAAGTCACACAATTGTTCGTGTTTTATATAGCAGACAGGCTAGCTCCTTATCTGACTGTGAGTGTGCACGCTATAGCTGACAGGCTAGCTCCTTATCTGACTGTGAGTGTGCACACTATAGCTGACAGGCTAGCTCCTTATCTGACTGTGAGTGTGCACACTATAGCTGACAGGCTAGCTCCTTATCTGACTGTGAGTGTGCACGCTATAGCAGACAGGCTAGCTCCTTGTCTGACTGTGAGTGTGCACGCTATAGCTGACAGGCTAGCTCCTTGTCTGACTGTGAGTGTGCACGCTATAGCAGACAGGCTAGCTCCTTATCTGACTGTGAGTGTGCACGCTATAGCTGACAGGCTAGCTCCTTATCTGACTGTGAGTGTGCACACTATAGCTGACAGGCTAGCTCCTTATCTGACTGTGAGTGTGCAGGCTATAGCTGACAGGCTAGCTCCTTGTCTGACTGTGAGTGTGCACGCTATAGCAGACAGGCTAGTTCCTTATCTGACTATGAGTGTGCACACTATAGCTGACAGGCCAGCTCCTTATCTGACTGTGAGTGTGCACGCTATAGCTGACAGGCTAGCTCCTTATCTGACTGTGAGTGTGCACACTATAGCTGACAGGCTAGCTCCTTATCTGACTGTGAGTGTGCACGCTATAGCTGACAGGCTAGCTCCTTGTCTGACTGTGAGTGTGCACGCTATAGCAGACTGGCTAGCTCCTTATCTGACTGTGAGTGTGCACGCTATAGCTGACAGGCTAGCTCCTTATCTGACTGTGAGTGTGCACACTATAGCTGACAGGCTAGCTCCTTATCTGACTGTGAGTGTGCAGGCTATAGCTGACAGGCTAGCTCCTTATCTGACTGTGAGTGTGCACACTATAGCAGACAGGCTAGCTCCTTATCTGACTGTGAGTGTGCACGCTATAGCTGACAGGCTAGCTCCTTATCTGACTGTGAGTGTGCACACTATAGCTGACAGGCTAGCTCCTTATCTGACTGTGAGTGTGCACGCTATAGCAGACAGGCTAGCTCCTTATCTGACTGTGAGTGTGCACACTATAGCAGACAGGCTAGCTCCTTATCTGACTGTGAGTGTGCACGCTATAGCAGACAGGCTAGCTCCTTATCTGACTGTGAGTGTGCACACTATAGCAGACAGGCTAGCTCCTTATCTGACTGTGAGTGTGCACACTATAGCAGACAGGCTAGCTCCTTATCTGACTGTGAGTGTGCACACTATAGCAGACAGGCTAGCTCCTTATCTGACTGTGAGTGTGCACGCTATAGCAGACAGGCTAGCTCCTTATCTGACTGTGAGTGTGCACGCTATAGCAGACAGGCTAGCTCCTTTACTGACTGTGAGTGTGCAGGCTATAGCTGACAGGCTAGCTCCTTATCTGACTGTGAGTGTGCACGCTATAGCTGACAGGCTAGCTCCTTATCTGACTGTGAGTGTGCAGGCTATAGCAGACAGGCTAGCTCCTTGTCTGACTGTGAGTGTGCACGCTATAGCAGACAGGCTAGCTCCTTATCTGACTGTGAGTGTGCAGGCTATAGCAGACAGGCTAGCTCCTTATCTGACTGTGAGTGTGCACGCTATAGCAGACAGGCTAGCTCCTTGTCTGACTGTGAGTGTGCACACTATAGCTGACAGGCTAGCTCCTTGTCTGACTGTGAGTGTGCACGCTATAGCAGACAGGCTAGCTCCTTATCTGACTGTGAGTGTGCACACTATAGCAGACAGGCTAGCCCCTTATCTGACTGTGAGTGTGCACACTATAGCAGACAGGCTAGCTCCTTATCTGACTGTGAGTGTGCACGCTATAGCAGACAGGCTAGCTCCTTATCTGACTGTGAGTGTGCACACTATAGCAGACAGGCTAGCTCCTTATCTGACTGTGAGTGTGCACACTATAGCAGACAGGCTAGCTCCTTATCTGACTGTGAGTGTGCACGCTATAGCTGACAGGCTAGCTCCTTGTCTGACTGTGAGTGTGCACACTATAGCTGACAGGCTAGCTCCTTGTCTGACTGTGAGTGTGCACGCTATAGCAGACAGGCTAGCTCCTTATCTGACTGTGAGTGTGCACACTATAGCAGACAGGCTAGCTCCTTATCTGACTGTGAGTGTGCACACTATAGCAGACAGGCTAGCTCCTTATCTGACTGTGAGTGTGCACGCTATAGCAGACAGGCTAGCTCCTTATCTGACTGTGAGTGTGCACACTATAGCAGACAGGCTAGCTCCTTATCTGACTGTGAGTTTGCACACTAAAGCAGACAGGCTAGCTCCTTATCTGACTGTGAGTGTGCACACTATAGCTGACAGGCTAGCTCCTTATCTGACTGTGAGTGTGCACGCTATAGCTGACAGGCTAGCTCCTTGTCTGACTGTGAGTGTGCACGCTATAGCAGACAGGCTAGCTCCTTATCTGACTGTGAGTGTGCAGGCTATAGCAGACAGGCTAGCTCCTTATCTGACTGTGAGTGTGCAGGCTATAGCAGACAGGCTAGCTCCTTATCTGACTGTGAGTGTGCACGCTATAGCAGACAGGCTAGCTCCTTATCTGACTGTGAGTGTGCATGCTATAGCAGACCGACTAGCTCCTTAATCTGACTGTGAGTGTGCACGCTATAGCAGACAGGCTAGCTCCTTATCTGACTGTGAGTGTGCACACTATAGCAGACAGGCTAGCTCCTTATCTGACTGTGAGTGTGCAGGCTATAGCAGACAGGCTAGCTCCTTATCTGACTGTGAGTGTGCACGCTATAGCAGACAGGCTAGCTCCTTATCTGACTGTGAGTGTGCACACTATAGCTGACAGGCTAGCTCCTTGTCTGACTGTGAGTGTGCAAGCTATAGCAGACAGGCTAGCTCCTTATCTGACTGTGAGTGTGCACACTATAGCTGACAGGCTAGCTTCTTATCTGACTGTGAGTGTGCACGCTATAGCAGACAGGCTAGCTCCTTATCTGACTGTGAGTGTGCACACTATAGCTGACAGGCTAGCTCCTTGTCTGACTGTGAGTGTGCAAGCTATAGCAGACAGGCTAGCTCCTTATCTGACTGTGAGTGTGCACACTATAGCTGACAGGCTAGCTTCTTATCTGACTGTGAGTGTGCACGCTATAGCTGACAGGCTAGCTCCTTATCTGACTGTGAGTGTGCACACTATAGCAGACAGGCTAGCTCCTTATCTGACTGTGAGTGTGCACGCTATAGCTGACAGGCTAGCCCCTTATCTGACTGTGAGTGTGCACGCTATAGCTGACAGGCTAGCTCCTTGTCTGACTAAGAGTGTGCACGCTATAGCTGACAGGCTAGCTCCTTATCTGACTGTGAGTGTGCACGCTATAGCAGACAGGCTAGCTCCTTATCTGACTGTGAGTGTGCACGCTAAAGCAGACAGGCTAGCTCCTTATCTGACTGTGAGTGTGCACGCTATAGCAGACAGGCTAGCTCCTTATCTGACTGTGAGTGTGCACGCTATAGCTGACAGGCTAGCTCCTTATCTGACTGTGAGTGTGCACGCTATAGCAGACAGGCTAGCTCCTTATCTGACTGTGAGTGTGCACGCTATAGCAGACAGGCTAGCTCCTTATCTGACTGTGAGTGTGCATGCTATAGCTGACAGGCTAGCTCCTTATCTGACTGTGAGTGTGCACGCTATAGCTGACAGGCTAGCTCCTTATCTGACTGTGAGTGTGCACGCTATAGCAGACAGGCTAGCTCCTTGTCTGACTGTGAGTGTGCACACTATAGCAGACAGGCTAGCTCCTTGTCTGACTGTGAGTGTGCACGCTATAGCTGACAGGCTAGTTCCTTATCTGACTGTGAGTGTGCAGGCTATAGCAGACAGACTAGCTCCTTATCTGACTGTGAGTGTGCAGGCTATAGCTGACAGGCTAGCTCCTTATCTGACTGTGAGTGTGCAGGCTATAGCAGACAGGCTAGCCCCTTATCTGACTGTGAGTGTGCACGCTATAGCTGACAGGCTAGCTCCCTATCTGACTGTGAGTGTGCAGGCTATAGCAGACAGGCTAGCTCCTTATCTGACTGTGAGTGTGCACACTATAGCAGACAGGCTAGCCCCTTATCTGACTGTGAGTGTGCAGGCTATAGCTGACAGGCTAGCTCCTTATCTGACTGTGAGTGTGCAGGCTATAGCAGACAGGCTAGCTCCTTATCTGACTGTGAGTGTGCACGCTATAGCAGACAGGTTAGCTCCTTATCTGACTGTGAGTGTGCACGCTATAGCAGACAGGCTAGCTCCTTATCTGACTGTGAGTGTGCACGCTAGAGCAGACAGGCTAGCTCCTTATCTGACTGTGAGTGTGCACGCTATAGCTGACAGGCTAGCTCCTTATCTGACTGTGAGTGTGCACACTATAGCTGACAGGCTAGCTCCTTATCTGACTGTGAGTGTGCACGCTATAGCAGACAGGCTAGCCCCTTATCTGACTGTGAGTGTGCATGCTATAGCTGACAGGCTAGCTCCTTGTCTGACTGTGAGTGTGCACACTATAGCAGACAGGCTAGCTCCTTATCTGACTGTGAGTGTGCAGGCTATAGCAGACAGACTAGCCCCTTATCTGACTGTGAGTGTGCACGCTATAGCAGACAGGCTAGCCCCTTATTTGACTGTGAGTGTGCACGCTATAGCTGACAGGCTAGCTCCTTATCTGACTGTGAGTGTGCAGGCTATAGCAGACAGACTAGCTCCTTATCTGACTGTGAGTGTGCAGGCTATAGCTGACAGGCTAGCTCCTTATCTGACTGTGAGTGTGCAGGCTATAGCAGACAGGCTAGCCCCTTATCTGACTGTGAGTGTGCACGCTATAGCTGACAGGCTAGCTCCCTATCTGACTGTGAGTGTGCAGGCTATAGCAGACAGGTTAGCTCCTTATCTGACTGTGAGTGTGCACACTATAGCAGACAGGCTAGCTCCTTATCTGACTGTGAGTGTGCACGCTATAGCAGACAGGCTAGCTCCTTTTCTGACTGTGAGTGTGCAGGCTATAGCAGACAGGCTAGCTCCTTATCTGACTGTGAGTGTGCAGGCTATAGCTGACAGGCTAGCTCATTATCTGACTGTGAGTGTGCACGCTATAGCAGACAGGCTAGCTCCTTATCTGACTGTGAGTGTGCAGGCTATAGCAGACAGGCTAGCTCCTTATCTGACTGTGAGTGTGCACGCTATAGCAGACACGCTAGCCATTTATTTGACTGTGAGTGTGCACACTATAGCAGACAGGCTAGCTCCTTATCTGACTGTGAGTGTGCAGGCTATAGCAGACAGGCTAGCTCCTTATCTGACTGTGAGTGTGCACGCTATAGCAGACAGGCTAGCCCCTTATTTGACTGTGAGTGTGCACACTATAGCAGACAGGCTAGCCCCTTATTTGACTGTGAGTGTGCACACTATAGCAGACAGGCTAGCTCCTTATCTGACTGTGAGTGTGCACGCTATAGCAGACAGGCTAGCCCCTTATCTGACTGTGAGTGTGCACGCTATAGCTGACAGGCTAGCTCCTTATCTGACTGTGAGTGTGCATGCTATAGCAGACAGGCTAGCCCCTTATCTGACTGTGAGTGTGCACACTATAGCAGACAGGCTAGCCCCTTATCTGACTGTGAGTGTGCACGCTAAAGCAGACAGGCTAGCCCCTTATCTGACTGTGAGTGTGCACGCTATAGCTGACAGGCTAGCTCCTTATCTGACTGTGAGTGTGCACACTATAGCAGACAGGCTAGCTCCTTATCTGACTGTGAGTGTGCAGGCTATAGCTGACAGGCTAGCTCCTTATCTGACTGTGAGTGTGCACGCTATAGCAGACAGGCTAGCTCCTTATCTGACTGTGAGTGTGCACGCTATAGCAGACAGGCTAGCTCCTTATCTGACTGTGAGTGTGCACGCTATAGCTGACAGGCTAGCTCCTTATCTGACTGTGAGTGTGCACGCTATAGCAGACAGGCTAGCTCCTTATCTGACTGTGAGTGTGCACGCTATAGCTGACAGGCTAGCTCCTTATCTGACTGTTAGTGTGCAGGCTATAGCAGACAGACTAGCCCCTTATCTGACTGTGAGTGTGCAAGCTATAGCAGACAGGCTAGCTCCTTATCTGACTGTGAGTGCGCACGCTATAGCTGACAGGCTAGCCCCTTATCTTACTGTGAGTGTGCAAGCTATAGCAGACAGGCTAGCTCCTTATCTGACTGTGAGTGTGCACGCTATAGCAGACAGGCTAGCCCCTTATCTGACTGTTGGTATGCTGGCCATTGGTTCATATTTTATTAAGTTTCATTTGATTGTAAGATGTAAAGTCATTTACAACACAGATTGCAGTTGCTTTTGCATTGAACTCTGTGGGATACAGGCATGCAGTTTAAGGAATCCAGTCATTTTAAATGTTGGCTAAACTTGGCATGCAATGAAAATTTAATGATGCAATCTCATTTTGTGAGACCATAATACCATTGTGTTGTGAATCATTGGATTTTATTTAAATTTAATAATAAACTTTTGATTGTCTATTCTCTATAAGTGTGTTACAATTACAATTGTTGTAGTAATTTCTCTATTCAGATATTTCTCCAAGGTCTATTTGGATTTGCTGCATAATGTGTAGCTACAATGAATCATTGAATTATCAGTTTACTTTGAATTTTATTAATTATTTTTACATTATAAGTGAATATATTCAGAAAAAAAACAGTCTTTACATTGGACACTTACTGTTCCTTGGTAAAATTCATATTATTTCATAATTTGATATAAACACATGTGTTTGTTTTTAATTTAATTGGAGCTGACATTTCCAGTTAGTAAAACAGCTTAAAACTTTAATCAAATTCAGTGATTTCTAAATTATCAATGGTATTATACATAAAGACAGTACAAGTCATTTATTCTTGTATTTGGTGCATCACAAGAACCTTATTTTAGTTTGCATGTGTGCACAAGAGTGTGATAAGAATGTGTGCAGATTACTGTACAGTCATGTATAATGGTCTGCATGATTTCATGATTTAAAAAAAGACTTCTTGGTGGATACCAACATTTTAGAATTTCTAATTTTGAAAGAACAAAAATGAGGAATTTTGGTCAGTCATTTTGTAATATGTTTGTGTTAAATTCAATTATTGGTAAATCCTAAAAATCTACAAAAATAAATGTCCCACAATACTTATGATTTTACAGCAATTTGTGTGATTCTTACATTACCCACCTGTTGTGTGTTTTCAGTGATGATGGAGAAATCATCCCAGAAAGGTAAGCTCCTCACTTTGGTTGCTAAATCCATTTCTTACTAGCTAAATCTCAATTACATTAGCTAAATCCCAGTTTCATTAGCAAAGATTCTATTTTTTTAGCTCACCTGAGCACAACGTGCTCATGGTGAGCTACTGTGATTGCCTTTTGTCTGTCGTGCGTTGTGCGTCGTGCGTCGTCAACATTTACCTTGTTAACACTCTAAAGGTCACATTTATTGTCCAATCTTCATGAAACTTGGTTAGAACATGTGTCTCAATAATATCTTGGATGAGTTCGAAAATGGTTCCGGTTGGTTGAAAAACATGGCTGCCAGGGGGCGTGGCAGTTTTCCTTATATGGCTATAGTAAAACCTTGTTAACACTCTAGAAGTCACATTTTTAGTCCAATCTGCATGAAACTTGGTGGAAACATGTGTCCCAATAAAATCTTGGACAAGTTTAAAAATTGTTCCGGTTGGATGAAAAACATGGCCACCAGGGGGCTGGGCAGTTTTCCTAATATGGCTATAGTAAAACTTTGTTAACACTCTAGAAGTTGCATTTATTGTCCAATCTTCATGAAACTTAGTCAGAACATTTGTTATAATGATATCTTGAACGAGTTCAAAAATGGTTCTGGTTGGTTGAAAAACATGACTGCCAGGGGGCGTGGCAGTTTTCTAATATGGCTATAGTAAAACCTTGTTAACACTCTAGAAGTCACATTTTTAGTCCAATCTTCATGAAACTTGGTCAGAACATGTGCCCCAATAATATCTTGGAAGAGTTCGAAAATGGTTCCAGTTGAATGAAAAACATGGATGCCAGGGGGGTGGCAGTTTACCTTATATGGCTTTAGTGTATAGTTAAACATTGTTAACACTCTAGAAGTCACATTTATTGTCCAATCTTCATGAAACTTAGTCAGAACATTTTTTCTAACGACATCTTGGATGAGTTTGAAAATGGTTCTGGTCTGTTGAAAAACATGGCTGCCAGGGGGCGGGGCAGTTTTCCTTATATGGCTATAGTAAAACCTTGTTAACACTCTAGAAGTCACATTTTTGGTCCAATGCTCATAAAACTTGGTCAGAATATTTGTACTAATGATATCTGGGCTGAGTTCGAAAATGGTTGAGATCCGTTAAAAAAAACATGGCTGCAAGGGGGCGTGGCATTTTTCCTTATATGGCTATGTAGTAAAACCTTGTTAACACTCTAGAAGTCACATTTATTATCCAATCTTTATGAAACTTGATCAGAACATGAAAATGCTTCTGCTTTGTTGAAAAACATGGATGCTGGGGGCTGTTGACACTTTATAAGCCACATTTATTTGCCAATCTTCATGAGTCGGAACATTTGTTCCAATGAAATTTCGGCTGAAAAAACATGTAAATACTCTTGTTATGATATCTGGGCCAGGTTAAAAATGTGTTCCAGTCTATTGAAATCATTGCCAGAAGGGGGCGGGGCAGTTTTCCTTATATGGCTACAGTTAAACCTTGTTAACAATGTAGAATTGACATTTATTTCCAATCTTCGTGAAACTTTTGTTCTTATGATATCACAGTTGATTTCGAAAATGGTTCTGGTTCATTGAAAAACATGGGTGTGGGTAGTTTTCTTTATATAGCTATTGTAAACCTTTTGAACACTCTAGAAGTCACATTTTAAGTGCAACATTCATGCAACTCGGTCTTACAACCCTTACTTATCATTAATACTTCTCAGGTGAGCTACCAGGGCAACCATGGCCCTCTTGTATTAAATTAATCCCAATTTCATTAATTATATCCAAATTTCATGAGTTAAACCCCTATTTCTTTAACTTAATCCCTATTTCATTAGCTAAATCCCTATTTCATTAGCAAAGTCTTTATTTTAGTTGCTTTACCTTTATTTCATGAGCTAAATCCCTATTTCTTAAACTAAATCCCGATTTCATTAGCTTAACCCCTATTTCAGTAGCAAAGTCCCTATTTTAGTTACTTTACCTTTATTTCATTAGCCTAAATCCTTATTTCATAAGCTAATTCCCTATTTCATAATTTAAATCTCAATTTCATTTACTTTCAACTTAGTCCCATTAGCAAAATCTCTATTTCATTAGCAAAATCCCCATTTCATGAGCGAAGTCCCTATTTTACTAGCTCAATCCCTATTTCTTTAGCTAAAACCCATTTGTGCGTGCTTAATCCCTGTTTCATAAGCTTAATCCTTATTTCATTAATCAATCTCTATTTCATTGTTGATTTCAGAGTCAACCCTGCGGACTCCAATCAGAGGCTGGCTGTGATCAAGTTGAACAACGGGACAGTCATGTATTTACGAGAGGTCACAAAACTGCTGGCGCTTGTCTGTATACTGAGGGAGGACAGCTTTGAAAAGCGTGGTAGGTAGAAGTGTTAAAGCTTTAACACATTGTTGCAGATATTTGTTGTCATGTATGAAACATTGATCAATATGTTCTGGTGTATATGAACAAACTTGTATCATACCACTGCATTGATAAACATGCATCTGCCAGACATATTTGTTATATGACATCATCAGGCTCAGAACAAAATGGAGAACAGCTCAGCAAGCCTCTTGGCTATTTTGTTCTAAGCCTCACGTGGTATATTACAAAAATTGGCCCAAAAATGTAAATTAACAATTTTATTTAACTCTTTCCCCCATAAGAAGCGAAGCTGAAATGGCTTTTGCAACGAGCATTAAACCAGAACAGCCTGCCAGTAACTTGTTCATGTTTTATGCTGTTTGCTGCTCATCAGTAACTAAATTTTGGAAATAAAGCCTTTAAACCTTGAATTAAGTAAGAAAGGTCGTCAATTAAATGCAACTTTCTAAGGGACTACAAACACGTCAAAATAAGTATCTGAGATCTGAGTGGGAAAGGATTGAAAGAAAATAGAATAAACATTTAGAACAATTATTGTTTTTGTTTACAATGCATAATTGTGTTTTCCCACAGCAATGCCCATGTACTATCTCATAGTGTGTTTTCTCTCTTGTACTATCTCATAGTGTGTTTTCTCTCATGTACTATCTCATAGTGTGTTTTCTCTCATGTACTATCTCATAGTGTGTTTTCTCTCATGTACTATCTCATAGTGTGTTTTCTCTCATGTACTATCTCATAGTGTGTTTTCTCTCTTGTACTATCTCATAGTGTGTTTTCTCTCATGTATTATCTCATAGTGTGTTTTCTCTCATGTACTATCTCATAGTGTGTTTTCTCTCATGTACTATCTCATATTGTGTTTTCTCTCATGTACTACCTCATAGCGTGTTTTTTCTCATGTTCTATCTCATAGTGTGTTTTCTCTCATGTACTATCTCATAGTGTGTTTTCTCTCATGTACTATCTCATAGTGTGTTTTCTCTCCTGTACTATCTCATAGTGTGTTTTTTCTCATGTACTTTCTCATCGTGTGTTTTCTCTCATGTACTATCTCATAGTGTGTTTTCTCTCATGTACTATCTCATAGTGTGTTTTCTCTCATGTACTATCTCATAGGGTGTTTTCTCTCATGTACTATCTCATAGTGTGTTTTCTCTCTTTTACTATCTCATAGTGTGTTTTCTCTCATGTATTATCTCATAGTGTGTTTTCTCTCATGTACTATCTTATAGTGTGTTTTCTCTCATGTACTATCTCATAGTGTGTTTTCTCTCATGTACTATCTCATAGTGTGTTTTCTCTAATGTACTATCTCATAGTGTGTTTTCTCTCATGTACTTTCTCATAGTGTGTTTTCTCTCATGTAATATCTCATATTGTGTTTTCTCTCATGTACTATCTCATAGTGTGTTTTCTCTCATGTACTATCTCATAGTGTGTTTTCTCTCATGTACTTTCTCATAGTGTGTTTTCTCTCATGTACTATCTCATAGTGTGTTTTCTCTCGTGTACTATCTCATAGTGTGTTTTCTCTCATGTACTATCTCATAGTGTGTTCTCTCTCATGTACTATCTCATAGTGTGTTCTCTCTCATGTACTATCTCATAGTGTGTTCTCTCTCATGTACTATCTCATAGTGTGTTCTCTTATTATTCCAGGTTTGATAGACTTTAACTTCTTATGCTTCCGTCAAGGAATAACAGATGTGTTCAGCTTGGGCAAGAAACAAGTGCTGGAAAACGGTGATACATCCATGAATGGAATCATCGAGGCAAAATAAGACATTGATGAATGGAATCATCTAGGCCAAATAAGACATTGATGAATGAAATCATCGAGGCCAAATAAGACATTGATGAATGAAATCATGGAGGCCAAATAAGGCTTTGATGAATGGAATCATCCTGGAGAAATAAGACTGCCATACAACGCAGAAGCTGCTTTTAGTGACGGCCTGTCTATGTGCAATTGATATTAAAGGGCATTGCTGCTTGCAGACGTAATATACAGGATGTAGTTGTAGCATGCATTAGAGACGTTCTCTGGGTAAATAGGACTAAATGCTTGGATGTAAAGTGTCGTACAGGAGTAGCCTGTGCAGTAAAGTGTCGTTCAGGAGTAGCCTGTGCAGTCGGAGTAGCCTGTGCAGTCGGCTCAGGCTAATCAGGGGTCACACTTTCTTCATTGGTGGGATTTTCACTAAGAAGAGAAATCATTTAAATGAAAAAAAATACATAAAAAGGGGAAAGTGTTATCCCTATTTAGACTGTATGTACTGTACGTGCTAATATGGGATAACACTGTATGCACATGCATTAAGCCCTTGTTTCCCAGAGCGAGCCTCATTCAAATTTCACTGATTTAGAGTTTGAAGTGTGTCTGTTAAACTGAATTGACAGCTACAATTCTGCCCTACAAACAACTGATATCCTGCATGTTTGTAAAATGTGCATGAAGGCTCATTTTTACAACATTATTCATAGTATATGCTGTTAAAAGCTTAATCATTGAAAGCTTTTTTTTAAATAATCACAATTAAGTGTTAATAATTCAACATGAGGCGTAAATAATTTAATTCCTAAAATGTCTGTTATATTCAAATTAACGTAGAGAATTATAAGACATTTTGACTTTGTCACATTAGTAACAATTATGTCAATGCCATAGACTGTAGGGCCTTAAGTATATATCCTTGTATCAGTGTATCAAATTATTTTAATTATAAGTTCATAGCCAACCTAATTCAACACATAAAGCACATGGTTATAACAATCATCAAACTATCTAATGAAAGTTAGTAAAACAATTAAATGTGATTAAGTTATTAAATGTTATTGTAAATGGCTGTGATGTCATTAATAAATAAAAAGTGGAGAAGATTCTGCCGTTAAGTTACTTTTATGTTTTTTTAAATCATCGCATTAAATTATTTTTTTTTCAAATTGCTTTTTGTAGACCCATAAATTCTTGGATTTCTGATCTTAAAAATGAAGAATTTTTATATGTTGTGTTAAATTTGTGTATTGGACAAACCATAAAAGCAAAGAAAATTAATGTCCCACAAAGAATAATTATTTTACAGTATGTAGCCTTAATCTGCTGTTCAAATATAAAAAAATACAGAAGAAACTTAATTTGTACTTTAAATTATATTAACACAATTTTAGAATTGGGTTCAGGGCCCATTTTCATAAAGCTCTTTATGGAAATTTTAAATAAAGTTTTACTTTAGGCACAATTTTAAAACAAGTTTTCAGTGAAAAATCTGATGTTTTCAGCTAACAAAATATCAATCTGTGTAGCAATATTAACTTGTTTAAAGCATATGGGCTGTGCTCTATGACAAGGGCTTTAATGGATGTGCGTACATTGTTGTCCAAAATTAGCCTGTGCAGTCCGCACAGGCTAATCAGGGACGTCACTGTCCACTTTTATATTATTTTTTGTTTACAGAAAGTCTTCTAAGCGAAATTTAAGGTTCGATGGAAACCCTTCTTTTCACAGAGCACGGCTCAAACGAATGTTAACCCTTTGCATGCTGGGAAATTCGTCGTCTGCTAAAATGTCCTCTGCTGAATTTCTAAAATTAACATTTTCTTCGATTTTTTTCAAAGAATATTATCAGAATAGCAAACAGTTTGGATCCTGATGAGACGCCACGTTCTGTGGCGTCTCATCAGGATCCAAACTGTTTGCAAAGGCCTTCAAAATTCGCTTCCCGCACTGAAAGTGTTAAAATTCTTACAAGTAACACAGTCAGATACTTAAGTAATTTCATGAATTTAAGGAACTCCCAAAGGTTTTCATTTGGGGCTTTGTGAATTCAGGCTATGTGGTATACTAGTAGTTTGCAAACCAGCTACTGAAGTGTGAATCCATTAAAACTGATGTCAATACTGTCAGTTGTTTATACCTAGTTGATAAATTTCTGAAAAAAATGAAGAAAATAATGTGTTACTTTAATAAGAGCTCAGGGAAGGAACGTTTGTCTGTGTAAGTCAGTCAGTCATGTCTCTTTGATATTTTGATATAAAATGTTGAGATATATAAAATGTTGAGATATTGAGGGTTGAGTAGTATCTGCGATTCATTTCTGAATAAGATTCAGTTGGTTCAACCTCATCAAGTTTTATAGTTTGTAAATAGATGGATATACATACATATGTACATGGCGTTGCTGCAGATCGTACAGATATACATACATATGTACATGCATTGCTGCAGATCGTACAGACCAATTTTTACTTGATTGTGTTTTCAGCTCAACTGAGCTCTTAACCTTAGGCTGAAGAAGTGATTTTGTGATGAAAAGTCATGCTGTGTGAGTCTTCTGTTGTCAACTTTATGCTTATTAGCACTCTAAAGACCACATTCTTTTCTCAATATTCCTAAAACCTAGTCAGATTGGTTTTATTTACACGACATAAGCTCTGTTCAAATCTGGACTTTGTGTGTCTTAACACTAGGTCAGCAGGTCAAATCATAGAAAAACCTTTTTACCATTCCTTAAGCCACATTTATAACCCAGTTTTGAGGAAACTCTGTCTGGATGTTAATCTTGGCAATGTCTAAGCTGAGTCATGAGTATCCAAAAATTAGGTCATCAGGTCAATTCTTTGCAAAATGTAACAACTTTAGAAGCCACATTTATAACTCGATCTTGATTCAACATGCTCATCATGTTAATCTAAACAATAGCCAGGATATATCTGAATCTGAGTAAAGTGGGGTCAAAAACCTGATAAGGTTTTTAACAATTGATGTGCTATTTACTCAGGTGATTGATGAAGGGCCATCATGACAAGTAACTCATTCAGAAAAATGATGCATTTTTTTCCATGTTTAATATATTTTTTCTCTTTAGTTTTTTTTAATGTTGAATTGTTAGGTAACTAGTGACCAATAGCTAATTGCCAATCAGTAACTGTAAAGGTTTATTTGCAAAGTTGATCAACAAACGAGCGTGCCTTCACAAGCCAATCAATTACTCCATACTTAGCCAAACTACTGCAAGGTGTTTCTATAGATGTTGTCTACTGTGTACTGATTGTTAACTCACAACCATATCACATACTTTTAACTTTCTTCATAATTCTGTACAAAACCTACACCATTTCCTCTATAATATTCAAGCATCTTTTGTTATTGTCTAATAATTGTTAATGCGCATTTGATATTTTTCTTTTACATTGATTGCTTAAACGTTTATAATAAATATGATACATATTGAGCATTTTCTGGTTATACATTGTACCTGTAACCATTTTTATTAGCAAATTTGATACTAGATTTAAATATCATTATTGACTGACCGGATAAAAAATGTTTATGAGAATGGAACCCAAACTTAAATACTTTTGAAATATTCCTTAAGGAAAAAAATAGATTTGACTTACATGAATAATATTTTATCTTGCATGATATCACAGCGGTTTAACAAATTGTATCAACTCTTGTGTGTATGTTTGTTATATTCCTAGAGGCTCATATTATTTTGTATCTTTGCTAAATATATGTCTGTATTCGTCTAACAAGAGCATCAAAGGATATAAACAGAGATTGTTTAAGAAGTTCTTATGAATTCACATGTATCAATTAATCATGTTAAAATTAAGGCTACACTATTGGTGTAAGAGCTGTGCTTATGGAGCTCTGACTCTTTTAAAAATACACTGAGATTTGTTTGTGTGTATGTGTGTTTTGCATAAAATCACTGTGAATTTCTGCTTTTATAAACATTTATTATACAGTACTGTTCAGAGTTGCTTTCCTTCCATGATAAAACCATAATGAGAATAAAAATGAAAATTCTATAACAAACCAAACATGTAATTAGAAGCATGTAATAAAAGGAAAACAACCATTTGATAAGCATTTAGATGTATGTGTTTTTATCCATTAAATTGCTAAGAATGTTTGCTATTGTAAATATTATTTCTACTGTTCTGTTTTGGAGTTGCTTTTTTCCATAATAAAACATTGACCAGAAACAAATTCTACCACAAACCAAACATATAGTTAAAATTTGGGAAGATTAATTAATGAGAACAAGTGTTGTCGTCTTCTTCTCGTAATTTTTGTCATTTTGTGCCTTGAGAAATATTTGTGTGAACCTTATGCACATTAATGCATACATGTTTGGAGTTGATATTTTCACTGTGTTTTCTTTGTGTACAATGTTAACAACCTCGTATTTCTATACAATTTCTTAAATGCTTATACCATTCATCACAACCAACATAAAAATACAAGTTCTCACAACAACATAGACAACATAAAACACTGCTCAAGTTTTAACATAATTTGATGAAACAAGAAAGGATGCATTAGTTACCCATACCATTACAATGCACGCCAGAGACTGTATAGTACATGTTTATTAATGTGTCAAAGGTATTTTAAACACCTGTTTTAATCAATTCTGAATTGAATTCTAGTGTTTGTGTGATTTGGTGTGTATTGGAAATGCATTAACCAGGCCTTGTAATATATGAGTCGGTGTCTGAGAAAAATGGGCTTAATGCGTGTGCATAAAGTTTCTGCCTAGCTATTCAGGGATATGCTTTATACACATTTGTTTAAGCCAGGTTTCCCACGCCGTGGCGTAAGATTTTTGTATACAACCGTTTTGATGCATAAGTGTATTACTTTTGCGGCATTATGCTACAGCTCATGACGGATTTTTCTGAACGGGAAAGTTAAGTTGTTCTGCTCTGAAGGAATAGACTAATGGAATTATGTTGTTAGTTTTTAATCTTAAGGTGGAATGTTATATAGCATTGATGTTTTTATCCAAATGTAACACTTAACTATGTTTTTTCTCTTCGTTCTGGGAAAACTGAGCTGAATGCATGTGGGTAAAGAGTCATCCAGGATTAGCCTGTGCAGTCAGCCTGTGCGTTATCATGAACCACATTTCCCGCTTATATGGTATTATTGTCTTAGTGAAAATTCTTTTTTGGCGGATAAGTTGTCCCTTATGAGCTTGTGCAGACTGCTAGGCTAATCTGGGATGACACTTGATGACACATGATTGTCATCTTCAGAGAATATGCATGCCTTAACTAAAACAATATAATTAATACATATTTGTATCCATATGTGACAATTTTGTTATTTAATCTCCTAATTTTATCAATATTTCTTTCAATTTTTAACTTGTGAATGAAAATATACAGTAATATGATGCATGACTATATGCGAATAGAAGGTCTATATAAAATACATGCACAACATGCACAACATTCACGCACACACTTTATTTAAAGAATACAACATTTTGGTAAGTGTGAGGAACTAGTAAATGAGTTAACACACTTAAAAGGTACAGACACAAATACATATAAGGGAGGTAATAGTTATGCCCCTTTCAAAGAAAAGGGGGTATATAGTTTTCGCACTGTCCGTCTATCACACTTTTCGTGTCCGCTCTCTAATTCAAATAGTTTTCATCCTATCTTTACCAAACTTGGTCAGAAGTTGAATCTAGACAATATCTAGGTCAAGTTCGAATATGGGTCATGCCGGGTCAAAAACTAGGTCACGGGGTCACTAAGTGCATTTCAAGGATTTAGTATTTAGGTTTCAAAAAATGCTCATAACTTTTATCAAAGTGTTTATAGGGGCGTACATGTATGTCATCCTATGGTGACAGCTCTTGTTTATTTTTTACTTAAGCATGAACATGTCACGGTCATTAAGACATGTATACATCATAGCATGCGTTGATGTTAATACATAAACTGCATCATTAAAAAAAACATCAATCGACATAAACATGCATTTTATCTTCAGTTGATAGTGAAAATTGTTACGTTAAGCTGATAATATTCTGAAACTTGACCTGTTAGTTTTAAGTTTTAAATGTTTGGGAAAACACCCTTGCAAGAAGACTTCTCATATATATTGCCTGACCAGTTATTTGTGTTGCGATAGATTGAGTATTGTGAGCATAAACACATGTGTGTTCCTAAGCAAAGTGCTGATTTTATATGTGATACACTTGTTTTCTTTTGATACTCTTTTGTTGCAATGTATAATCCCATAAGATTATTATGTATAAATAACAATTTTATGTGTGATTGGATTGTTATTTCAATTATTTGTTGTGCATGTCTTCATAAATCTAGATGTATTTGTTGACGTTTGCAATACAGATGCCACTGTAAATATCTGTTATGATGGTCTTATAAAAAATGCAAACATATTGATTAAAATATGGTTATATTTAGTTGTGTGAGACCATTATTGCGTTTGAGTATTGAGTGACATTGCCATTCGATGCTAAAGCGTACATCGGATGCAAGTTGATTTACATGCGCATCAAACTGACGTTTATTCGGGCTCGGTAATTTGTGTCATGTTCTGAGAAAACTGGGCATAATGCATGTGCGTAAAGTGTCATCCCAGATTAGCCTGTGCAGTCCGCACAGGCTAATAAGGGACGACACTTTCCGCTTAAACTAGATTCGGTGGGAAGGGACTTCCTTTTAACGAAAAATGTCATTAAAGCGGAACATGTCGTCCCAGATGAGCCTGTGCGGACTGATCAGGCTAATCTGGGACGGAACTTTACGCACATGCATTATGCACAGTTTTTACAGAACAAAACACAATTTTAAACAATAAACAGGTGTGCAGAACGCACGAGGCAGTTATGACGTCTCAAAGTCATGGTAGTACTTTAAGTTGAAATAGGGAGCCTCTGTTTGTTTCTTTATTTAGCGATTTTCATGGGACTTGCCTTAAATGTTCAGGGCATCGAGAGTCAGACAATGCTCAGAAAATACGAGTCAGTCATGCTGGCTCAAAAACAAAGTTGATATTCAATGTCAAAGGCTCGAGCCTCAATATCTCCAGAACGCTTTGAACGATTTACAGGAGAATTGCCTCAAATGATCAGGGCATTGAGACAATGTGCATTCAGCATAAGCCAGTTAGGTTTGCTCAAGGTCAAAATGCAATGTTAAAAGTTAGGGCCTCTTTATTTCGTATCGTCTCCATATATCCTTAATCTATTTAAGTTTTTTTCATGAAACTGCTGAAATGTCAAGGTCATTGAGATGTTTTGCAGACAGCATGCTTTAGTAACGCCACCTTAATGTCGACTGTTAGCCGACATTGTCGTGTGTGCAGTATCTTTTTTACCCTTAGAACTGTTTTCTTGAAACGCTCTTACAAGTGTAACCCATTTATGCCTAGTGAACTTTCCCATCCTTCTAAATTGGATCAATTTATTTCCAAAATAAGGGGTGTCTAGTATATTTATTTCTATATTTAGAATATTTCTTACTGAAATTCCTTTAAGGAAAAAGCGCACACCCTGATGAGACGCCGCATCATGCGGCGACTCATCTGGGTCTACGCTGTTTACCAATGCCTTTTTTTCTAAAGGCTCTTACAATGTAAAGTTTATTTAATTGCGACCGTGTGCAGGAGGCTTGAGCCACTCGGGCTGTTCAAGGTAAAGACCGCACTCGAGGGTACTTATTTGAGCCTTACGATGTCTCTTAGACAGCCTTGTAGCAGCATATTTCATACTTGTGTTACCTGTACGTTAATGGTGTGACGTTACGATAATCCATTTACGCCAAGCGTCTAGAAAAAAAGGCCTTGGCAAACAGCGGAGACCTAGATGAGACGCCGCATAATGCGGCGTCTCATCAGGGTCTGCGCTGTTTGCTTTAAGGAATTTCTGTAAGAAATATTCTAAATATAGAAATAAATATACTAGACATCCCCGATTTTGGAAATAAACTGATCCAATTTAGAAGGATGGGCGAGTCCACTAGGCTTATATGTGTTAAGGGAGGCATTTAGTTGCACTTCTGTGTTTGTCTGTGCTAACATTATGATGATTCTACACTGTTAAATGCTTGGCGGTTTAAAGTTTCTCAACTGAATATGGACCGTGCGCTGTGTAAAGGGGGTTTAGTGCAAGTACTTGAAGTGTCGTCCCAGAATAGCCTGTGCAGTCCGCACAGGCTAATCAGGGACGACACTTTCCGCTTTAATTGTATTATCCGTTTTAAGATAGTCTCTTATTGGCAAAAATTCAGTTAATGCAGAAAGTTTCGTCCCTAATTAGCCTGTGTGCACTGCACGTGCTAATATGGGACGAAACTTTACGCACATGCCATTAAACCCCCTTTTCACAGAGCCCGGCCCATATGTAGGTGATTGCGAATAGAACTTTTGGGGGTTACACGTTTTGATAAAAATATGCCAAATTTTCTGTTTCCACTCGGCATAATATGTACTCCTCTTTTATTGCTGGGTGAATATCGATGTTCAAGCTGAAGTTTGCGTATTTACTTTAATTTACAAGCAAATTTTTGCTGCAACTGAATTTTTAAAAGTATGGACATTTTGCTTTTTACCACAATATAATATATTTGAAAACTTGAACAAATATTATGACAAGGGTATCCACACCAATGCAGCCTAGTATGCTATGTAACTAAATGCATATGCAGTTGATAGCAGATTAAGAGGAATGGACCTGAACTATGAATTATTATTGACTACACTACATTAGATGATGTAAGCATGTGGCGCCTATAGACGCTTATAAGGTGCTAGTTTTACTAAATATGTCATTGGCTCTCACCCACCCCATATTTAATTCCAAGCAAAATTTTGATGTAAAGTATGTGTTTTATTTAATTTCATTACAATATTACATTCATTTAGACTTACTTGGATTAAAGTTTACGAAGTGTATATTGTGGGTTGGCTTCGAGACCGTACGTCTATTTTTAATAACGCTGCATTTGAACTTTCTTGCTCTCATCCCAGATACAAATATGTGTCTTGGTCTGTGAAAAATGGTCATAATGCATGTGCGTTAAGTGTCATCCCAGATGAGCCTGTGCAGTCCGCACAGGCTAATCAGGGACGACACTTTCCGCTTAAACTTGATTTTCGGTAAGAAGGGACTTCCTTCAAACTAAAAATACCATAAAAGCGGAAAGTGTCGTCCCTGATTAGCCTGTGCGGACTGCACAGGCTAATCTGGGACGACACTTTACGCACATGAATTAAGCACAGTTTTCTCAGAACAAGACACATATATCAAGCGAATTTTTTACATATTGTATTAGCTGTCTACATAGTATTATATTAGTTGTATTCATAGTTAGCCTTAACAATATCTTAATATTTTTTTAATAAGTTTAATAAAAACGATCTTCTAATTATTAGTTAAGTTCACATTTGAATGTGTGCATGGTTGCGATATAAGGTATATTTGCAGTTTTACTAAAATGGCTCAGTACACTTTGAAGTCTTTGCGCGAAACCGTTTTCCTAGTTTATCAATATTGGCATTTATTTCAACCAATCACTGTGCAATTAAGCAGAATTCATAAAAGGTATATTTTATCATGCTTATTAAACGCTTTTTTATTGTAAGCTATCTTGGTTTTTTGTATGAAGCAGACGTAACCGCCGATCTAGGGACCAACCCCCATATTTATCCACCGATTCTTATACTTGAATATAAATATATATAATCTTAAAACTGTTATGTTGAAATTCAAGTTAAAAATGATAACAACTCTTGACATAATTCTAACCAGGTTGCTACCTGCAACTTCAGAGTTATAATCTTAAAATGTGAGCCTCTTCATACGACTCGCAGAATGCAGCTTCGGTCTAAGAAGAAACTTCGAAATACACAATCGTTTAGCCAGAAGATCTATGCAGGTAGTAAAAGAATCCATATTCACAATGTTATTATTATTTTTTAATTACACTATGTAACACTAGCATAATACAGCAATTGTAAATAAAAATATATACAAAATCATTTTCCGAATAAGGTTCCAGTGGGACTTGAGCAACAGTCCAAATAAATCACGCACTTCAAACATCACACTGCCGTTATCAGAAAAGCGCTCGTGCACCAGTTGTGATTTACGCTCATTGTCAATACTGCAACGGATTTTCTCACGAGCGCGAAAGTTTCCCGCGATAATTTATCAGCATATAAAATAAATATTGTGCTGACCTCAATATAAACAAGAAATGTCTTTAAACAATCATTTTGTAAATATACATTAAATGACAATCTTGTGTTTGAAAATGTAATAATCGAATTAGCCATCGAAATGCCCCTTTAATGCATGCATAATGTAAGCGTCTGCTTTTAAGTACAACGTTGGGTTTGTTTTAACGATGATAAAACTAAAAATAGAATGTTGTTGCACTGATAAGCTATTTATAAATCAAGCAAGGAAGAGTAAGAACACAAATTCCAAAGAAGTCGTTTTTACTTTACGATCAATTAGCCTTAATTTACAAAAAACAGCTATTATTTAAAAAAAAACAAGAACATGAATGACTGCAACTTAGGAATGTTTAAAGAATCTGATGGAGATGTTTCTGTCTGTCAAGCATTCATAGAAAAAAGGTATAAACAATGACGATTGCAAATAAGTTAATCTAGTCAAATACAACGTTAATTATATTGTTATTGCGTGTGTTTGTGCTGCAATTGAGAAAAAATCACGGCATAATCATCACTTTACACTCATTACACTTTAAAAGACATGGTTTAGCATTTTCTATCTGCGTTAATAAAAGCGAGTATACACGATTTTATTAGGAAAAAAATAACGTTGTTTGATAACAATAATAAAAAAATGAAAAAAATGAGAAGAACTAGTACAATAACATATTCTTTTATACAATTTCGATTTTGTATTATTTATCGAAATTTCATAAATGGATAAAGGAGCCCATACACCTAGCAGGTTTTTAGACAGTTCGACCACTTTCTGAAGAAAATGCAGAACGGGATGTGAACATGCTTGAACGTGTAGTTTTGGTCAGAAACAAATCTACAATATGATTGAGTGACGTTCATACACAGTTCGCGCTACGTGCAGCTCGTTCCTATCCCATCCTATCCCGTTGCCAGTCCGTCTTTATTTAGTTCAAATCGGGTCAATTTTCCCATGGTCCCCGTTGGTATACCGTTTCCAGTCAGACCGAGCCCGTCCTCAGCCAGTTCGATCACGTTTGTATGCAGTTCTTCTTTATTCGTTGTGCAGTGCTAACTCGTTCAAAGGCAGTTCTCACTCCGTCCCTATACGTTCTTAGTACGTTTAGGACGTAGTTGCAGCCACGTTTTGCACGGCGATTATAAAACCGACCACGTTCCAGCCAGTTCTCATTTATGTTTCACGCTTTGAGCCGACCAGACGTACATTTGTAATGCCTCCAAGAGAGAATTCCGCCAAATTAGCAGTGCGGCCTAAGGGTGCCGCAAAAAAAAAACTCAAACAATATCTCAACTGAAAAACGTCAATAAACGCAGAATACGGCCCGAGAATGGCTTCATGGGGTATGAGCGAAGGCCAAATGCATGATCTCCTAGCAGAAAGTATAGAAAATGCTGGTCATCGTTTGGCAAGGGTGACGAAGGAGGAAGTCCAATAGAGCCGTCTGCCAAACATTCTTTCAGTTCTGACTGGTTGTAGATCTGAGCATTCCCAAACCACTAAATCTATCCACATAAACTTAAATGCTGCATAAACCAAGGCCATAAGAACGATTGAGAAAAAGCCTTTGTAGTTATGGTGCATTGTCCCCGTCTTTGGAGGCTTTCTGATTGCAACATGTTTCCCATCCAGAGCTCCACATGCATGTGGAACATTCCATCGCGTCTTGAACTCATCGACAACGCGTTCAAACGCGTCACTATCAACAAGACAATCAATGACGTCATGTTTCAGCTCCATCACCAGTGCATCGCATACTTCTCTCAGTACTAAGCCTATTGTGGTTCTGGCTACCCGGAAATCATATTGAAGGGTGGCGTAGCTATCTCCTATTGCCAGATCACGGAGAGTGATAGCGAGCTTTATTCCTGGTTCCAAAGCCTTTTTGTAATTCCTGTCACTTTTCTCTAATAATGGGGTGATGAGTTCCGAAAGCTCTTCCATCAGCTGATGATAATGACCTACGGCCATTCTTCTCTCTGGTTTTAAGCAATTTCTCACTCAACAAGTTCTGTGTCGTCTCCGCCTTCTTTCTCGGCCCAACAAAACATTACATTGCTGCTCTGCTTCTAACATAAATTACACGAAGCCAACATTTAAAAAATTAGCAGCTCCAAGATTGTCCATGTTTCAAGTTAATATCGAAAATGATGAATATTGAGACAACGACCTCTATTTATATGCACATTGTCTGAACGTATTGTATTTACGGTTTGAACGTTATAACAACTGCATTGAACGAGTACAACGTAATTGAAACCTTCTGCGAACTCCTTAAAACGAGTACAACGTACTAAGACAGGCCCGTTGCCAGGGTTTTGAAAAGGGGGGTGCGAATTTTTGCCATCGACGTTTGTTATTGAGCAACGAAGTGGCGAAGGGGGTATGTGCGGGAGGGGATGTCCCCCTCCTGCAATCGGGGGCTTTGTAGGTCCCCCCTCCATAGAAAATTTTGA
This sequence comes from Dreissena polymorpha, assembly GCF_020536995.1. Classification (NCBI taxonomy): domain Eukaryota; kingdom Metazoa; phylum Mollusca; class Bivalvia; order Myida; family Dreissenidae; genus Dreissena; species Dreissena polymorpha. The sequence goes on along the minus strand of NC_068368.1, from coordinate 51,410,481 downwards.
AAATGGAACGTTAACTACTGCATTCTGGTCACTTTTAACTGTATTTAGAGACTGAAGTTATAGAGCATTTTTTAATTAAATTTCACTTTCATTGACCATACTCAGTGACTGATCGACGTGAATATGATATAACATACATGTATTATCCACCACGTTTTTCAATAACCACCTTTTTGATCAGTCACACACTAATGGTGTCATTTCCCACCCCCGGCGCAATTAAGTTGAGTTGGTTGTTAATATCCCGGATATGTGGGGCTTCCTTCGGTTGCTCAAAGCAACACAAGACCACACTCAACTTTAATATATTTCGGTAAATAATACATATCTGGAAATCGCAGCTGTAATTCGAAATAACTTGGGACGGAGTGCTGGGACACAGCTCTGTGTCCTCACACAATTAAATGTTAAGCGAGGATAAACATTGCATAAACATTGACAAACACACACAGAGACACACGCACACGTATACGCACGTACACACGCATATTGTACATGCTAAGCAATTATTTATGCCGTAATCGTGCGTTATCGTAAACAATTATGAATGTCACCTTTTCTAGAGAAGATCCATGCAGATGCGTTACTACACCGAAACGCAAATGATCCGCCTAATATTTAAGCCGCTCTTTGGGAAAGCCGGGTATAATGCATATGCTTAAAGTGTCGTCCCAGATTAGCCTGTGCAGTCCATAAAGGCTAATCGTAATATTTTCATTGTGAATAGTGCAATGGCATAATATGATATATCAGATTTATGCCTTTTTTCATACAAAAACCACAAAACCTCATTTATCATGCATTTTCTTTTCAAGTTCCACTCAGTAAAGTTCGGATTATCTTATGGAGCGGTGTGATCACCAACACAGGAGAGAACTTGCTGTCTGGGAGTAGCTACATTCTCACACCCACTAACGTGATCTAAAGATAGCCGATAAGACTCAGCCAAAACTGCCTACATTACTTCCTGTAAGAACATAGATAAGTCCATCAGCGGACGTGATGCTCCACACAGCAGTAGTTAAAAATGTATATTTCAGCATTAAAGGGGCCTTTTCACAGATTTTGGCATGTTTTGAAGTTTGTCATAAAATGCTTTTTATTGATAAATGCAAACATTAGATATAAAAATATATCAATATGATACCAAATATTTGTATACATATATATATATGCGTGTGTGTGTGTATATAACAAATGTTATTTTGTTAACTGTTAAACTTGTATTTTAATATATATGTAAATAACTTTTACAATACTGATAAATGCACCTGATATGTACATGTACCTGAAATCAAACACTATGGCATGCCAACGTGAGTTTTTCTATATTTTTGGCTTTCTAACAAGGAATATACAATTTCAACCACACCCCCCCCCCCCCCTCCCAAAAAAAGGCTACCTAGATCTAATATCCATTTTGTGTTAACTCACCTTTGTGTTTCAAATATATACTAAATATACCGTTCATATCTAAATCAACACTTTTTAATATATAAACTCTAGTTACATTTCATTAGAATAGAACTTACATTTTTCTCCGAAATGACCCAATAACCCTGGTCTAAGACAAATACACGTTATATTAATTTTTTTTCCTTCCATTGCTTCCAAACGTTTATTTATCTATTTATCTTTTATTGTATTTTCACAATCAAAACTACATGCTGATGTATCAGCATATATCTGACAGATATCTAACATGATGCAACATATCTCACCATTAACCGGTTATATATTTTTTTGTCATGAGTTACATGCGGAATGATGGGCATATTGCCTCTTTTCCTGAATAAACATCTACATTATGTTATATTTTCCTCAGTACATTTATTATTCTGTACTACGTATTATATAACAAATGCTATATTATCGGATTGTAAAACATTTCACTTGTTCAGATGTCTCTGTATTTTTATAGAGAATATATTGTACTTCATCACATTGTGTAACAATATGCATGTTTTATTATGACCTTGACTTTGATATGTGTAGAACATCTTTTGTATACTTTTGTGTACTCATGGGCATTTCTGCCCCGATGTATTTGGAAATAAATCCTAAATCCTATAAAAAAAAACTCCAGTACAAAATCAAGAATAAAATTTAAAGAAGAAAAATGGGTAACCCTCAGCAGGGCTCGAACCACTGACCCCTGTAGTCCTTGAGTTAAAGTAGTACCCACTCGGCCATCCTTCCGGATATAAAGTATAATGTATTTTATACTTTATTAAAGCAATCCTCGTTGTTTCACAGAATATAACGACAACAACAGAACTCTCCAAATAAATAATTCGTTTCGCGTTGCAACGCTTTATAATTTTCGGGTTTTTAAATCGTCACAAGGTGCATATAATGGTTATTTTAGAGCATGGTAAATGTTCAGTATTACTGTCTCCTCACAAATATCATAACTAAAACGAAAATTTGCGAATCTGAAACAACTTTTTTCAATTTTGTCAATTTACCCAAACGTGAAAAGGCCCTTTTAAAGAATAGCACTTGTATAAATCAAGTTAATCAACCTAAAATACCGCAAATCCCCGAATATTATTGCAACAGAAAGGAGCAATATGCTTCAATTATATTTTATGCACCAATAAATATATTCGACATGGTATACGGTATGCATCTGCATGGATTATTTTTTTAGGGGCCGTCCAACAGATAAAGCGTCGTATCGACGCGATTCGATATTTTGGGAAACTATCAGGATTGCGTATATAGCTAATTAATACATTCGCTTTCAATGTGAGCGTGGATGGTCGATTGGTCTATGTGGGAAGTTTTTTACTCCAGGACTCCAGGGGTCAGTGGTTCGAACCCTGTTGAGGGTTACTATTTTTCCTTTTTTTAAATTGTATTCTTGTTTTTTTACTGAAGATTTATAGTTCAAATGTTTAAATTTATCAATACAAAGCATTTAAAGCATTTAATGACAAGCTTCAATACATGCCAAAATCTGTTGGACGGCCCCTTTAACGAGTCAGATTGGTTTGTATCCGCAAGTGTGTGGGTGGGGGAAGTGGTTATCAAAATCTGAAAGATTCTAAAATAAGTCCATAGACCGACCGTGCATTTTTTTTTAATTCTCCCAAACTTGCGTTATATAATTATTTTCTCTCAATAGCTACTTACAATCGTGCTCACGTGTTATATTGAGTAAGTCTGTGATATGGTGTTCAAATGCTATGCACATAAATATGCATAGCATATGGCAAGCCTACATTTGAGAAGCGTCTATTCCAAAGCTCTGACTTTTCAATTATCATACGACAAAGTCAGTTACCGACTGAATGATTAGCTCCCAGTAAGTAATCATTTATTTATATAACGATCCTAAAATCCAACACAGCAACGTTTCAAATTAATAAGATGAATACATCTAATACCATAAAGTACTCATGCGCCTATAAATAATTTAAACAAGAGCTGTCACCATAGGATGACATATGCTCCCGAAAAACGCTTTTTCGAGACCTAAACGAAGGTTTCGAAACCTGAACGCGGAACTTAAGTGCAAGGTCAAGGTCAAATGGGTCAACATTTGTGTGCGTATGGAAAGGCCTTGTCCATGTACACATGCATACCAAATATGAATGTTACATCTGAAGCGACATAGAAGTTATGAGCATTTTTCGAAACCTATACGCAAAGTGTGACGGACAGACAGACAGACAGACAGACGGACGGACGGACGGACGGACGGACGGACGGACAGACAGACAGACAGACAGACAGACAGACAGACAGACAGACAGACAGACAGAAAGACATACAGACAGACAGACAGACATACAGACAGACAGACAGACAGACAGACAGACAGACAGACAGACAGACAGACAGACAGACAGACAGACAGACAGACAGACAGACAGACAGATAGTCAGGCAGGCAGGCAGGCAGACAAACAGACAGACAGACAGACAGACAGACAGACAGACAGACAGACAGGCAGGCAGGACAGACAGACAGACAGACAGACAGACAGACAGACAGACAGACAGACAGACAGACAGACAGACAGACAGACAGACAGACAGACAGACAGACAGACAGACAGACAGACAGACAGACAGACAGACAGACAGACGGACGGAAATGCGATCACGATATGCCTACCTTCAGGGGCATAAAAAATCAATCAGAATTGAAACGTTTCAAAATATTGTAGACATTATCATGAATATCGCAAAGAATGTTATTAAGTAAGCAAGCTTTGAACTTTCTTGAAACATGCGATTTTTTTAATTTAAACACACATACTTACCATAATAATTTGTTCAACTACAGATATCGTGGTAAATACCGTTTAACGTCAAACTTTAAATGCGTAAAAAGATTTGCATTCCTTAAAATACCTTTGGTTGTGGTCAACAGTGGAATCCGGTTTTGAGGTCCAAAATCGTCTAACATCGGAACGTTACGGAAACCCCCGATCGGTTATCCGAGGTCGACTTTAAATATTTAGCATTTCTTTTAGCGCAGTTTTTGCAGGTCAAAGTTCTCAATAAGTGTCGTATATAACGAAACGTGAAACGTATGTTTTCACAGGAATTAAACGCATATTTTGAATTAACGCAACACACCCGGTGAATTCGGATTTTAGTGAGATACTGTTTGGGAGTTTGCCATGAAAGAAGTTGAGAAAATGTCCTCATTATGTGTTGGAGTTTGTGCGATTTTAACGTCGACTTGTTTGGTTTTAGTCGTTTCATATTCAGGTTGTTTATTTATTTTTATTTTCTTTCAACTAAAACGAGACGTTGCTTGTACACAGTAAATTGGTTTGTTCGCAAAACACAACTGTTTTTCAAAATTTAATTATAATGTCAAATTGAGATGGAAAACTAACAAGTTTGATTCAAATATGACATATTTTACCACAATATTTATTAACTTATATTTAATACAAAAATAAGAATGTGAAGTGCATGTATTACAGAAAAACTTTATTTAATTTCTCATCATAAATTAATGATTATTATATATATTCATAGATATAGTTAAGAAATAATACTTTTATAACAAATTTAGTGTCAAATAACTCACGGTTAGCAGTATGTCGCAGCATGAATTCGATGCCGAGTTTTGCAAATGGCCATTATATTGTAAAAACGCACACACACAAACAACCTATCTGCTTTTAATTTGATCGTTAGGTCCACAGCAGCCGATATACAGTCTCATGCTGTACGTGAAACGAGTCGCATGTCCCATGGTTATTTGATACATTGGGAGTTAAAACCGACATTTGATTGCCTTCTTTTTATGACAGAAAGTTTACAACAAAAAAAATGAAATTATGCATAGTAAGATATTTTATTAATAAGTTTTTCCTCTATTAGATCCGTGCCAAGACAAGGTGGCATGTAACCTATATGGGTCAGATATCTGTACTGCGCCTGCATACGCCGCTTGGGCGAACGCCAACTGCCCCCGGTTCTGTGGATTCTGCGGAGTTACCACGGGTAGGTCAATCCTACGTATTATTGATTTGATTCGCAATACACCCATTTAGTTTTCGAGAAAAAAAGCAACAACAAACTAGGGATTGGAAGGAAACAGGTTGGTAGAAATATATATGGCGTCCGAAGAAAGAAGAAATATTAGATTTACCCAGTTCAGACCTAAACCCTTTGCATGCTGGGAAATTTGTCGTCTGCTAAAATGTCGTCTGCTGAATTTCTAAATTAGCATTTTCTTCGATTTTTTTTCAAAGAATACTTTCAGAATAGCGATCAGTTTGGATCCTGATGAGACGCCACGTTCTGTGGCGTCTCATCTGGATCCAAACTGTTTGCAAAAGCCTTCAAAATTCGGTTCCAGCACTGAAAGGGTTAAAAAAAGTGCAACAGGTCTGTCATTCCTTTACTGGAAATGGAACATTATCGATCGCCAATATAGCAATTATTCACAATGTGGCTTCCTGTCTCGTAAGGCGCGTATTTGGGCTACTTTGATTGCACAGACCTCCAGTTTAGCAGTGCATATGGTGCCCAGCTGGCGATCAGGATGGTGCCCAGCTGGCGATCAGGAGGTCAAGTGTTCGATACCCACTCAGAAAACGTTGTCAGTATAATCTCTTAAGACGTTTGAAGTGTGTGCCACAGCTAGACTATGTATCACGTAAAAAGCAATTGCTTGTTTTTTTGAAGATTAATGTCACAGTTAGAGGTCAAATATCAAAAACTTGTATATGTTAAGCAGTTTTGTCGTACCTCTTCCCTATTAATTGACAATTCGGTTAGTACACATGATTGTCCCTAAACAATCAGGATCGAAATTTAACCCATTTATGCCTAGTGGACTCTCCCATCCTTCTAAATTGGATCAATTTATTTCCAAAATTAGGGATGTCTAGTATATTTATTTGTATATTTAGAATATTTCTTACATAAATTCTTTTAAGCAAACAGCGCAGCCCCTGATGAGACGCCGCATGATGCGGCGTCTCATCTGGGTCTACAGTGTTTGCAAAGGCCTTTTTTCTAGACGCTAGGCATAAATGGGTTAAAGACACGAGTTATTGTATGTATAACCTGCTCCATAACATCCTAATTCATCAAAATAATTCTTGCTAGTTAATAAAACAAATTGCTTGTCCCATCCCTATGGTAAAGATAACACTTTGAAGTCAAACGCTTAAGGTCATCGTATGAGCAGAATAGATACATTCCCCATGCATCCAAAGATGGGGTTATATGTTATATGAGCTTAGTTATTAAAGATGATGGTGGAAAGAATTTTGTATCTATCGTATTGTGAATTTCTGTTAGGCCACTACCGTACGTGGTGTTTATGGTAAAAATACAGGCTGTTTTGTTACCTATCCAAAACGGAATGTTTAATCCGTGTAACTACAAACCCTTAAGATCTTTTAAGTCCAGATTTAACGTTTGCATGATATTTACAAACACGAACTCTGTTTCTAGGCAACTAAAAATATGGTTCTATAAATCACCATGTGAAAGTTTCACCTTTTAGTGCAATCCCATATGCACGCATCTCAAAAATGGTCGGTGTGGTTCTTATCATTTCGACTTACAATGCGGTAATATATGGTTATATAACTCTATGAACAAAAAAGAGCCCTTGAAAACCCGCACATTTATTCCATCACCTTTATTTTCCGCTATTGTCACAGTAAGTTACCTTGGAACTGTCCGTCCTTGAATAGGGCATTGACAATTATGATTGTCTTTCAGAGAACCATTCGGGGCTTGGGCGATTCATGGATAACGGTCACTGTAAGTATTAACTGCTTAGTCAGAAGGTACCTAAGAACTATACGTTTGATAAAAAAGTGTTTTTTGTAACATGAACAGCAACAAACATAAATGCAAACACTCATACGACAATACCGTCTAAAAGTTTCGAGAAAGTTTTGAACACGAAAAGGAAATAACAACACATACACACGCAACAATGACAACTGCGTGAATCACGAGTACGTGATCAACTACAACTACAAACAATTACGACACTAGCAAACAAGTATACGAAAACATAGAACAAGACGAAAACTTAGGCTATGATGAAAACCACAAACGACACCGCAAAAGTCGTTACGAAAAAACAATTACAACGACGACTATAACGCGTACTTCGACCAAAAAAACAACAAAACAACAACGAATAAGAAAACAAAACACGACGACAGCTACCATGACGTCTACGGCTTCCTTGTGTGTATGACGAACACGACAAGTTCTGCGAATATCAGGAAATCCATTACTAATATATTTCATATCGGTAACATAAAACAAATGATCCTTAAAAACTAATACTCACTTAGCAACGCAATTTTAAAATCGAAAAAAAAATATACAAATTCTTTTTTATCTTGCTTTTTCTTTGTAGAAAGTACCTCAAATTTGAAATTGTATGTCTTAATTAGGTTAAAAGTGTTTTACCTCATAGTATATAACGTCAAGCGGTTTACACATATACATATATAGATATACACATGAGCCCTGCTAAAAGAAAATGTGGCCTAATGCATGTGCGTAAAGTTTCGTCTCAGGGACGACGCTTTCCGCTTTTTTGTTATTTTACGTTTACGGAAGTCTCCTCTTAGCAAAAAGCTATTTTCGACGGAAAGTGTCGTCCGCACAGGCTAATCTGGGACGCCACTTTACGGACATGCATTAAGCCAATTCTCTCAGAGCGATGCTTAAATAACGAGACACGTATTGTTGCGCCAAATTGTTGCTGTTGTTATTTCCGGTCCACAGCTGACTGCAAGGACTCGTTGATCAACTGCGCTGACTACGGGACAGCCATCTGTAAGGACGTCAAGTTCTACAGCTGGGTCAACGAGAACTGCAGACGACACTGCAACAGATGCGGTAACAACCGGCTCACTCACTTTACACTAGCTTCACCACATAAAAATCTTAAATAGCACGTGAAAGTAGATGAAGCATGTACAAATATACAGCTCGAACACAATACCAGAGACATAACACATTTCAGCACGTTAACAACTGTTAAGCACTTCACAACAGCTACAGAAATTAACCTCAGATGTGCGTGTCACATAATAATAGATTCAGCATTTGAAAATAGAGTAACTACGTTTAAGTACGGAATCCGGAAAGGGACAAGTTAATTGCCGCGTGTCGACCTTCGAGGTCGACGCACGACATTCAAGCGACGCACGATATGACACTCGACATTTGAAGTCAACATGCGACAGTCAAGATTTGGGTCGCATATCGCGCTGGGTTTTAGAAAAAAATTTGCAGAAAATCTTGACTGTCGACTAAATTGTCGACTGTCATATCGTGCGTCGCGATGAATGTCGCGTGTCGCTTCACACGTGGACTTCAATTGTCGTGTGTCGACCTTCGAGCGCGACACACGGCATTTGAGCGACGCACGGTGTTATAGTAACTTTTTAGCTACATGACGGCCATTTTTTACCTCTAGCTGAAAAAGTTACTATAACACCGTGCCAATCTCTTGCACGACGGTTACATTACATTCACCTCTGTGTTGGGCTCAGAACGGACTATTGTTATGAAAGCGTCTCATTCATGTCATGATCATACCAAGCGTTCATCATTGAGGTTACAGTAAACTAAACAATCTCTTGCACGACGGTTACATTGCATTCACTGCATTAAAGAAAACCATCTCATACCATGATATCTTATATCAGTCTTAATTCATTATTATAAAATTGATATGGTTTCTTGATGTTAAGAAACCAACATACATACACACGTCGAAGCAATTCCTAACGTCACTCAATAAACATTATGTTCAATTGTTGACATTTGTGAAGTGCGTGAAATGATTCCATCTGCGTAAATGGGCAATAAAATAGTTCCAAAGAGTTGCATTAAAACTCGCAAGTTTTTGCACGATTTATCGTACATTTAAAAGTCATATTTCTTAATTTAATGCATGCGATCTTAAATATCCAATCAAATATACATTGAATGCGTTTGTTCGGTTTTTAGCTATTTTATAGACAAAATGGCGTGCTGTGCCTTTCGCAGAGTTGTATGTGAGAGCAAGGAACGACAACTCTGCGTGGAGATTGACACCGTGCTTGCAGTTGAAAAAATACTCCCACACCGGTCGACATGCGAGACTTACGCGATATTTAATCGATATAGTGTCGAGTATCATATCGCATGTAGCGCGTCGTACCGTGCGTCGCTCAAATGTTGAGTGTCGCGCTCGAAGGTCGACACACGACAATTGAAGTCGATATGCGAAGCGACACGCGGCATTCATCGCGACGCACGATATGACAGTATCAGTACAATGCAGCCGACAGTCAAGATTTTCTGTAATATTTTTTTTTCTAAACCCAGCGCAATATACGACACTTAAATTTTTAGTGTCGAATGTTGACTTCAAATTGCCAAGACCTTTTTTTCTAGACGCTAGGCATAAATGGGTTAAGCAAAATTCGAGATTAAGCACAGAACGCTCGCGTCATTGTGCTCCGTTAGCTTTGCACGTAACACTGTCATCAACGAGGGGCTCTTCAACAACACAATCTGAAGAACGCGCCACTAGCGTGAACATGTAACACTAATAGCGTTAGCTTGTTAAACCAAATTGCATTTTAGCACGTCATTCTTGATTCAACACGTTTAATCAAGCATTAGCACGTGACATTAGAACTTTGCACACACGGTAAATAGTACGTCACACAAGCTATGTACAACGTTATAGTAAGTAACAGTAGATAAATTAGATGACAGAAGGTACAACGTCAACTTAGCTATCATTCTCCTAGCAGAATTGTCGTTCGTGCCTCAACATATAATGAACAGCAGTGTGAGAGAGTGCTTAGCTGTAAGACGTCATAATACTATAGCACGCCATACTTATAATGGCAACTCTTACTATCTATATAGCGCACACTAGAATACTTGGCAATAGTTTGTCAGATATACTGTAACACCTAATTAAACACACCTTAATATATATGATGAGTCAAGTTAGCAGTAGTTGAATTTAGGGATTTCCTTGACCCGGATGTGGTATTTGGTAGTTAAGTACACATTTGACTGCTTATCACATTTTGTGCGCGTAGGCTACTATCTAAAATCATCAAATATTTACTTTCTCTATGTTCACATTTCAGGCAACGATTGCAGGGACGTGGCCCCGAACTGTGCCGACTTCGGTAGTTCCGTGTGCACCGAGCTGTCGTACTACAATTGGGTCGAAATGAACTGCCGGAAGTTTTGCGCGCGCTGCACCTCGTGACTATCTCGCGACGCGCGCTCTCAAGTCACGTGACTTCTGATAGTGTTTTTCTTCGCCTTACATGTACTTCAGTGCAAACAGACGATAGAAATCTATTTAGCTGAAACAGGCGTAGTTTTTGCTTTTCTTACCGTGCTTACTGATTCTATGTACTAACATGTATAATGTATGTTTCCATTTGAAGCGATCACGAATCTGTTTTCAGTAAACATTTTGACAATTACAACACATTTTTGCAGTAAATAGACCAGGCTATATTATTTGAATGGCATTCCGAAAAAGCAGCAATGCTTACCAACTTTATTTGTTAGCAGGAAAACGTCAACACAACTTTTACATGTACTAATTATTATATTTCGTTGTACCATATCGACCGAGGTCTACTTTGTACCATTACAACTGAAATATCTATAACTACTTCTTCGAAATATTCTTTGTAATATTATTTCTTTTTTTTCTTCTGAAAATCTAAAATGAAGCAGATCAAAAAGTGGATAAAAAAGCCCTAAATCGATCACCTGAATAATGTATACCTGTATTGGTCTTGTGGCTTCGGAGGGGTATGTTGCTGAAGAAATATTGCAATTTTATTCTGTTAAACAACTGTTGCGAAACTGGTATTTCAGGTTTGGACTCCACTTCCATAAAGTCTTTTGAACTCAACAATCATTTAACACATCTAGTTACACGACTAATGTTTTACACATTCGAGCGTTACAGTTCGGGGAAATCATTATTTGAGTCAATTTATCATACACACGTTTTTGGAACTCCCTAGAGTGGCTTATTTGAAATCCAGTAAGATGATATTAAATTCTTCGGAAAGAACCACTGTACGAAGGCTGAAACTAACTAAGAAAACAATTTTTCTCACCATCTCGCATGAACCGTGTTTAACTTCTTAACGTCGGTGAGGTCGATTCCGTGTAGAACCGGTTTGACCCTAGAAAACTGGAACATTACAAATACAGAAAATGTAACTGCTAAGCATTGCAGTTTTCATGCAAAGTTTGTTACAATATGTTCTGCGATCGACGATAAACGTTTATTAGCGGATAAGCTGTTTGAATTGAATGCACAGCATGACGTACGATGGACACAAAGCTATCACGATACCTCACGATATCACGATACCAAGCTATCACGATACCTCACGATATCACGATACCTCACGATATCACGATAATTCACGATGAGAACATGCTGCTCAGATTAAGACCATTATGAAGATGTCCGTCCGTCTGTTTTTCTGCCTGTAGGTCGATCTGTCTGTCGGTCGGTCAGTGTGTCTATTGCCCGGTCTGTCAATCTTTCTGTCTCTTTGTCATTCTGCCCGTTTCTTAATATGTGGGTATTTCTGTTTGATTGTTAATCAGTCGGTCTTTTTTATTTGTCGATAAGAAGAGCGATCCTGTAAACGAAAATACCATACAAGCAGAAAGTGTCAGTCCTTATTAACCTGTGTGGAATGCACGTGGTAATCTCGGACGACACTTTTTGCACATACATCAAGCTCAGTTTTCACAGGGCCAGGTTCAATTCATGATTTGACATCTTCATGAGAGGGTTAAATTGCACCGGTAGGTTAACACAATTAACCCATTTATGCCTAGAGGACTCTCCCATCCTTCTAAATTGGATCAATTTATTTCCAAAATTAGGGATGTCTAGTATATTTATTTGAATATTTAGAATATTTCTTACAGAAATTCCTTTAAGCAAACAGCGCAGACCCTGATGAGACGCCGCATTACGCGGCGTCTCATCTGGGTCTACGCTGTTTGCCAAGGCCTTTTTTTCTAGACGCTAGTCATAAATGGTATAAGGTAGTTTTGTCAACTATTTTATCAAAGATTTTAACGGAGCATATCGACTGTATTTCCCTCAATGAAAACACAAATGTATATTATGCATATACCTCTATTCATGCGTATCATTATCCACTTATAATTACATATTGTTGAAAGCGTTTATAAATAGTGAGTATATACCATGCACTATATTTTGTACATACACTCCCGATGTGTGATTTGAACTCACAGAAGAAAAAAATCGCACTCTAATCACAGGGATATTTAATAAGAATACTCTTAGTACGTATGTATACTGTTATAGTATGTAAAGTATTTTTCTGAGAGTTCCCTGTGGCTCTAATAAGAACTGTACAATACCTCGGATCCCGTTATCGACAGAGCGCTTGTGTATAGAGGTAGTAAACACAAACACAAACAGCAAAACCTTTTTTTATTAACTTTTTTATTATATAAAACAATGATACTGACTGACAAACTTCAAAAGAATATTATAAAGCTCGATGAAGCTCGGCTAACGTATTAAGGGGAAGCAACCCGTAGTATAAACACGCTGCAAATTATTCATACAGTGAGTTTAATTAATCGGTCGTGACATGTTATGTGTTTTCTACCTTGACCGTGCAAGTTTGTGAAATATTGGACTAAACACAAAGATATACAAAAGGTGCAAGTTTGACAGGTGAGTTATGTTTCGTGGTTAATTTTTATTTGCGTAATTAGAATTGACATAAATTAGCTATTAAACTATTTTTAGATTGAGCTATCCATTACAAAACCACCACACTGTATCAATCGATATAGAATATCGTGGTTGTTTGCAAATAACGAAAGTGTAGCGATGTGTATACCGCTGTGTTGCTATTGCAGCTTATGCACCACTTATTCAAGGACTTAAGCAAAAACGGTCACCGGTAATCTTTACACTACTGTAGGATTTAAAGCCAGTTTACATTACATGTTTATATATTGTGTTTAACTTTTTTTTAAATAACACGACGAAGGTTTACTATTTTATAAAACGTATGGTACCGCAGATATATTCCATTTTCTTGCAACTCCAGACATCATTACAACATTACATACGTATACAAATGAGTTGCGAGGTACACCTTTATACTAAATGCACACTTGTTTTCAACCTTTCTTCACACGTTAAACGTGTAAACATGCGATATAAACGGATATAAACGGATACAGTATTTGCTGATTTTGTCTGTTCTACACCTAACTGCATGCGTTCAGAACATTTTATATTAATTTCTAACTATGTTACATCGGGCGTAAATGAGACTACATCGGGCGTAGCACAAACACACGTATTTCCATGATGATAATGTAAGGACCCAGTCCACGCGTTTACAGAGATAATAAAATTCTAAACGTTTTTTCAATAAAACCAAACCGAATAATGTTTCAATTATTTATTATCCAGCAAGAAATGCAATTAAAAGTAATATTTATGTCGTAATATAAATTTAAATGTGTATATGTGTATGTTAACTCTATTTACTCTAAGCTTCATGGCTTTTATTTTGTTAACAAAGTTTGCTTATTGTTTTTACTCACTTAAAGGTCTAAATAGAAGTTGGATGGAAGCACAGGTGGTTAGCGTGTGGCTATGATATTAATTAGTGAAAACATCATTTTAAATGATAATTAATCATATTATAACAAAAAATTAACTTTTCTGGAAAAAAAATCACTATCAAATATATATATAACAAGGTATGCAACTCAAAATCACCCCAAACGGGGTGCATCGCTTTGAACAGCCATATCTTCATCAATTGTACAGCGATTTTCACGATCTTGGTCTTATTCAACGCAGAAATGAATTTCCTTTCTGGAAATGTATATGTCTTGCAATATTTTTACAAATGCTGGGTCAACTTTTAAGAAAGAACACGATACACAACTCGCACGATCCAGTTGACAATGATCATATATATACATTATATATAATAAATTATTGAATATGAACAATTTCCCCATGATGGCTTACGTTATACTGTCAAGCACTCGAATAGTCGAGCGCGCTGTCCTCTGACAGCTCTTGTTTTAATAACTTCCTGCTGCTTCAGATGCATAGTATGCCAATCGTGATACATCGACTATTTCCTGAATCCTGCGTTAGGTTGATATTATATGTATTTATTCAATGAATCGCCTGCTGATCCATGATGTCATGTATTGTGGTTCGGTGGAAATTAATCGGTCGTCGGTGTTTAGTATTTGTATGGAATGCAATACAATACATACAAATGCTTGCGCCGGTAAATACGGTGGCATAGATGTCACTTTCACTCCTCGTTTCCATGATATACTCGAGGGAACGACTTAAAGGGGCCGTCCAACAGATTTTGGCATGTATTAAAGTTTGTCATTAACTGCTATAAATGCTTTATATTGATAAATTTAAACATTTGAACTAAAATTCTCCAGTAAAAAATAAGAATACAATTTAAAAACAAAAGACAAAACGTGAACCTCCACAGGGCTCGAACCACTAAACCCTAGAGTCATGGAAGCATGGAGTAAAATGTTTCCCGACTGTACCACTCGACCATCCACGCTCACGTCAAATGCGGAGGTATTTTTTTAAGCTTTATAAGCAATCCTTGTAGTTTCCCAAAATATCGATTCGCGTCGAACGACGTTTTAATCTGTTGGACAGTCCCTTTAATAACTCGCGGGAACGAGTAAGTTATGTCATGGGAACGACTCACTAAGTCGAGGAAACGATAAAGAACTAAGAGGAGTGCACACCTAAATAAAAAAGGAGTGCAATTAAAAACAGAGCGGTGAAATAAATAAAGGAAGGGTGTATTAACCAAAAGTGCAGAGAATTTCATGACCAACAGCTGTTTCAAATTCGTCGTTTAATGAAGGCGTGTCGGACCGTATTTGGTACAAAAACGAATATGGTACATTTGTACCATATTCGGCCGAATATGGTACAAATGTACCATACTCGGACCGAAGATGGTACAATTTTCGACCGAATATGGTACAAACATTGTACCATATTCGGTTGGAATAAGTTTTTCTATGCTCGCCAAAACGTATTTGGTACATACCAAAAAAACTCATAAAAATGAAAATGGCCTACGTATATGGTACATAAATTATGTATTTCTTAATAAATGAAATAGTCTGCCGATGTGTAAACTTTTTTTCAAACTCAAATACATTGTATTAACCTAATATTGGAAGTGACAAAAGTATCATCATCATCATCATCATCATCATCATCATCATCATCATCATCATCATCATCATCATCATCGTCGTCGTCGTCGTCGTCGTCGTCGTCGTCGTCGTAACTAGCAGTAACAGAAACAGCTAACCTAACCACACTTTACATGGATTTTGCTGGTTGTGTAACTGTTTCGCCGGCTAGCTCAGTCGGTTGCGCGTCAGATTGGCACGCAGGCGGCCTGGGTTCGATTCCCGGGCGGGCCAGATACTTTCGTGGAGATCATAAATAGCAATTTTCAAATTTTTAAAACTTTTTTTTTCGAAAGTGTATTTTCACCAAAATCCGATTTAAGAGATTTTGAGCTCTTTTAAATGAATATATCTCTCCAAAAATAAGGATGTTTGACTGGCTGCTTTAGACAGGTGTGACTGTATTCCTAAACATTACTTTGTAAAGTTGATTTGTCGTTCCGACGTCATATTGCTGAGAAGCCGACAAAGCTTTGAAGTTTCCGATTTTTTCTTTGATAACGTGCCGCTTTAAAAAGGCGGGAATTTTGCACACGAGTCTTACTCAGAAGTCAGTAACCATATTTGACTTGGCGGTCGGCAAGAAAAGTTGTGATTTTCGACTAGAAAGAATTGAAATCCAAACTTTCTTCAAACTTCAAAAGAATTCTTGACAGTAAGTACTGTACATAATTTTAATTTTCAGTTGTCTTAATATGCATTGATGTTTTAACATGCATTGATTTTTATGTTTTATGCCCCCCCCCCCCTCAGAGTGCATTTGCAGTTGTCCGTCCGTCTATCCAATTGTCCGTGGCATTCCTTCCGGGTGCGTAACTCCTTAACTGCTAAAATATTTAAGCTACAGTCATTTTTTCGAAAGTGTATTTTCCACCAAAATCAGATCGAGCTCCTGTAATCTGTAGATTTGAACATTTTAAATTTTATGGAGTTTATAGGTCTTTGACCTTCGAACCCTGCCTAGTCGTGACTTCTGGTGAGCGACCTAGGCCCCCAGGGCCCCTTCTTTATATCCCTTCCATCCACGTAGCATTGGTTTCTACAGACCGTTTGTCCGTTGACCGCCATAAGTTTGCCCGCTATTTTTCCCCTGAATTTGAATTCGGTTGGATTTCAATGAAACTTTACATGAAGTACTTGCTACTTTCATTGCGCATATTGCCCGGAAGTTCGGATTGTAAATTTTAGCGGAGCTATCAGACGAGTGATTTTAGCTCAGCTCATGTCGTGAGACATTCGTTTTCGACACGCGGTGTTCAATACAAGCTCTATTAACTAATGAAGTATAAATGTATAATAACTTATTATATTATTTCAGATGAAGGAAGCAATTAGGAGAAAAAGGAAGCAATTAGGGTGCTTGCCCAGGTCGAAGTACGACATTATTGTCAGATGTTTAAACGGATCGTTCGATGTCCCTGTGAAGAAACGGACACCTGAAGAGAATAATTGTTTGGCCATGATTAGAAAACGTAAGGACTTCGAGCTTGGTGACCGGGGTTCTTTATTGTGTGGCGGAAAGCAAGTCCTTGTGAAAGAAGATCTTCCTAGATTTGTTGAGAAGATGTTCATGGAAAACAAAGGATGTGGAGCAAGGGTTATTTACAACAAACTGAAAGTAAATTACACGGGGTTCTCGGAACAAGCTATCCTTGAAATACTGTACAATAGCAAGTATTACCATGAGAAGTATCCGAGATTTACAAACAAGCCAAAGCCAAAGACAATTACAGAAGAGGAACCAGGCAAAAGATGGCAGATTGACATAATTAACATGAAAAATCAAAGTGTTAGCTACAAGGGGTCCACATACAGTTATATTCTACAAGTCGTGGACGTTTATTCTAGGTACGTTATGCCAAAACCCCTGAAAACGAAGAGTTCGCGTGAAGTTGCAAAGGCATTAGAGGACGTGTTGATGGTTAACCTTGCCCCTGACATCATCCAATGTGACAACGGACTGGAATTTAAAGGCCCTAGTATGAAACTTTTGTTGAACAAGTACAACATCAAAATGATCAATAGTAGGCCGTATCATCCTCAATCACAGGGCAAGTGTGAAAGGTCAAACAGTGTTATAAAGGCCAAGATTCTATTTGCAACAAAAAGTAAACGTGGATTTAACTGGGTCGAAGGGCTTCAAGATTTAGCCTATGCCATAAACACAAGTTTCAAACGAGTTCTTGGGGGTCTCACGCCCTTTGAAGCCTACTACGGAAGAAGTCATGTTTTTACCAAAGAACGTCATAGTTCTCGTGAAATAAAGAAAACCATACGGCGAGCAAATAAAAAGGCTTACAGGTCGCTGTTGAAAAACGCAACTTCCCCAAGCAAGTACAAAGTAGGAGAGACAGTATTAATTCGCTATCCCTTTCGAAAATCCAGGGTGCCAACCAAAAGATATGTTATCGAAGGCAAGGTAGAAAAAGTAAAACGAAATGGTGTTTATATCGTGTCATTTCAAGTACCGAACAAACCCGAACTTGGATTCGTAAGCAAATCGGTTGGGGTCGAAAACATGACTAGCCTAACTGTTGCGTTAGAGAAACAACGAAAAATTAAAAAACATTCATTAAAACAGAACCGCTCAGAGAAACAAAATCACAGAACTAAGTACTATCATGTTTTAACACACCATGAAAATCTGCAGTTGTTGGATGGGGTGAATATTGCCATGGACCCAAATCCGGATGGAAATTGTCAATTTGCTGCTATATCGCATCAACTTGGTAAAATTGGTATATACAAAGACGTAGATGCTTTACGTAAGGAAGCAGTCCATCACATTGTAGAAAACAGATATTTCTATGAAACTTTTGTCTATGATGAAACATTTGATGAATACGTTAAGAATATGTTTAAGAATGGGACATACGGCGACAACCTCACGCTCATTGCACTTATGAGAGAATATAATTTGCAGTGCCTGGTAGTTTCTACCCGAGGACTAGAACACTCATCAATTGTGTCAGCAGATGGAAAGTTCGATGGTGATGTTGGAACAATTGCATTGGGGTATTTCCCAGAAGGATTTGGCATGCATTACGTTAGTATCCGTATCAATCAACGCGTGTACAAGGACATAATATCACGCTTAGAACAGTCGTATGACAACGGTGACTCTGGCGACAGCGCTGCGTCTGGCGACAACGCTGCGTCAGGCGACAACGCTGCGTCTGGCGACAACGGTGACTCTGGCGACAACGGTGACTCCGGCGACACCGCTGCGTCTGGCGACAACACTGCATCTGGCGACAACGCTGCGTCTGGCGACAACGGTGACTCTTGCGACAACGGTGACTCCGGCGACAACGGTGACTCCAGCGACAACGGTGACTCCGGCGACAACGGTGACTCCGGCGACAACGCTGCGTCTGGCGACAACGGTGACTCCGGCGACAACGCTGCGTCTGGCGACAACACTGCATCTGGCGACAACGCTGCGTCTGGCGACAACGGTGACTCTTGCGACAACGGTGACTCCGGCGACAACGGTGACTCCGGCGACAACGCTGCGTCTGGCGACAACGGTGACTCCGGCGACAACGCTGCGTCTGGCGACAACACTGCATCTGGCGACAACGCTGCGTCTGGCGACAACGGTGACTCTTGCGACAACGGTGACTCCGGCGACAACGGTGACTCCAGCGACAACGGTGACTCCGGCGACAACGGTGACTCCGGCGACAACGCTGCGTCTGGCGACAACGGTGACTCCGGCGACAACGGTGACTCTGGCGACAACGGTGACGTCTCTGTGTGTTCAGCCCTGAAAGAGCTTCAAGATATGATAAACAATAGGAGGGCACAGAAGCGAACGACTTTTCCATTTCTGATGTTACCACTTCACATTCAAGTTGAAATTTTTAAGTTCTGCATACAATCAAACCCGTCAATCCAGTTTGTGTTGGCGAAGGTCGGCAAACCCTTTAGAGATTTAATAAGGTCAATGAGTTTGCAAACACCTAGAATTTACATTCGGCCGGATATTGGACTAGATACTAGTAACAGAAATCCTGTTAGCGTTCGTTTCCTATTGACAAGAGCGGGCAGAAACAGCGGTCTTATTTCGGCAATAAAAGAAATCATCAAGGGGCCAAAATGGGCAAACGCATGGCTGCGTTTGCGTGTTAGTGGAATCGGTTGGTATGATATCATACAGGCTTTTTCCGCTCCATTTTGGGAAAACGCCACACTGGAATTTTGGGAATTTCGCGTCGTGAAAACCCCCATTTTGGGAAAAAAATTAATCGCAAAATCGGCTCAATTGGGAAAAATTATCGCATGTAAATAGTGTTTCTTATATTTAAAAGAAGCCGTTAACTGGTAAATAACGACTATTTGGATAACTTATTATTAAAATTTTACAAAATATTATGAGCATGTGTGATAAGTGCAGGTTTTTTAATCTGAATTTGGGGAAAAGGCTTGGCCTTTTTTAAGGGGGAAAAACATTGCGAGAAGCGCCGGATTTTGAGGAAAATAAGGAAAGTCTTAAATAATCATTAACATATTTTACAGTTTTTAAAACAAATTCAAGGCAACAGATAATTTAATTATGCAATACTTTCTTTTTTCTACACCGGACCAGGTCAACTTATATATTTTAAGGGTAAAAAAAAAAAAAAAAAAAAAAAAAAATTTTTTTTTTTTTTGTAATTGGGAATTTTTTTTTCAATTGGGAAAAAAACAACCTGATTTGCATTGGGAATGGGGCCGAATTTCGGACCCGTGGCATAGGGCGGAAAAAGCCTGTCGTAGATGTCATGTACAGACATTACAGGTGAAATATACATGTATATCGGTGTTTGGAAACCTGTTATGTTATTTTTGTG
The DNA here is from genome assembly GCF_020536995.1 of Dreissena polymorpha. Classification (NCBI taxonomy): domain Eukaryota; kingdom Metazoa; phylum Mollusca; class Bivalvia; order Myida; family Dreissenidae; genus Dreissena; species Dreissena polymorpha. The sequence continues at coordinate 51,389,864 of NC_068368.1, read as the reverse complement.
ATTGATGATTATGTTCTTCTACCGGAAATTTGTTGTCATTTGCTCATTTACTGGTAACTTTTTACGAAGCACATTTGGGATATTTTGGCTGCTACTAAAATGAATGTATATATGTATATTATGTCTTGTCAAAATGCTACAGTTGGATTAAAATTTAAATGCTGTTCTATGTTCTTCAATATTACTTTGAAAAATCCTGTCAGTATACCAATAAATGAAAAAAGTACAAGTTTGTTGAATCTCTTGAATGAAACAAATTATAAAATACAAAATGTAAAATGAATATGTGATGATGATGATGACAAAACATTTGTGATGATGATGATGGTAAAAAAATTGTGATGATGATGGTGGTGGTGATGATGATGACAGTGGTTATGATGATTGGGGTTTGATGATTGTGGTGATGATGATGATGATGATGATAATGATGATGATGATGATGATAACAAACGTTTTGGGATGATGATGACAGCGATGTTTATCGGACGATGATGATGGTTATAATGATGATGATAAGTTTTTAGATGATGATGACGGCGATGTTTATCGGCCGACGATGATGATAATGATGATGATGATAACAAAATATTTGTGATGATGATGATGGCGATGTTTATTGGCCGATGATGATGATGATATTCTCATCGTCGTCATCATCATCACAACATCCTCATTATCGACCGAAAACATCGCTGTCATTATCATCACAAAAAAAACTTGTGATCACCATTACGATCATGATAATGGATATGATGATGTTGGTTTTGATGGTGATGATGATGGTGGTGTTGGTAAAGATAACAACGATGATGATCATTGGGGTGTTGATAATTGATGTGATGATGATGATGATGATGATGATGATGATGATGATGATGATGATGAGATAACGATGATGATGATGATGATGATGATGATGAGATAACAATGATGATGATGATGATGATTACGATGATGAGTGTGTATCATATTCGGAACGAATGTGGTACATTTTTCATCCGAATATGGTACAAGTTTGTACCATATTCGGTCAGGCATTTTACCCCAAAACTGCAGATACGTATACAATTAGACAGTTGTACCATATTCGGCCGAATATGGTACAAACTTGTACATATTCGTTTTTGTACCAAATACGGTCCGACAAAGGCGTATACGGTGAATGGACGTTGTCACATTTGACACGCGCACGTAACATGTTTTGAATGTATAAATAACATCAAGATGTAAATATTTTAGAACATAAACAATTGCAGTTGATATGTACTGATTCGCTCTGATACAACTTTGCTGTATTAAGTTAAGCTGGGTTCCCACTGCCGATCAGATCAACTCGATCAAGACCGACCAAGCGGTCCGGTACTAGTCTGGTTCGGTCGGCATTAGTGATCGGGGGCGGTCGGGTAGGTCGGCATTGGTCGGGCTTCCTACCCGATATTTTTGACATGTTAAAAAATATCGAGTAGCGGTCGTTAAAAAATATCGAGTAGCGGTCGAGTAGGAAATGGATCGAGAAGCGCTCGGGAAGTGGTCGTGTATTAGTCGAATAGAAGATCGCGTTGATCGTGAAGCAATCGTGTGTCGATCGGATTGACATCTTTTACACGATTGTACCCGATCCGCTCGACCTCTATCCGAGTTATTTTAGATCGCAACACGATCCACTCGACCTCTATTCGATTTGATGTACATATTTACTAGACTGCTACCCGACGGCTACTCGACCGTACACGATCACTTCCCGATTGCTATTCGACCATTCACGAGCTCTGTACCCGATCCGCTCGACCTCTACCTGAGTTACTAGTATTTTAGATCGCTTTGTACGACTGTAGTACGACAATCACGATCTGGTCGTTTGAAGATCTGGTGGCGATCGAGCAGAGGTCCACTTGGTCTAGCTGAGATCGTAAAGGGCTCGCATATAGGTCGAGATGATCGAGCGGAAATCGGAAAGATGGTTGAGTGGACGTCGTGAATGAGTCGTGTGGGGGTCGTGTGTTATCGACAAGAGGTCGAAAAGAAGTCGTGCATACCCTAAGGCTTTTTAGTAGAGCTTGATCGGGTTTGATCGGGAAATTTCGGTGATCGGGATGATCGAGTTGATCGGATCGGCAGTGGGAACCCACTTTTACATGAAAAAATGTAGACTTCAAAAATTGGTCGGATTGATTCTTTTATTTAAAACATCTAACTTACTTAAAAGTTGCTGGTCTCGTCCGTCGAACCAAACGATGTTACCGGTTTGCAAACGGACGTTTATCAAAGCTATAATAAGCCTTAATTCTGAGAAAACTGGGCTTTATGCATGTGCGTATATTGTCATCCAGATTAGCCTGTGCAGTCCGCAAAGCTTATCAGTGACGACGCTTTCCGCATTTATGTTAATTTTCGTATAACGAAAGTCTCTTCTAAACAAACATCCAGTGTAGTCGGAAAAAGTTGACCCTGATTCCCTTTGCAGACTGGAAAACAACCAATTCTCATGCATCAAGCCCAATTTTCTTAGAACAAGGAGAAATGTTTTGCCTATATCGCTTCAGATTAAACCGTCGCACTTACCGCGGGACGCCATGTTGACCCTCTAGGGCGCATTCTTCCACCCATAGCATCCCCACCTAGGCAACGCAGCTGACTGTCGAGAACGGCTAACACTGGCGTTACGGGTCTGGCAAGGTATTGTGGACTGAGGTAAAATAATATAGACCCGCGTTCTGTGAAATTTGGGCTAATACATATGCAAAAAGCGTCGTTTCATATTAGCTTCTGAAGTTCGCAAAGGCTTATGACCGACGACATTTTTCGCCTAAACTAGATTTTAGCTAGTATAAGACCTCATTGAAACGAAATAACAACAACATACACGCGGAAAGTGTCGTCCCCAATAAGCGCCTTTTGGACTATGTAATTGTGGCTCAAAATAGTATAATATCTTATAATATTCATTGGTTGGGGAGTTTTTAAGAAAAGTCGGGGGGGGGGGGGGGATATCTACTATTTTGACATGAGTCCGATTAAGTGATCGCAAAAACGGCATGAAAAATGGCTTCTCGCTAATTTTGGGCTTGTATAACACAAACATGTTTCAAGCATGGAAACACATGTACATAGACAATCTCCTATGTCCAGGTATATACCGAAAAACAAAGTATTTTGGTTGACATTCTTTTAATTATTGTAGAATGCAATCGCATTGGCAGAGAAAGCCTTTTTAAATTCCAGATATTGGAGACGAAACCATGACATGGGGCGCCTTCGCGTGTACCTGCTAGAAGACTGTGCACTGTAGTCAGATTGGCGTGGCTTTTGTGGCTCTGTATTTCCATAACGGGCAACATTTTTAATCATATAAACGTTGCCGACAACAAAGAAAGACACATCAACAGGATTACCTTATAATATACCCGAGTATCATCATACGGAACCACCGACTATCATAATGCGGAAGCCGATTGCCAAGGTCGCCTTTGTATTGAGTCTGACTGCCCTGGGATGCGTTCTAGTAGGTCAGGCGACGGACTACTGGCTGTCCAAGTTGAGTTTCCACCAGGGTCTGTGGCGCTACTGCCGATACCTGATACACACGGACGGACAGTGGGAATGCATGAGCATGGACAAACGGGCGGGTAGGTGGTGCAGTGATACGTGAGTTCTTCTTTGGGTAGACATGAGTAGTGCATGAATTGTTTGTGGGGAGAAATGAGTTGTTCATGAGTAGTGTTTTGTGTAAATGAGTGTTAAATTATTTATTGGGAACAATGATTTTCGTATCAAGACGACGTGTCGCGGGCATCAATGGCGCTCACTTCAAGGTCAAGGTCACAGTGGACCCTAACTGTTTTGGAATTTTCCTTACATGTATATAGAAAAAGTACATGTTCATCAGCAGTAGAAATTAGTGGTTTTAAAGATGGGTCACGTTCGTAAAACATCTAGAGCACTTGATAAAATCCTCGCAAAAAAGTTACTACTCAAGAAACCACATTGAAAACATATTCTTGATGAAACTTGGCCGAATATTAATATTAATGATATGCACGCCAAGGTCGAGTCTGGTTGATATGAATTAACAAAATATGTCAATAGTTTAATCTTAGAACAACCTTGGGACCACCCCAGAAGCCACATTTAGGACTTGACAAAACTTGGTCAGAATTTTATCTTAACCCTTTGCATGCTGGGAAATGTGTCGTCTGCTAAAATGTCGTCTGCTGAATTTCTAAAATGAGCATTTTCTTCGATTTTTTCCAAAGAATACTATCAGAATAGCAAACAGTTTGGATCCTGATGAGACGCCACGTTCTGTGGCGTCTCATCTGGATCCAAACTGTTTGCAAGGCCTTCAAAATTCGGTTAAAGCACTGAAAGAGTTAACAACATAAAGGCCAAGTTCGATTCCTTGATCTTTTCATGTCCGAACGATATGTTGACAACCTTTTGACCTAGTGTCGTGAGCATTATTAGGATGGTTACATAAAAGGAAACTAAAACGCCTATCAATTGTAGTCAAAACATCAAAGGTCAAGGTCACAGTGAGTTGTAAAATGAAATCATATTGGTTCTATAATCAGTGCTAGTTCTGTGTACACCCAGCCGTCAATCCATATACTGTTATTTGTGATACTCTGAATATCAGACACTATAATCCCTTAATATAGCTTATATTATGGTACTAAGATAAGTAAATGCGTTCAAACATTACAATTAAATACTTTTTGATAGTATTAACAACAAAACCTTTCCCAGACAGTTAAATTTAGCACATTAATTCTAATTTATGGAAGATTAATAACATTTAAGTATTGACACCAATTAAAAAGGGCATTGAACTTGAAACTGGGATGGGGGAGGGGGTGGTGGTAAAGTGTGCGGATGCCTTAAACCTTAACATGTTTTACAAACATCTCTTGTGGAATGAAATAATTTAACAAAATGCTACTGCTAATGACGTTAATAAAATTGTGTGCCATTTACTTGATATTTCAAATTGCAAATAACATAATAAACCGCATGTTCTTTTCTACTTTCGAATCAATATGTTCGCTTAACAAATTTCTCGTTTATTCCCATTTAAGAACATTGCACGTGTTAGAGGTCGTTAACAATTTTAGGCGCTTTATAATTGGATACCTTTACTGTTTTCAGCGAATCTCAAATCATGTGTTGAGCCTGGGTCTGGGAATTCGGGACTTAATGCATGTGCATGAAGTCTTGTCCCGGATAGGCCCGTGGAGTTCTCACAGGCTGATCACGGACTATACTTTTCGCCTAGACTGGATTTCGTTAACCCTTTCAGTGCTGGAAACGAATTTTAAAGGCCTTTGCAAACAGTTTGGATCCAGATGAGATCTCATCAGGATCCAAACTGTTTGCTATTCTGATAGTATTCTTTGAAAAAAAATCGAAGAAAATGCTAATTTTAGAAATTCAGCAGACAACATTTTAGCAGACGACAAATTTCCTAGCATGCAAAGGGTTAAGAAGTGACTCAGTTTAAACGAAATATTCCATAAAAGCAGAAGGTGTTGTACTAGATTAACCTGTGGGGACTGCACAGGCTTATCTGGACTGACACTTTACGCACATGCATTAAGCCCAGTGTTTCTATAACGCGGGTCTGTTATCAGCGTTCTTGTGTCTTTATTCTTTGCAGACTATGAGTCGTGGATCTTGGCAATCAGAATCCTGGAAATCATTTCTGCGATTTCCCTGATAGGTGAGCTTCTGTATGTTACAACTTTACTACAACGTTCATTTAGTGATGCGCACATGTTCCTTGGATCCTCACGTAAAGATATTCAATAATTGTTCGAATCTATCTTATCAAGCACCGCGCGTGCTAAACAAGAATGAGCATATACAACGTTTTTTTTAGCTCACCTGAGCACAACGTGCTCATGGTGAGCTTTTGTGATCGCCTTTTGTCTGTCGTGCGTCGTGCGCCGTCAACATTTGCCGTGTTAACACTCTAGAGGCCACATTTATTGTCCAATCTTCATGAAACTTTATCAGAAGATTCATCCCAATAATATCTTGGATGCCGGTTGGTTGAAAAACATGGCCGCCAGGGGGCGGGGCATTTTTCCTTATATGGCTATAGTAAAACCTTGTTAACACTCTAGAGGCCAAATTTATTTTCCGATCTTCATATAACTTGGTCAGAAGATTTGTCCCAATAATATATTGTTATCTCAGGTGAGCGACTGTTGGCCTTTTAGGACGTCTTGTTTAATTCAACGCACATATCAACGACAGCAAACTGTAATCTGATCTGTATTTATGTAAAAAATCGGATTTGTCTGATATATCAAAACGCTTTATAGGTGCAATTGAAGGTTGTCAGTATCGTCACAGAGCTTGGCGTGCAAGTGAATATTATACAGACTATACTTCTACATTTCATTAACAAAAAAATGCAAATTTCGTTTCCATAAAAAGTAAGCCATAATGGAACTTCGCTACCCATATATTGCATACAATATGATTTTTTCTCTACTTCATTACTGATGTTATCGAAGACATGCATAGGTGTTTTCTGTTGGATGTTGTATAGTGATGTGTTTTCGGTCCCGCAGGATGTCTGGTAGTGCTGTTCCTATACTGTAGACAAGAGGACACCGATTCACGAACTATCCACATAGTCATAGCACTAGTAGGCACTTTGTTGGCAGGTCAGTTATAGCAGTAGGACAATGCCGAAAAAAAGCACCAACTATCTACATATATTGTTATCTGCGTTCTAGGAAAACTGTGCTTAATTAATGTGTTGTCCCAGATTAGCCTGTGTAATACCCACCTGCAACGTAAACTAGATTTTCGGTAAGAAGCTATTTCCCGTAAAGTGAAATATCTTTAAAGCATAAAGTTTCGTTCCATATAAGCCTGTGCATATATCACTGTATAATCTGGGATGACACTTTACGCTCAGGCATTACCGCACGTTTTCCCAGAGCGAGGCTCAACTATTACATGGATGTTAGAGATAACTCGCGATTTGCACTATGCACATTTTGATTACTTCCCTTGTTTTACGTAACACCAAATTAATACCGATAGCATCACTCAAAACAAGGTGATAACTGTTCAATAAAAGAACATCAATCCCATTGCAATTTAAAGGAGGTGTCTTTTAAGCGAAATTTCATTTCAGGTGAAAACATTTGAAGGAGGCGAATTGCATTTCAGTCATAATAACTAACCACTGACAACTTAATGTAAATTTCCTGCCTTTCAGGTGCCACATGCCTTGCGGGAGTTACAATTTACGCGATAAAGAAGAACCAGCTTCACTTTGACGGTCACCATCGCAACCGCACGCTCTACCAGTTCGACTGGTCCTTTGCCCTCACTTGCGGAGGCGGGGCTATGGCGCTGGTCTGCGCCATGTTCATGGCGTGCGAGTTACGAAAGGGTCTTGCGGTCAACAGATATAGCGGATATCAAAGCATACCTGACTCCGTTGGAACATAAATCCTCCCCTCCATCCCGTCTCGCATGTGTGAGTGATCAACATGCTGATAGATAACAAGAACTGGATGCGTCTATTTGAATTGGTGCTACGTGATATTAGAGCGACGAGTTGTATAATACACATTCGTACCAGTTACAATTGTTTACTGATTATGGTCGAAACCAGCGAAGTTGATGATAATCACTGAAGAGCATCAATTCAAAAGAGAACCATTTTTTTGTTTGGTTCTATTTGATTTTGATACGCACATGATATGTGCGTGGTCATATGAACACCTGAAAGATCAACCGTCAATTACATATAAGGAGGGAATGTGATTTGCTTTCGTGGGATGAGTGATTTCACAAGAGACTTTGGACAAACTTTTGACTGATGCGTATGCTTTATATTCTTTAATTAGTTAATTTGTAATTTGCTGTGATTTTATAGGATATCACAATGATATAAATTGTACCACATAAGATTTGAAACTAACGCGTGACTTATTTATATTGATGCATATAGAGAGTTGTGCTTTGAAATGTGATTTGTCATATATTCATTTTCTCATTTAAATTTACACGCGTTTCATTTACATTTTAAATGTGTAAATGGCCGAAACCATCATAGTATAGCATGCATCAAACGATAACACATACCTTCTTGTGAAGAACAGTGAAGTTGATGAAAATCCACTGAATCGCACATATTGCATTGGATATTGGAGTAACTTATCAGGAACACTAAGTTTGTGAACGGGTTACTATAGCAAAAAGCTGAAGTGATATTGAACTGTAGTCCCACTGAAGTTTTAAGTCTATTTGATAGTGGTTGAAACCTTTTCATTTGGTTTATTCAACATCAATGCTCATCACGTTACACTGTTATCCTTTGTATAAGAGAAATATATTATGCTTATAATCATTTTGCCTTGCATATAAGTATTCCGCTATGATTACCCACCAACATACACATGTCGGCCTCGATACATTTTTGGCAATCATTCCCACATTTTCCTACCACAACTCCTTTTGCATCTGCTCTGCTCAGGCGTCTTCTTGCTCAGCAATCCTATATCCACTTTATGTTGATTCTATTTTATTTTTATATAAAAGAGTCAATATACACCACGTATTCGCCTTTGATGGACTAAGAAATACAAACTGTGTACCTTTTGTGCAAAAAGGTAGACTTTAAGGTATTAAAAGGACATATGAGGACAACAAGTTTTTTGTTATAAGAAAAAGAAAAGATCGGGAAATAATTTCAAAAGGGTCTGACTAGTCGAAATGAGGATTAAAAGCATTAATAGGGAAAATACAAAATATCAACACTCACTATAAAAGGGCGGAGAGTTCTGTCCGTATCGTTGGGATTCATACAAGAGATTTTTTTTATAGTTTTAGCAATTAAGCCGGTTTTAAACCACCCGTAAAGCGGTAGCGTCCACGAGTCAATATGGTCTGCAATGTAGACCTGTTCAAGGTTCCAGCTTCATTGGAAGTCCATCCCGACTTACATACAAGATAAATTGTCCCTTCTCTATTGCAAACTATGCCATACACTGAAAATAGAAAACATATGCTGCCCAATAGAAAATGTAGGGGCGACTCGGTCATTGGTGGGGTGGGGGCATGAATAAAGTGGGGCTTTGGGTGGAAAGAGAGGTTGTAAAGTACGAGATGCCTATAGTTTGACTAAAAACTGTAAAATTAATAAAATATCACCGAAAAGGATAGTGGATCAGAACAGACCAATTTAATTTTTCAGATAAGAATTGAGAGTACTTACACTGGGAACAACTGTTCGTGTAGAACACTGAACGCATGGACTATCATTGCGCCTACTCCTCTTGTGATGCATAACAAACTCATAAGGTATCCACTGTTCTGAAGTCCTCAAATAAAAACTCTGGCTGACACTTGGTTGCTAAAGATGCAAACTATCTGGCAAAAAGATGCATCAATGGTTAATGTGGAAAGGAGCAGGATTACAACACTTCAATTTTCAAGACAGAGGCAACGTTCTTTCAAGTCGGAACCAATGCCGTCCCAACAATGTGTGAAAATAATACTGAAAACAAATGCTTGTTATGGGTACATACAAATAAGCATTGCAGAGCTGCTTCAGTGCTTATAAATGAGGGAAAACCAGCTCAGTGCAACAATTATAGACGGGGGGGGGGGGGCGTTGTTCGGCAAATGTTCATCATTATGAAACAATTGGGTATGAAGGGAAATGGCATAGGCCGTAAGGTTATCAGATATCACACGATATAAACATAATATATTTGACAGCAGAGCATTTCGATGTATTAGCAGCTGTAAGAGCCAACAAGTAGGCCATCTTAAGTATCTCAAACATTTAGGCAAGTCCCTGAAGCGAGACATCAACAGACCGCGATGCTCTTAGGGCATGCTTCAGCGCCAAAAGGGAATGGCGTGTACTAAGCAAGAAATAACTTGTTGCAAATCAAAAGCCACTGTATTTTCACCGTTTTTACCGGCTACTCTCCAGAACATAGGTGATCAGTGTTTTTCAGCATTTATTTTTAAATATAAATATTGTTATAATTAGTTTGAAAATGAAAATATTTCTAAGCAAGCAGATTTGTTTTGTATTTTTATAATCATAATGTTTAACGCGATAAGGTCTTTAATGTGTAAACCTTTATCAGTGTTTAGAAATGTCAGTGCAATAAAAAGCACGTACATGCGTTGTCCTGTAGCAATTTCATTCACTTCCGAATACGTACATGAGCATATGCATTTGCGATTGAAACATTTGCTTTTTCATCAAATACGGTGGATAAGCCTTGACATTTTTGTTTTGTGAAACACATAATGACTGAGTGAACATATGTACGTCCAACGAATATATAGTATGGTGAGTTCACACTTAAAGTTGTAATGCATAATGTTCATTTTAGGTACCCTAATAAACGGTAAGCAGATTTTACTACATTTGCTATGTGTCATTACTTTATTGCACGCAAAACATTCATATACACAAGAGCCATAAGAACAAAAAACGAGCAAACACATTGGAAATAGAAAACTAACTGATAAATAAAGAAACTAGAAAGTATCACTAAAAAGGAATTATAATAATAAAGCTGAAAGAATACATATTCACCATCGAGTGTTGGTAAAACGCTATTATGTTTTATTATAAACACAATACATTATTCTATGAACTTTACCATGTTTAAAAAATGAAGTATTTCATACAGTTGAAGACTGCATACTTTTGTTTGCATCATTATATTAACATGTGAGCCAATGCCAAATAATAATAATAATATGTATAACTTAGTAAAGAAACAAACACGGGAATATGTAGAAATAACATCTTGTAGACACAAGTTATATATTTTGAGGGGGAGGGGGAAAATTATTTCTATATATATATTTTGTTTTTCTTTCAACTTTAAATGAAAATTGGAGCGGCCCGTTGAATTCGCAATTTAGTGACAATAGTTGTTTTTTTGCAGATAGCATGGTAACGCAAGTTATTCTTATTTGTTATAAAGCATTAATCGAGCGCTTTGGTACACATGCTAAATTAGATAATTATCAAACTCGACTTGACCAAAAAAGTTAAAATCTTTGTCATATTTGTCAAGCATTATTTGTTTTTGTTTTCATACACGGGCTGCATTGCGATTTTAATTTTAAGGTAACTATAGGTGAAAATTATACCATTTTAACAGGAGAATGGGCTTTAATTTCGTCCAAAATTGACCCTTTAATATTTGTGTATTTTTATACAGGATTTTTCACGAGTTGTCATATCATACCATATTTTATTAAATGAGTTAAGGAATTTTGTTAGTTAGCCTAACGAATTTCCTGGACGAGTTTAATAAAATATGGTATGAAATGACAACAAGTGTCAGATCTTTTTTATCACATGCTTTTAAATGAGCTAACTAAATAAATATTAACGCAAACATAATGATAAATCCCGAAAGTTGTTTACATTTCAAGACGTCATTTGACGTGGCAAAGTCATTTCAGCAAAATAGCAAAATGTGATTGGTCAATCGAATGAAAATAAGCCAATGAAAACGCCTTAAAAGTATATTGCATATGTGTGAGATATATAGGATCTGGCACGAGTTGTCATATCATACCATATTTTATTAAACGAGTTCAGGAATTTTGTTAGTAAGCGAGCCTTTCCTAAATAATAAAATATGGTATGATATGACAACAAGTGTCAAATCTTTTTTATCACATGCGTTTAAATGAGCAAATAAGATAAATATTTACGCAAACATAATGATAAATTCCGAATGTTTTTTACATTTCGTGACGTCCTTTGACGTTTCAACGTCATTTCAGCAAAATAACAAAATGCGATCGGTCAATAAACGAAAACTAAGCCAATAAAAACGCTTTAAAATGTTGTATTACACATGTGAAATAAAAAAAATGTAATGGTTATATTGCATGGGAAACAGGGTATTGCATGTGATAAAAAAATATTCGTAATGGTTATATTACATGGGAAACAGGGTATGGTATGTGATAAATGTATATATGAAAGCACAATACAGAACCAGAGAACGATAAAAACTGTGAACATAAAGTTAGCTAATATTGGCTTGGAGACATCAATGGATATTTGAGCTATAGTAGCGGATATGTTTTACGACCAACAGGTACATTGAATCTGAACTTCAATCCAGACTCATTACCAACATGCTGATGCGTAAGGTAATTGCTACTACCAAGAAAGGGCAACATGTCAAGAAAACATCATAAAACCATGCTCATCAGATACTTATAACACAAATATAACAACAATTTCAAGAGGCTTGTGAATGATGTAGTAAATCCAGTAGAGATATTCAAAGAAAAATGTTTTGTAAATGTAATATATGTCGGTACGAAACAAACAATACAAACGAAAAATTGAAAAGTGAAAAGATACTTAATTCATTGTGTATTTGCGCAAACAAATACTTGCATTTTTCTTTCCAATGAGTTTGGGGCAAGTATGTTCTATGGAGCGTTGATGATTCTTCGGGTTATAAATGAAAACCTAGTTTGGGTACAAAGTGACAATAATGAATTCATTCGATCGTCACAGTGTTATATATTTTACGGCTTTGATCAACACTTAATAAAACATCTAAGAAACAATTACTAGTTCGACCTTTTTTACTGTCTTGCTCCCACGTTGTTCAATAATATAGTTTCCATGTTTTGGAACATAAAACGTTTCTGTTCCTAAATAAGTTTTATATTACAAAAAAACAACCTCCGTGTATTGTGAATTACAAATTTTTCATATTAACAATTTAATATGGCGATGAACTTTTCTAAAACAATGAATAAACGTTGAAATGCTACATTTATTATTTGCTTAAACTATAAAGTCATTATAGATTTGTTAGTCAACAAACATAATGGCATTTACAAAAATACTATTAAATGTGAACAAGTCGCCTTTAGTCACACATGTGCAGGCATGTTTACCAGCAAGCACACCTTTGAGTATCTATATTATTCGGTTGACTCTGGTCATTCTGCTAGTATGCAGTGGATGTAGTCGATGACCATGATTAGTCGGGCTAAAATTGACCGTAAAACTGTTCACTGTAATGGATTCGGGGGCTTTGGATAGGATTTCCTTTGAATAGCTCTGTTTCATTAGGGATACTTCATATAGGCAAAACGTAATTCCGAGATGCTTGTAAGCTATGCAGCTGACGGCTTCATGATTTCTTCTTGTCGAGCGCTGCTTTAGGTTTGCCCGGAGGCACATGTTAAAATAAACTAGCGGAAAATGTTTAGTAGCTTCCGTGTTAGTACATGTTTCCACCACAAATATTTTCTGAAATATATGTACATTAATTCCATCCTTATCTTTCGCAACTTTATGCCTTAAAAGTAATTGTTCAAAGCTTTTTTCAACTCACTGAAGTTAGTAAGTAAAGACTTAAAATTGCCATGGTTTTGTATCAATGTGTTTGAACAGTTTGTTGCTACGTCGTTTCAATACTTTGACTGTAGTTTTGGAAACTATTTTTGGAAACCTCAGTTTTCTCACTTTGTTTAGGAACCACTTTTTTACTGCTTCCCTAACGTTTGCTGCAAATTAAAACACGCATGTGATTAATTGACAATAGATGCCCAAGTCCATTGATGTATTTGTAACATGCACCAGTTATCTGTTATTTTCCTCAATCAAATTATTTCATCTAAGTACATGCAAGCCGTTGGGTAACACCAAGAATAAAAAAGGTCCAAAGCATATCAAAAGTGGCTGTTTGCAAGCATAGCTATTCTGAAAGGAAACGTATTTAAACCATTCAAATTAGATAAACGGCGATGCAGACGATTGGGGTTTACATTTAAGTATATTGAGCTCGTTTGTGCAATGCGAAACGAAAATGTTTTGATTTCAATGCTTAGCCTCTCCACCTTACCTCGCTCGTCTACAACATTAGGATTTACTCTATCTATTGTCCATGCGACGCAAAAAGAAAACTAAGACCATTAACCCCTTGCCTAGTGGACTCTCCCATCCTTCTAAATTGGATCAATTTATTTCCAAAATTAGGGATGTCTAGAAGATTTTTTTCTATATTTAGAATATTTCTTACAGATATTCCTTTAAGCAAACAGCGCAGACCCTGATGAGACGCCGCATCAAGCGGCGTCTCATTTGGGTCTGCGCTGTTTGCCAAGGCCTTTTTTCTAGACGCTAGGCTTAAATGGGTTAAGAGGCTGTTTTTTCCGGGTAACAAATGTCCATGCGTATGTTTCATAATGAAACGTAGTTTTCATGTTAGCATAGCATGAACGCACTCATCAAAAGACGAATGTTCAATGTGTAATACAACCAAATGCGGAATCGACCGATATTTTTACTCAAAAGAGCAGACGCTAAGTATTGCTTGTTTTTGATTGCTGGTATAATATGCTACACGGGTATTAATCCTTCAGCAATTAATAGAAAAAAAGCTTTTATCAAAAAAAGGATACAAATAAAAATGTCTTAACATGTGATCTACTTTTTAGTATATATAATATATAAAAGTGTTATTGTAATATATATATATATATATATATATATATATATATATATATATATATATATATATATATATTGCAACAACACTATTATGCGTTTTAATAACTTTCTCTATTTGTACTTAAGAAAGTTGACTTATTATAAGGTCATTTGAAACACTTACTTGTTACGAATATACACTAGTATTGCTATTGTCACTGTAATGACTACAGCTACTGTTGTGACTGAAACTACAGTTATCACTACCAAGTCTTGAGAATCTGAAATTAAATATATAAAATTCAAATGTAAAACTTCATTTCTGAGACTTCGTCGTTTCAACATCAAACCGCATATATAATGAGACATACATTGTTGACGTCGACTATATTGCGACCAACCGTGATGTGCAGATTATACAAAATACAAATGAGTGCATCTTTATGATATTGCACAATTGCTTTGGTAAAACTTTGAAAACCTAGTTTCTTGCAATTCACCGTTTTTCGTTTAGTATTTTCCTCTTGACTACTGTATAGATATTTCCTATTGTGTTGTAAAACATTTAATTATACGAGTAAATTTTTTCGTCTATAAGTAGTTAAAAAGGGTCTACAGCCGTTTAAACACGAGTTTGTTCTTATTGACCGATGTTAGTCCGCAATAAAAAACGTAATCCATACGTGTTTGTATTGTACACTAAACCTCATAGACAATATCTACAGGAACATTTATATTTCTCTGACAAAGTCTCGTTAAGTCAAAATGGTAAAATATACTCAAATCATCGGGATGTGTTCATTTCAGTTTGCTTTCTTAACCATTGTACCTGGTTTGGGAGTAGTTATAGAGGTTGTAGCTGCGGTCGTTGTTGTGGTTGTTGTTGTTGTTGTAACAATTGTTGTGCAGTTTAATCCCTCGTATCCAGAAGTACACGTGCAATTATACGTGGACCCAGCAATAGTGCATGTGCCACCGTTCTGACACAGATTCGGTATGCACGGGTTATCTGAAAAAAATACATCGTACAGTGCATTTGTTGCTAAAAAAAGACTGTGTCGTTAAAATATATTTACATGTAAGCATTTATCAGTTTTACGATTTTTTTTAAACAACTTTTGATGTTTTTCCAAAATGCACGAACTCAGTCAATCACTTTTGTGTATATGGCTGCTATATAACCTTTGTGTATATAAGATGAAGCGCTTCAGATGGTTAGTTGAGCTGTTTTTATATGCAATTTGCAAATCAAACGATTTGTAAAAACAGTCTCCCTTCTTTTGCTTATAGGTAACACTTCACAAACAATCGCATTTAAAATGGACATTTTAATCGAGAAAACGTTGGGCAAAACATAATTCACGTACGAAATCACGTATTGATTATCATATGTAATACAAGAGCCATTATATAATGTGTACGTAAAATGGAACATTGATAACTACTAACATGTGTGTGGGATAGATAATCATACAGCATTTGATACACTCTAACGCAGTTCAAACATGGGGGACACAGAGGCTCAGTATGGACAATATTCGGGGTCTTAATAATGTGTGTGGGTATATATATATATATATATATATATATATATATATATATATATATATATATATATATATATATATATAAATGTATATACCTAAGTTGCGTGCAGACTTCACATATTTCACAGCGAGTAACGCCTGTTAAATACAACTCTCTCTATATATTTTTAAGCCACACTTTATTGCATGAATTCATAAAAATGTTCTTGGAAGAGTTGTTTCCGTAAGAACATGTTAACATGTCCAAACATAGTTCATTAGCGGTTAACTACAATAGTTCAATAGAATGCAATGAACGATCATATCAAAGTGTAATACTGCTGTATAAAGGTAACAAATGTCTTTATTCTGAAGTGGTAAGTGACTTGTGGATACTTTCTTACAAATAAAAGAACAGCGATTGTTAAATTCGAACGCAAATCGGAGTAATAGGTTAATACAAAATGTTCATAGATTGAAAAAGACCTGATAAAAGATAAAGGGGAAGTACTGGAATCACCAAAGAAGTCTGTCCACTTTCTCGTCCGTCTGTCTGTGCTTAGAAGGAAACTTTTCCGAATGTTTTTACTATGAAGCAAACAATATTCAAACTTGAATGAATTGCTGCTCATGTTATAAAGTTGTGAATGGGCAATTTGTAACTGGTATCAGATGTTACATTGTTGGTGCATTAGTTCATGTTAAACCCTAGTTCGATATTAGTACACTATAAACGTTTTGAAATCTTCATGTATAGATAGATACTTTATCGATATGGTGACGTAGATAGTTTCTTAACAAAATTGCGCCGTTGAACACTAGGGCTACACAACGAGTTGTTGTTGACTTGCATATTACGCATAACGATTTGTATGACAATATTTAAATAATTACATTATTATTTATTATGATATTTAAACGTATATAGAGACGTTTAATATAAAAATTAATAAAAAAACGTGCTCATACATGATATTTAAGGTTTTGAATTTAGGTATTGATCCATTTTCTCACAGACTTATTGTCTGGACGTCCTTTGTTATTAAATTCTCAATGATAAAAACAAACTGAGAAATGGATTTTCAAGCATCGTATGTCAGCTTTCAAACAAGGGAAGTATATGGTCATTGCACTACCCTTAACAGTTTGATGGGTGTTTTGCAAATATTTTCAAAGATTTGTTTTTGCCTTTTCCCAAGATATTCTGTGTCCCAATAAAATGTTTGCTCGATACTATTAAAAAAGAAAACACAATGTGACCAATGGCGACAGATATTACATCACAACACGTAAACATAAAGACAAAAATGATTAAAAATAACGTCGATCCATCGTTCGATTCACCATGTTTGAACTGAGTTAGGTTTTATGAACAGCATTACAATTATCCGAGACCATGTGGATTTTATATGCACTTCAACGAAGCCAATTTGGTTGAAAATTATCTTATCGTTTGTATTCGCTTCACTGTACACTTAATACAAGAATATAAAAAAGGTTCAATATAAGGTAACATTAAGTTTTATTCACTTAGTCTCTTATTTTAGTGTTCTTTAAAATGTTACGGTATATGTATATCTAGACAAGTAATGAACCGAAATCATCTTCTGATTTATATCGTTTAATATTTTCTATAGATAAATTAAGTATGTTAAGCAATAGTATGTACTAAAACGAGTTGCATTCACTTAGTATTTACACGTATACAACTTTTATTCAACAACACAAAGCGAACGCGTGCACATGAGTAGCGCATGTCATCCATTTGGCAATTGCAAGTCTTACGTTATATTTCAATTCTCTAAAGGCAAAGGATGTACACGCATTTGATTTCGCAATAGTACCACATTTCGTAAGAAATATTAACAATGTTTTTTAATTATTTACAAGACATTTTTTGTAAAACAAATATAGTGTCATTGATTCAATTAGATTGTATAATGATACTCGAAAAAGCAAAGCGTGTGTAATGCTTTTCATCGATAATTTGGAACATGCATGTTTAGACGCAAAGCGTTTATATGCGCTGATATATTAAAGCCTCTGCGGTGCTCTTGTTGGCACGGTAAGCCTTCCGATAAAGCCAAATATGTCATTCAACATTTGTTTATGGCTTCTACACATGTATAACGATTTATTATTTTCTTTCCAAATACTAAATTTTTGCAAGAAAATGAATATAATGATATTTTCGAAAAATACGATCCTCTGTCAATAAGTAAATTTAAGATTATATATTTAAACCTTGTGAACACGTGTCTCCAATCCAGCCGCTTACACATGCGCAAATAAAGTCAGTTTCATTTCTGGTGCATGTACCGCCATTTTGACACGGCTGAGGAACGCATCTGTCATCTGGACGGTAAAACAATACTACCATTATGTAGGTACACAAAAGGCAGCACATAAACAATGCTTCATAATCATACATAAACCCTGTACTATTTGTATGCAATTATCCATGGGGGATACAAGGGGGGGGGGGGTACAATAAGTCGCTGATTTTTTTGCATCAATGGATTAGGTAGGATTATTTCAGTTTATTAAGCTCTAGCGATCCGCATTAATTTTTTTTAGGAACTTAGCCAAACACTGTGTTTCCGCTCATTTACATGAACTAAAAATAATTCTGACATAAGTTATGTATTGTCATGCAAACTTAAGTCATCTTAAATATTGTGCTTGCATACAAATATTCAAAAAACATAAGTGCATCACAGTACTCAGATTATTATGAATAATGATCATTTGAGTCTTGCAAACAGGCCTTAAATCATGTATGTAAATTGTCTCAATGGCTACCATATAAGTGGTCGTCCATGATTATCTTCTGTAAACTGCACAGGTCTGAGATGAAACTACGCACATTCTTTAAAGCCTGTTTTTGCATAAAAAGGTTCATTTGAGTTCCGAATAAAGTTTATATTTTCAAGACATGTTGTACAGATTACAACGTCTCTAGATGTATGTTTTGCGCGTGCCAAAATAAAAAGCCGCCAAACAAAACATTCGTGGATGATAATAATAACCCATTAAACAAATAGTACATTATTAAATTAAATAAATTATTAAATAGTAACGTTGTTCACGAAGACACGTTTAATGTCACATAGTTTTCAGTCAATCACGTATATTCATTGTACACATTTGAACGTCTATACATACATAATATTTACTTTGCGATGTTAATAATTATTTACATATATTTCCCTTGTCTGACTTACCTAAAACATGTATGGTCACTGTAGTGGTGTTGGTATTTGCACCGTCAGAGGCCTGTACGGTAAGGCTATAAGTGGGCGTGCTTGCTGAGTTGAGGTTGCCAGGTGTGTTAAGTTTCAGTTCTCCAGTGTTTAGATCGATAGAGAACGTGCCTGCGACATCGCCCGCTGCATCATATAATACGATAAGTGTATTCAACAGCGGTGAGTACAACATGGTAATGCATGTGTACGAGTAGACATCTGGCTAACAATTTCAGACGAACCGATTTGCGATTTAATTTCATTATTCAATACTGTTTTATCCCTTATTTAGTATGGATGTTTAATTACACATACTATGCCATTTCTCTTCAACAATAATGACGTGGAAATACTGGCTTTATAAAAAGCTCAATACATTTTAATTTAATAAAGCAATGCATCATAGAAGCTAGTTTGAAAAGGCTCTAACATACGGCACAGAATGAAATCGATAGACAATTAGTTTGCGTTATTATAAAAAAGTCATTAAAACAACTTAAAATGATGTGATTCTTTATGTATGAAACCATGTTTTCGATTACTGAACTATGTTTATGTATCAAAATCTGCTCTTGTGTAATAACTGCACACAGAGCTAACACAGCTAAACAATTACTTTTTTGTAAAATACACGAGTTTTCCCTATCGCGCATTAGTATGATCCAGAACAATCACATATTATCTAATCAAAATGCCCATTCCACTTGATCGTGTGCGGAATTTATATAAAACATTGTTACTACGTGCTCAGCTGCTTATTTAAAGGGAATATGCACTGTTTTACATGTTTAGATAAAATAACGAAACCCGCCGATATGTAATTTACTAGGCCTAAGGTTATTTTGCGAATCCTTTACGTTATGCTAGTCTGGATGGGTCATACCTGTTATTCTGTACGCAATAGATGGAGAAACATCCGCATCCGTTGCTTGTATTGTTAATATGACTGCACCTGTTGAACGAACAAAAATAAGCCCTGCTCTAGGAAAACGGGGTTCATGTATGTGCGTCATGTTTCGTCCCAGATTAGCCTGTTCAGTTGAACATCTTAATCAGGGTCGACATTTTCCGCGTTTTTTTTTCTTTTTTTGTGACTTTTTTTCGTTAAAAGAATGTCTCGTATTAGGCGGAAAGTGTCATTCCTGATTAGCATGTGCGGACTGCGCATGCTTATATAGAGAACACACTTAACACACATTCATTATGCCCGCTTATTCCAGAGAGGGGCTCCAATATATTGTACGCACCTTCTTCTGAACAGCATAAGCGTTATAGTGTGCATAAAACATAAATGTATACTTCTAATAATGATTACGTTAGCAGCGATCATATTCTTTTGAAGTTTTAAACAAACAAAAACAAACCTAGACGTTATCAAAACGTATTTTTTAAATGAACACTCAAATTGACACGGACTTTTGCTCATTGTCGACCTGAAATGGCTTGAAGTCATCGGGGGTGACTAGAAGCCGATTCATGTCACCCTGGGGTGACTTCAAGCAGATTCTAGTCACCCAATCGACTTGAAGTCACCCCAGGGTGACATGAATCAGCTTGAAGTCATCCTAGGGTGACAAGAATCGGCACATGCTCTTTGTTCAGTGTTTCTAAAACGAGCCTTGTATAAACATACCAGCAGACGCTGTATCGTAGACAGAAGCTGAGTAAGAGATGGCGGTGAACTGGGGGCTGTTGTCGTTCAGGTCCGTTAAAATTAAGGTCAACGCAACGCTTTGTACAGTATCATTACCACCGGTGGCACTGTTGAATGAAAACAAAAGAAAACAATATAGGGAGAACATATCAATACAGGATCTTAATTTCTTCATACGAACTGCAGAAATCGTCTTTGAGCATAATATATACATTTAAAATAGTTGTTTGGAATGTTGTATCCGTTCTAAGAAACGATCAACGTTTGGTTGATGTTGTGGTGTATGTGTTTTTCTGCCTTGTAGGGATCATACTTAACTACCTTATTTGCGAATGCTATGAAAATAATATTGTCTTTACATTTTTGTGGTTATTTTCTATAACTTTTCTGGTGTTGCACGATTTCTATATAAAACTACAATGATTTATATATAATGAGTCTCGTTCTATGAAAACTTGACATTCATGATAAGCGAAAACAAGCAAAAGGCTGATAAGGGACGGCACGTTCCGCCTAGATTGAATTTTCATTTAGAAGCGACTTTTCTGAAGAAAAATTACGAAACGCAGAAAGTATCGTCTCTGATAAGACTATGGGGATTGCACCAGCAAATCTGGGACGATACTTTACATAAATGACTTATAAACCGTTTTGCAAACAGAGAGTTGCAAAATTCATTGAGCTACGGTAATCTCAAACTGTATGATGTGTAAACTTGTGAAAATTTGTTTAAACTCTTATCTGTAATGCGATTTAATAGTAATTCTAAATTTGGTTTGTAAAGGGTAGAACAACTTGAAATTAAAATGCGCATGCTATTAAACAAATGTCATATCAGTCGTGCAATATCGGACTGTTTTTCACACGGATGATGATGACTCCATGATGGCGTTTGCGGATTATTATTTATTAAGCGAGATTTAAAGACTTTGATCAAATCAAAATGGCGTTTCTTTCCCTCTATATATTTATTGTTCAGGGCTCAATACTGAGCTCTTACAGCATATTGGTTTGATTAAAATCATGTCCGATGATGTAAATAATAAATTTGAACGACTTCATGCTCAAGTGTGATACAAGCTATGCTTATATTTACGGTATTCTGCTTTAGTTATACACAATATATGGACCGTTATAATTATAAAGTGTTATAAACTGTATTCAACATTTGTTTCAACTGGCATACCTAAAAACAAATGTAAACGTCGGTGTAGTTTCTCGGTCGATCGTAGTCAATGATGGAGTCATCAGATTCCATCCAATAATTGCTTTTGTTATTTGGAACGGAGGATCTGATGGGTTCTGGCTGTGAATCGCCACAGTAACAGTATCTCCATCAGCGTCAGTGGCGGACACTCGGTATATGCTTGATGACGAGGCAATATTTTCAAAGCATGAAGTCTGTTGGTGACCCAAGGAGGGATTACTAAACACTGGAGCGGCTGTTTGAACTGTAAAATTATTAGTAAAGCATAAGGATTTCTGTGAAATCGCGCTAAATTCAATAGCACTTTATAACGTTTAAATATAAGGCACTTTCAAATATAATTATGCAGGCATTCATTTCTTTACTGACATGTTTGATCACGGACTCTTGATGACAATATACGCTCCGTGGTTTGAAGAATAACTGAATAATTTCTTAACTGATGTCCTTTTATTACGCAATAGTCATTTTTATTAATTGGCAAGCAAAAAGCAAACATTTCATGACCATATTATTGCAAACCTTACATATACATACTGTCGTCTTACAATTGAAACATGTGAACTCTTACAAGAAATAAAGCACTCGTTGATTGAAATTAACGCGGGTAGAAGCCAGCATGGAGGGAGGTTAGGTCTCTACAGGAGCAAGATATACTGAACGTAAAAACTCGCTCATTATAAGGGGCTCTAAACGTACTAAAATTACCAGTATTCATTGATTGCATACAGCGCTATGACACAATTTTTATTTCTAAACTATTGTTAATGCCTTTAAAAACATTATTCAACACTTAGATGGCAAGTCTATTTGAGCAAAACAAGTGGCATAGGAGTTTTCATGTATAGTGACATTTAACGTTGAAAATAAAGTGGTATTCATACATAATTATACTTTTTCTAAATTCATGTTGAAATTAAAGTATGATTGTTCTTATAAAAATGGGCCGTGCTTTGTGAAGGGAGTTAAATGCATGTGCCTAAAGTGCCGTCCAAGATAAGCATGTGCAGTCCGCTCAGGCTAATCAGGGACGCTATTTTATGCTTTTATATTTTTTTTCGTTTCAAGAAGTTTCTTCTTAGCAAAAATCAAGTTTTGCGGAGTGTCGTCCCTGATAAGCCTGTGCTGACTGCAAAGGCTAAACAGAGACGACACTTTACGTACACGCATTAAACCCCTATTTCACAGAGCACGGCTCAAATGTATACTCACAATATACACATTGTTAACCATTAAGCACCTGCTCCATGATGTTTGTGTAAATACATGTATATTCTTCTTCATACTGCATACTCGTATTCATGAGAGGTTATTTAAGTTCTGATCTGTTTTGATAGTGTTATAGTAACTTATCATTGTATAACGCTATCATATTATTTTTCATGTTTTAAGTTCTAAGAATTACAACTGGCGTATAATGCGAAATTGCTATTGTCATAGAAGCGGCTGAAAATCTAAACCAAGTAGTCTTCTTCTTGGCGTTCGCTCTACACGATACGCCAGTTTAACCAAGTAGTCAATACAAATCTCTACAAATCAAAAAGACAACCACATTTTTAGGAAACCTCTTTAAATAATTTATTTTTGAATGGCATATATCATTGATAAATTAAAAATTACAATGCAAAGAACATTAATCAACATCTCAAATCATGTATTGTTTTCGCGGTGAATTTGGTTTTATATCGATAGGAAGTGTAATACAACATTACACTCGCCTACCATTAGTGTGGAATGCAAAAATAAATTACATACCTAAAGGGAATGATTGGGTGGCCATGCAATACAAAAACAAGTATTACATACATTGACCAATAGTGTATAGGCGTCAAAGATAATATTTATTGCATATATGGCATATCTGTGTCATACATGTCGTAAATTTAAAGATGAAGCTAAAGTCTATTAATCTTACCTGGCGACACTATCAGTACGCACGTAGCAAGAAAGGTATATATGTTTGGCATGACCTGTAACGAAAAATAATAATTCACGCTCAGAAGTTAACCCAACTGTCCCAATAAAAGCCAGCATTTTATTTATTCACGTCTAAGGTCTGGTTTAACCATGCAATACAATTCAATCTATGACGTGCATTTCTTTATTTAGCGCACTGTCATGAGTAGCATTCTTCCTATGTTTATATGCAAAATTTCAGCTTCTTTTTTCAAATAACTATACTTCGATGTAGAATAAATGTTAGTGATGTAGAAAAGAATATGATCAATATAAACCAAAGGAATGATGTTTGGCGTGGGTGCTTTTTTCCGTTTTTAAATGAAATGTGATGTGTGGAATAAATGATGATATTATAAGAGTGTAAACGCACACGATATTGTCATTCGACAGGAGCTGTTGAAATGATAGCATTTTGCGGATTAATCCAATCTCTTTACCCCTATCCTTATTTCAAAGCTTGGGGGCAACATCATGTACTTAATGGACCTAAAGACTAAAACGAGACTGCCATATGTTGTTAATCACCTAGAATTGTTTGGATATAAAAGCGTTAAGGATAATACATGCTTTACACAAATATTAAGGTACAGTCTTGTTTCGACTCGAAAAAAAGCAACTGAAATTATAGGGACTAATATATAAGTAATCTGTTAACCTCATAAGGATGAGCAGTTATAACACCATGTTCAACGAAAAAAGTGTATAATTGGCGAAGAAAATACGATAAATCTGAATTTAATAAAATGAAACACGGTACTAGTAATCAAAGACCTCAGTTTTTGTGCATATGATAATTTATTATTTATATCAAACACCTATAAATAATTATGTTCACAACATTAGCTAGAAACATGACGCGGCAGAGGCCGACGCGTATCCCCACGCAAAGATTTTATATTAAAATGCAATTTTGGGAGGGCAAGGCCTATGTTGGTGGGGCTCCGGGGTGGATCATGTGGACATGGATACTCGAGATAGACTGTCTTGTTTTAAGAGATGTTCAGTATTAATTTGAAGTCATTTGGTGAATAAATGAAGAAATTATATTAAAAAAGAAAAAAAATTGTGTATGAAAAAAATGCGGGTACAAATTTTTTTTTGGGTACGAACACATTTGGGTACGAAAAAAATATGCCAAAAAACTTGGTACGAACAAGAATGTGGGTACGAAAAAAAATGTGGGTACTAAAAAAAATGTGGTACGAAAAACATGTGGGTGCGAAAAAAAACTTGGGATCGAAAGCGGATGATAATACAATATTCCCACGCTTTTAATTATTTACTTTATTATACTACTTTTTTTATAAACTTTATTAAAATACGATATACGCATTGAAATTAGACTTCTGTTCTGAAATGTAAGTCTTACGCCTGTGTAAAGCGGTGTAATACGCGTTACTTATATAAAAGATAAAATGCACTAGAGGCATTCTAATCAGTGCGGCTTAGGCATGTGGAATGATAAAGGTTTATTTACAACACATTTAATAGAACGGTTTGCGAAAAGCTGCAGTGTGTTTTATTTACTAGCTTATCACTGTGGTTAAACGGTGTCAAGTTGCTAGTGCTCGTAATAACGTGTAATGTTTAACTGAATGGAGAACTAATTTGTATTTTGCGGTTTATAACACCGATTCTTTGTATGTAATTGTATTTTTGCATTTATGAGGGACACAAAGACAGATTGACGGGTTATTCGGTTAAAGAATGGGTGGCTTGTCTCCATGAATTGCACAAGCAATTAATGATTATTCATCTATGTAATACGCTGCCACAGGTTATATTTGATAAATACATACAATAAATTTTAAACAAATTAAAACATGCCCATCATTTTCACATATTTAACATACGTTTTAACAGTTTCACTATGGAAAGAATGTACTGCTAGATATGAATGCTTAAGTGAGCAACATGAATTGAGCGACATTAACTATTTCGGGCTGAATTACTTTAGTTTACAAATGATGAATAGTTAAATGCGGTTAATGAAAGTTGTATTTACAAACGATAGGTTTCATAAGTTTCAACATCCAAAACTCTCAACACCATTGTGGTTATGACATATGAAATTGTGTAAACCTGAATATCCCTGCCAATGAAGCTGCATGTAAATCTAGATTTCTGTTGTTTGACTCTCTGAGCATTGTTGAGTAATCTTTCCTTAAACTTTTGTTTTGGAAGCAGAATACCATGTTTATAGGCACTATGAAAAGAAAGAACAAAGAATCACAATGTCGTATTACAGTTCTAAACCCTTAATCACAGCTAACCTCATTTTTCCATGAACAAGCGTTATGCCAATAATTTTCAAAACACGATATCCGAGACTTCTTTGAAAAGGAAAAGATCAAGTTAAGTTAATCATTATTAATGTGATTTTGTTTTCATTTGAAGCGATTTAAAAACAGATATAATCTAGGGTTTCAAATTCAATCTTAAACCCTACAGTTTCCTTCAAACGGTTTACCAAAAATATTGTATTTGATCCAAATGGCCAAATTTAGTGAAATTAACAAAGATTCTCTTTTGTTAAAATAAATAACTAATTTATAATGTTTCCAGATTCAAACCCGATGCCACGAAACTTAGTGAGCAAAAAGTATGAGCGGCTTTTAAAATATTTATTGTATGAAGCCCTTAATTTATTGTAAATTATTACTTGTTTGTTCTAACCGAGTTGTTTTAATATCTACACTTGTGTACATGATGTATATTGGTTATATCTATCAATACAATGTAATTGTCTTGTACCGATGTACTTTGAGTATATTTTTTTTTCGTATATGTTAATTGTCGAATGCGTTTTGTCGAGGTGCCAATAACGAACTTATAATTATCGACTGCTGTGTTCATGATTGAGTTTCTCAATAATGAATGCTATTAAATGAACCACAATATGCGCACGACTGCCCATTTATAATGACGCAGATTAGTGGTGTATAGTATTTCAACAGATATCCGCCTCTCAAATGACGGGGTTTCAATATATATCACAACTTCTTTGAAGTAAGGTAATTACGAAATAACGATATGCACACAAGACTACGCCCACATATTAAAGTAGCACATCGACGGCTATATTTTTTCTCCAAAATAGTATGCTGTCAAAAACGTGTTATTAAAACTATTTGTAAACGTGTTATTAAATCTGTGTGTTAACTCACAGGTTTCGATTTTGTAAGAAATAATTAATTTTATAACTTCATGTATTTCCGAGACTTTTTCGCTGGCGCTGTGAAATCAATGGCAGATGTAAAAGCGTAACTAGTAAAATTTACATTAACACGACATTTATAATTTATTTAATTCGTGTTGAAGTCTGCAATATGCCTGAGTTTTAATTCCATCGAATCATTCGAAACGAACTTTTTGATAATAGTTAATTTTGTGTCGAATTCTCAATTTAAAAATGACGAAAACTAGGATTTAGTTCATTAATATATTCACAGAAAATACTTATATTTTATTTTACATTATAGGTTCTTATGATGTATATTAAATTCTTTTTATTTGATTTAATTAAGTCGAATAGTGGACTGCATGTGTTTATATTCGTATGTTATACGAAACCGGGTTTGATGCGTGTGTATAAATGGTTGCCCTAGATGAGGAAGATGACAAAACAAGATTTCAGGCCCGTAGCCAGGGTTTTAAAATGTGGGGTGCGAAGTTTTGTTATAGACGATTGTTATTGAGCAACGAAATGGAGAAGGGAGTATGTGCAGGAGGGGATGTTGAAACGTAAACTCCTGCATTCTGGTCATTTTTTTTAATGTATTCAGAGACTGAAGTTATAGAGCATTTTATATGAAAATTCATATTCATTGACCATACTCAGTGACTGATCTACATGAATATGATACAACATACATGCA
Organism: Dreissena polymorpha; assembly: GCF_020536995.1. Classification (NCBI taxonomy): domain Eukaryota; kingdom Metazoa; phylum Mollusca; class Bivalvia; order Myida; family Dreissenidae; genus Dreissena; species Dreissena polymorpha. Next base: position 51,361,916 of record NC_068368.1, on the reverse strand, counting down.
TTCCCCACCACGTTTTTCAATAACCACCTTTTTCGATCAGTCACGCGAATACATCATCGTTGAACCCGACACTAGTATGCGCGCACACACTTTGTTTACCTATGCAACAAAACATTATAGAATGTGAAATCAACAATAAGAACGGTATACAATATCATTATTTATTGGAATCTTGGAATCTTGATAAAATTGGTGTGTTTTACCATTCTAACATTCTACAATTCATAAATCGAGCTAATTAAATGGAAATATTTGACTTTTACAAAACAATTATTTGTCTGCTACAATGGATAGGACCAGAGGCATTGCATTGCTCAAACGTGCTAATAGTGCATTGTACAGCAAACACTGATTAACAAAACTGGGTCTTCTCTAATGTGCATCAATTCTAAAAAGAAATCAAAATGGTATAATTGGTTACTTATTTATTTATTTTAAACTATTTTTAACAAATAAGTTATCTTTTTCAAAGCGAATTTCGGAAACGTACGAACACTTTAGGCTTCATTGAGACCTTATAACCACAAACTACTTGCCCTGTGGTCTCAAAGTCCTAAACAATGTATTCCAGGACGTTGAAGCAAAAAGATGTACTTATTTGCCCATTAAATGCTAAAGATCCGTCACAGTTGATGAAAATTAAACGTTAACGTCCAGCTGATCATATAACGTTTTGAATTCATTATAACAACTGTTTAAGAGTAGGACGTTCATAGTGTAAAGTTTGACATAATTAAATCATTGTGGAAAGTTCTGTATGTGCAGCAGAACAGATGCCATTAAGTGTTGGTAAATAGAAAAAAAGCTACATTGCTTTGTAAAAATGTTTTGTTTTCTTGTCATTAAAAAAAAATCACCTTAAATATATTTTCTTGTTTATAAGATTATATTTTTTCAAGTTAATAAAATGTTTTTCCAGCCATTTATATAATTTTCGAAAAAGGTTATTGGACTGGGATTTCAACCCATGTAGGCTTCAACATTTTGTTATGCTATCTCTTGCAGTTATAGCTTTAACAGACATTAAAAACCATTACACAAGTTACAAAACAATCATTTAGTATCAAATATCTATAAATAAGTATCGATTGTATACGGATTAGAGTGCCAGGTTAATAATTTTGTATTATACATGTACACAAAACAAATATCTATTGTAACAAAGATTCCAATTCCATTTTTCGGGGACCGGCTTCTTAGATCTTGTAAAATTTTGCTTTCACTACTTCTAATGATTTCAAAAATTCTATGGTTAAAACTTGTAAATAAAAATCACGCACTGTCTTGGAAATGACTTAATCGAAAAATTAATTATATGGAATCCTGTCGGTTGCATATTGAATACAACATTATTTTAACGCTTAGATCTTAATACGAAGACTCACTGGGTTCCTGGAAATAATAGATTTCCGTTTTTGCGTCCAATAAAGTTGGGTGCAACTTAGAGTACAATTATTTTACTCGTCCAAAAAGATTGGGTGCGAACGCACCCAACGCACCCCCCTGGCTACGGGTATGTAATCATAAGACAATTTTGACACGTTTAATCAGATTAAAACACATTAACTTAATTGATTGTAACCTTTGATGATGTTTCCGATCTTTGTTTATTCATGTCTGATTGTATATTATCGCTCTACTATTATCCTATATACATATCAACGGCGGATATAGCTTATATGATGATTAAAGGGAATGACGGACAGTGTTGGTGTTTTTTATGACGTTACTAAAGTTAAACTATATGTTGATTGCGTTATAAAAAAGAAATTCTGAGATGAAGGCAAACATGATTGTATTTGCAATTATTGATCCGATATAAACATATGGTGTTAAGACGCGAATGCTTATTCCTTTAGCGAGAGAACACGATTTCAAAATGCCCCATAACTCGTAACCGATCTGTATGTATGCAGGTAGACTCACAAACCAAAAATCAGGAATATGAACGCGTATTTGAAAATTGTTAAGTCAAGGGCCCATAACTTTGTCAAAAGTGAACGGACCGAAAAACAGCTAGAACGTGATTTGTAAGTAATGTATGTAGACTCACACACCAAAAATGCCAGTATCTTAAAGCATTTCAGATAACAATTTGGAAATGTGTTATTCTAAATAAAATTGTTTAGTGCAAGACCAGTCAATTCGTCAAGAATAAATGGACCGGAAAGAAAATCTTACTTGATATGCATTCTTGTCGATAGACTTACACACCAAAACTCAGGATAATACCTGCAAGCGTTTATGAAAAAATCCGGACACTGTCATCCTAGAGAGAATTCACAAGTTCAAGGCCCTTAATTTCGTCAAAAATCAATGGGCGAAAAACACAATGCGAACTTGATCTGTAAGTCTTACAGGTATTCTCACACACCTAATATCAGGGAAAAAAACGTAATGCCGGAATGCCGCACGGAATAACATACGTATGGACAGATGGACTAAAAAAAACAGATTGACTTCGAGAACAGGGTTTACATTTCAAAACATTTCCACAAAAAAACACTTTCTTTTCGAAGGAGTTAAATGCAGATCAATCCATACTGTTGCAATATCACCAGAAGTGTTCATATCTGTTTTGTTTTATTATTGTGTTTACATGTGTTACCTTTATATGGAAAATACAAAATGAAATATTAGGCTCCGCACATGAATATTGAAAAATATCACACACTTGATCTCCGTGTCTGTGTATAGAAAAACCCAAGAAATCGATAACTCCCGGATTACCGCCCCTGAATACTTGCCTCGCCGCTATGACGGTACTGAAAAACAATGCAGGGGCCTATATGTTTGTATAGGTCTCTGCACAATAAAACGAAATTACGCGATTCTATTAAGTATATTTGAAGATTAATATTGTTTCTGTCATCGATACGATAAGCATATAACAGTTCGTATAATTTTAATAAATATTTTTTATCAGGTCCATCTACATTGATTAAGAGTCATAAAACCAGAGACGTACATCGACGTCATCGACGTCTTTGATAAAACTCAGCATGAATTAGGCCTTTATTGTCATTTAACATGTTATTAGAAGGTGACGCATGGTATCTTATCTTAATAAAAGCATCTACACATGTGGAGACATATGGTGTCACAGACATACCAATTAAAACGTTTAATTGATCTTTGAACGCTGTAGTCTATCCGATTCGTCAGTAACGTCATGGCAGCGGGTCTCGTGATATCCATTATGGCGACGGTAAATTTATCGATTCTGGGAGTGTCTATACAGACCGACCGACCGACCGACCGACAGACAGACCGACCGACCGACCGACCGACCGACCGACAGACAGACAGACAGACAGACAGACAGACAGACAGACAGACAGACAGACAGACAGACAGACAGACAGACAGACAGACGGACGGACGGACGGACGGACGGACGGACGGACGGACGGACGGACGGACGGACGGACGGACGGACGGACGGCCGGCCAGACAGACAGACAGACAGACAGACAGACAGACAGACAGACAGACAGACAGACAGACAGACAGACAGACAGACAGACAGACAGACAGACAGACAGACAGACAGACAGACAGACAGACAGACAGACAGAAACACAGACAGACAGACAGACAGAAACACAGACAGACAGACGGACGGACGGACGAATGGACGGACGGACGGACACAGTTTAATCAGACTTAAACAATAGTACATCGTCCTCGCACTCAAAAATACGCATTATAATATATCATGTGAATGCGAATAATAACATAACATTATAAAACATAAAGTCAAGTCAAATACAAATACAAATAACATAATATATGGTTAGAACACGTAAGTTCTATCGAGGGGGTGGTGAAATCTATTAAACCGTATTATTTAGGATCGTATTTCTTATAACTCAAGCTTCTTTGATATATTTGCATACATTGGAAATTTCCAATCTATCACAAGAAACTAATAATTTGTGGAATTTATACACAGGTTAATATAAAATGTACTGCTATTTTTTTTTCTTAAATGAGTATAACATCGGCATATACATATGCATCTCCTAATTCAGTGTCATTACAACATAAACAATAACGTTCGTTTCGTGGGAAAAAACATTATACATATCCAATACAGGACTGCTACTCAGTTTACCATACCACTATTGTTTAAAATTGTCAACAATTCTACATTTGAACTGTCTAACAAAACTTTTTATTTGCACAACATTTGGATTTTCAAATACATAACCAAATTCATAGTTATTTAACATGTTTTTGACATGTGTGACCCAATTTGTAAGACCTTTTTATAATCGTTTAAAGCTTGTTTGTAAACAATTTGCATAATGATATTTTCACTGGTTAGAATTTAAAACCAATATTTTTTATTTTTTTACAAACCTGTTTAAATACAATGAATATCTACCTAATTCTCCATAAACAGCAACATTAAATGTTTTTATTTTAACCTATAGCAATCGTTTGCAAAATTTTAAATGTATGCGTTCAATGTCATCTGACTTAGTAAAATCTGACTTTATACAAACTCAACCTGTTCGAGCTGAAAAATACGCATTGATATAAATAACTTGAGTCGCGTGCACTTCAAAGTAAAATATTTATAAATTATGTAGTACTCTTTATTTATAAATATTTATTAAATAAAAACACATACTTTATGTACGCCTGTTTTACATATCGTATCTTTTAAGAAAAACTTTCTTCCTTCTTTATCCAACGAACCGCATGTTATATCCTCCGTGAATTTATTTCAACAAGCAGCACCGATGTATGAAACTTGTGCTTAAAATAATATGACCCATCTACATGTTATGATAAGATACCGGTAGTGGCAGTTGAATTAATTCAATACGCTTTATCGAATAAAGATTAGAACTGAGTATTGCAGTGATCAGGATATATTAGGTGACAATCATACAAGGAAGTACTATGAAGTATATTTATACCATTTATTATATCCACGAACACCTTGAAATAAATCAGTGGAGATAAATTATCGATTGGGCGGCGATATTTAAATCAATCGAACATTAAGCTAAATGGATCTATCATGCAACAGCTTTAATCTGTTATTGACAAATAGGTTGAGTAACACCAAGTTTAAATGAGCATCGTCATGCGAAACGGGCTCTTATGTCAGATGCGATCCGCGTAGCTCAAAGCATGTGCGCTTATAAGACCACGTAACTTTGCTTGACTTAAGTGTGGGACAAGGTTGCTTCTGACTAGACTGCTGGTCGCATACAGGTATGTCCCATTTTCTCACGACGAGCTTAATATTAAGTGAAGAGCACACATAATTGAAATAGCCCATATGTCCGTATTTACGCCCTAAAGTTTGGGTTGTGAACTCCTCTTGAATCACTATGCGGATTGCGCTAAAGCAATCACAGTTTAATCACCTTACTATGAAGATGATCTGTAACACCATCACTCGCCTTTGTTACTTCTTACATTTTTGGTTGAGATCACACACTTCGAGAGAACACAGATGAAGGAATAAAATGTAGATCATTACACGATCTCAAGTTTATCGTATATTTTATTCCTTCATCTGTTCTTCCTCGAAGATGGGGAAAGGAATCCAAAATCTCTTACAATATTGCTATTCATATTCACGTGATCTTCTTGCCGATGGTGGCTACCTATATCATCTCTTACCTGGGTACGCAATACCTTTTTACGTTACAGATCGCACAAAAATAATTTTTGGCTGCGACGAATTTGGCAGAATAATGGTCCTTGGGCTGTTTTTCCACCATTGAAAATATAGTCCCATAACTGTGTGCTTTCAATATGTATTTACCTACTGGGTGGATTGTGCACAATCTTTCGCGTATTTCTTAATAAAAATATGTGTTGGGTGCTCGAAGATCTTGTCTTGATATTATATAATACAGTGTAACGTATTCACAAAACGGGTCGTAACGCATGTGCGTTAAGTCAATATTTCCACCTAAACTGAGGCTTCCTTTAAACGAAAATTTCCACAAAAGCGCAAAGTGTCTTCCCTTATTATCCTTTGTGGACTACAAATGCAAATCTAGGACAACTCTTAGCGCACATGCATTAAGCTCAGTGTTGCCAGATCGCGTCTCATATTGTACCAGGCGCACAACTTTGTATCACAACGTCAACGTATTGAATGGCATCAAAGGTCATTACTTCGAGCAACTACAAATTCGTGAAGGGTAGTTGAACAGTGAAAACCGTTCATAACGATATAACTTGTATTAGTTCTAATAGAATACTGAATACCAAACTTATTTGTGATTGCAGTTTTGACAAACACAATTTTGAAGGACATATGAATTTATTTGAAGTTTTGAGGTTAAAACAAAGCCTGGCAGTTCTGTTAATTGAGTTGTTTACGTTCATGCACTTAAGACAATTAGCGTGCGTTGTTCGATGTAATATGATACTGTTATTACTATTCAACAGTTCCATAAGTGCAGTAATATACGTTCCTGCATAAAAGCTAGACGCCAGAAGTACACATGTATACATAATTGCGATGTATACTCCGTTCAAGATCGAGTTAAATATCTATTGTCAGGCAATATCAAATGGTCTTGTTCATAGTTTGGTAAAATGTCAAATACGTATACGAGTTTTACAAATATATATCGTTAAAACACGTGGCTAAAATCCATGCTCTAATTGTAAGGCGTTAGACACCGCTTCCAAAGGTCATGGGGTAGAATCGCGGGGCACACAGTATTTCTATTCATGTTTTTTACTTGCTTCTTTATTTATTCTAAACAAGCCTAAATATAATACAATTGCTTACAACTCGTTTCCATAACACTCTTTAAAAGAACGCGACTATGTACACATGTGCCTTAAAAATACCACGAACGTCCCATTCTAAATTACATTCTGTTTCCACATTGACTAGTTGCGTGGCTGTTTAACGTCCATTCATTAATCACATTTATTGTTATATTGTTATACTAACCTGATATCGGAACATCACAGAAAAAGATCATTAAGCAGGTGCATAAATCCCAAAACGCTTATTATTTATCCGCATACCCGTGTTTGTCTTGTTTGTATCTTTTAACCTGACAAAAATAAACTTAAACGCAACTATACGCTCGAGACACTAAACCATGTTTAACCAATACATTAGGCTTAAACAAGTTTTGAGTTGACACTGACCCGACTGACGATAATGATTTTGTGCTAACCCTTAACTCTTGTGTTGTTCAAGATTGACTTTGGATTATGAGCGAGGTTCAATTGTTTTATTGTACAACCCATGAAAAGATCATACGGTCGTTGTCTGAAATCGATTAAAATCTTCTGTATCTTTGTTATCGTAAATTGTTGTCATTGTTAACGATACACATCACTCCTTTTTTAGTGAGTTGCTGATAGAGATTTGTATTTTTGAAATGTGTGCGTTTCATCTCTTGAAACTTGAAACTTGAGCATTTGATTGAACGCCTATTTCTACGTATAAACATATTCAATGGCGTTGTACAGTAGAAATAAAAACAAAAATTAAACACAAATAAAAAACATACAGTTACAACAGGGGTGGCGAAATGAAATGTCCGAGTTGCCCGAGTCGTACATTTGCTTGTCCGGGTAACTGATTTTTTTCAATTAAGTTGTCCGTGGACTACCAGTCGGGTTGAGAAATACAAAAAAATAGATTGTATTAAAGCCGTTATTAAGTTTTACAAAACCGGATGTTGACACCCGATAACATTGTCAGTGCTATTTGCGGAGCAATCAAGCTAAAATATGGGCACTCTCCTGCACAGTGGTCTCGCTCATTCTATAAGCATGATAAGAGACCAGGCGGCTAGCATGCCGCATTTCAACATTCGGACCGTCTGTTTAATAGGCAGTGTACAGACTGGTTTGCTCGTTCATTACGTACCTAAATGTTGAACGTTAGTCTTAAATTTTAAAATGCATTATTAATACCAAAGGGGAGGTATAAAACACGGAAATGTCCGGAAAACCCAGAGTGTGTCACATCGCTCCTACCTAACTAAATTTCTAGACTCACAAACGTCGGGACGTTGGGACGTGAAAAGCCGAAAGCCGAGTTGGATTACGTACAGTTCCGTTGATTGGGTGACGTGTTCCGTTTGAATCAACTACAATTTATATTAAAGTTGAACAAAGACAGTAAAATAGTCATTATGTATAAAAAAAGATATATTTAATGTATAATTTGAACATTACATTTCCCGGCTTATTTCATCTGCAAAAATGAAAATTATATATTGAAATACTGTTTTAAAACACCGCTGTGGTTTTTACCAAGTTGAATGGTAGAACTCACTACATACAATTACGACTGACTTATAACATCATGACGTATTTTCAGGTGAGCTTATGAAGCAATATTATACATTTAAAGCAAAATCACACTACTTCCTGAAGTACAACTTACTCGCGTGTGCTTGATTGGTTTTCCAATTTTATAATTCAAACCCGAAACTAAAAAAGACAGGAAGAAAATTCATTCAAATTCAACTGACATGGATGTAAAGACCGGAATATTATGTTTAGATAAAACACCAAATAACACGTAAACAGGAAAACATAGTTTTCCCTGACAAAGATGAAAACTGGAACAATTGATCATATGATACGACACAATTGGACAGAAAGAAAATTCATTCAAATCCAACTGACATGGATGTCAAGACCGGAAGATTATGTTGAGATAAAACACCAAATAACACGTAAACAGGAAAAAAATTGTTTTCCCTAACAAAGAAGATAACTTGAACAATTGATCATATGATATGACACAATTGGACGCGTTTGGCCAATCCGAAAGCAATGAAGTAAATATTGAGCGAAGATATTTGGTAAACAAAATAATTATGTCAGCAATATATTTCGGCGCTTTACTCACAATATCCCGCTTATAAATCCGGTTGTGTACGCTTCATTTTTATACTTTGTTAATCAGTGCTTGCTAGTCTTCCTAATGCTTCATTTCTTATCAATGGCGTTGATACCATTTTAAAAATACTGTAGTACGTGTTAACCATGTAACCAACAACCCAATACGTTATAACATAATACTACTGTTCTGAATAGTTTGATATAATGCAACCTTTGTGTCATAAACGCCTCATGAAATTGTGAATAACCAGGATGACTGACCAAAAAGGTCAAAACACAAAATGCATTTGCTGTTTGCCTGATGACAGGTTATCAACAACTATGCTGGTTTTGCAAGTCTATTATTTTAATAAAATACTTTTAAATACTGTTGCTCAAAAAGATACAGGGCAGCGTATACATACAAGTAGTATTTAAAGACGAATGTGCTGTTCATGTATAACGTGATTTGAATATATATAAGATAATAAAAATGTCAAAACAAAAGCTAAATGGAAGAAGTTCAGGATTTATTTCGTTATTTCATTAAAAAACTTGTACTTTCGTAGTAATGGCAGTCAACACAGTTTTGAAATTAACCTGGAGATATGATATGTGTTTGTCTTGTGTTAAACTTATTTTATTTACAACTTATTTTATTTGTTGTTTTTAAACGTGTATTCAAAAACAAACCATGCAAAATACGAAATTTGATCAAGTGTTACATTAATAGTTGTAATTGTATAGGTTAATAACATTTAAATGACGTGTCAATATTATATTCATGTTATTATCAAAATATGCTATGACGTAACGTCAAAAAGTCCGTCCATCCAGAAAATTGCGCATGTGATGTACATGTTTTCTTAATAAAATTTTATTTTTTTAACATAGCGTCATGATAATTATATCAAACGAATCAGCTGAAAATGCGCATTTCACAATATATAATACAAAAAACAGATATACCGACATTTAAGGAAAACCTATGCTTAGGTGATTATAAAAGCTATATTATTTTTTCCATATTAATTATAATGGTGTCCTAGTAGAGAGGTTCTCTTAGGTTTGTAAAACATGCAACAACAATGTTTTACAATATCAAATTAGCACTCTTGTAAGCGTCCAAAGTTGGTTAAGTTTTATGATTTCTAATGCCTAATTATGTTTTGCGTAAAATTCGGAAAAGATCAAAGTAATTATAAAAGCAATATTTTCTACCGACTTGAATTAAAATAATATCGTTGTGAAGGAAAATTTATGACGTTTCTAAAATATGCAAAAGTATTTTTTCAATATCATATGTGCGCTGTAGGTTGGTATAAGTTGTTTGATTTCCCTACCAAATTATGACATTTTCTGTTTGAAAGGTACAGTTTTAAAGCGTAAAATTGTTTCCGGTAACCCGACCCTACGTTTATTTTTCTTGCCGACCCTAAAATTTAGTTTGGAGTATTTTAAGTCGATTTTCGTGTCTTTGAACATTATCACTTTACATGCATATAATAGGGATATAAGGCATCCGGATAAAAACCCTCCCGTCAATTTCATAGTGGCGGACATAAGCTCTCCCGTCTTTTATTCGGAAATTTAAATATCGCTTACCGTTAAACTGAAATAATGACCCTTGGATTATTTTTTCAATATACTTAGTATAAGAATAATTTCTTGTGAACGCATCTCCTCTTATAATTTCAATCGATTTTCATTTATACTCATGGACATTCTTCAGGGCGACATGCAGTTGTACGTTAAGGCCGGAAGTTATATATTGCCTATTATTTAGGAAGTTTTGGCCCTTGTAATATTTGCCTCTATTAACCTCAATTGTACAGGAATCTGTCGGACTCTACCTAATCCCCCCATACAGAGGCTATATACTTATGTGTAAAGCTAATTCATGCTAACAATTCACTGTCTCAGTAAAATGGCTATTACCGTCAAAAACAGAATGTATATTAAAAATAAAGTTTTCATTTAGGAATGCATGTATGTTTCCTAATTAATAAAGAACACAATAATTTATATGTTGAATAAGGTTGAGAATGTAATTTTGATCGAGACAATTTTTAAACCCGCTTGTAAGTGATAATTTTATTCTATTATATCATAAAAATATCCCTGTAAATGTTTGGCAAATATGATGATCTTCTAAACACATCTAAAATATCAGAACAATACTACGGAATAAAAAACAACATGTTATTTTTTTAAAGATCGATTGTGTATGTTTGTAAATACTTATATTGAACTATATACAGTTTAATCCGTATCAACTCGCCATTTCACTTAAGTTTCTGTTTCTGGACTTATTTTCATTTGCATTATTTAGTCGTACAAAGTACGGTGTGTCATACCAGCAATAATAAGATTTGAGCCATGAATACACTGTATAAAAAATGAATACACAAGATCCTTATTAGTTAATACATTGTGAATTGGTCAACACTGGCCTAGCTGCTGATAAGATCTTCTCCAGAAATGAGATGCACGGTAGATTCGCTGCAGCCAATACACAACTTATAGTGACACATATTTGTTCTTGAAAAAAAATAAACATCATAGAAACATCATTATAACCATCATGTTTCTTGATATTACTTGTTCTATCGCTCTTAATGAAAGGAGGACGAGATTATTAATGGCACTATCCGGATTCCGTACTTTGATAATACTTGTTAAGTTTTTCAAATACATTTTTTGAGTCTCCCAAACCGAAATTTTCATAAAGCACCACATTCGTGTCACTTATATTCAACGTTCTGAATGCCCACATAACGATCGTTTGGTCACGCTTTGGTCAGGATTTGTGCCCGCCTCCGCCCCTACCCTGTGATAACCCCACCAATTTCATGTAAAACTAAAGCGGTGGTATGCATGCGCGATAAGGATCTTCATCCTGCTTTGTCCCCACGACATAAAATGTCACATTTTCACGAGGCTGAAACTTATTTTTCTCAATTTCTCTTGTATACACGGAAAAGGGATATATTATCTTTTATTCACATAAAATCCTGTTCATTGTACATTAAACCATCATTACAGGTTGTTGTGTTCGTTATCGGTTCAAACGACATCGGCACAAAGACACCGGTAATTGGGCAATGTTTTACACGTGTTGTGCATGACGTAAATTACATTAGCTGAGGTTTCTTTAATCTTAATTGCTGTTTTCCACATGTTACATTTAAGGGACTTGTGATATCGTCGAAGACATATAAACTTACTTATCTTCATTTTTACTATCGGTTACAAGTACCATCTTGGAAGTATAGTTGACTCAATAAATAATACAACTCCAAACAAAGGTGGCGCTAGAGATAACCGAACGTGATATGAAGCTCCGTGTTTTCATCAATAATAACGAAAAGAGGGCAATACAAGTAATTTACGCAAATATAATTAGTTAACGCGTCTGTCAGGATTGTACAAAATATCGTCATACTATCATAATGTACGATTATTTTGGAAACACACACAATAGGGTTTTGAAAATTCTAATAAGATACATCGCTTCATATTACGTTTGTCGAATTATGCTGATGAATGTACGCTGTTTAATAATTGTGTATTATGGATGAAGTAACAGATTCGAGTCCAATATCAATTATAAATAACGTTAACCCATTAATGTCTAGCGTCCCATGTTTGGAACACCTAGGAAATCTGGTAAGTGTTAATTATTTCAGTTATAAATATACAGTTATCTCTGTTGTGTGGCTTTGCAATCAGTTCTTTGTATCTGGTAACACCAATAAGAGATGTAACAGAAAGATATTTCATGCATTCATAAGGCTGCATTTAACGACAAGGGGCAAATTTTTCTTGGTCTGAAAATTTCTAAAAAAAAGGTATGTATTTATTTATGCTAAATTATTTAATTTTTGTAATAAAGTCAAAATTATAGATTTGTTATATTGAAATACGTGTTTTTATAATGTACACTCATGGAAATATAAGTATTTACTTATTTTCCCTTGATTTTGTACTTATCAATATGATGTCCCAAATATGGGACGCTAAGCACATATGTGTAAAAATTTAGATTTAGTATAGTCTGTAAAAATAACAAATAATACTATTTTACAACTACATTTATATAAATTTATGTAAACAGGATCACTCTAAATGATGTGTTCCATCTTCTTGAAGATGACAAAAACTTTCAAGAAGCTCATGTGTTTATGATTGGACCAGAAGATGCTACAACAAGTGATGAGGATAGCGTAGATGAAGACCTCGGGGCAATATAAACAAGTTGACAGGGAACCAACTTCTTGCTGATGGTCAGGCCCCGATTGTGGAGTGGAATGACAACAACCTTGTATATATGGGCATGAATTGCCACAAAATCACTCCAGTAAACAGGTCAAGCGTTGGTCAAAACGTGAAGAAGGATTATAGAAGTGCAACAGCCAAACGTTATTGCGGAATACAACAGACAGACAGGAGGTGTTGATCGTAGGGATCAAAATATCAACACCTACATAATTGGTATTCGAATAAACAAATGGTGGTGGGCACTGTTTGGGTTTTAACCCGGACATGGTTGTTCAAAATGCATGGGTCCTGTACAGGTTATCTGCTAAATAGCAGAACCAACCCATGGATCTTCTAGATTTCAGGCAGGAAATATGCGCAGAGTACCGGCTGCTGATAGGCAAGACAGACGCGACCGCTACATAGCGCCAAATAACACACAGAGAATGTGTGCCTTTTGTGGCGGAAAGTCAACCCTGATCTGGATGTTGGACTCCATGACAGATGTTTCATAGCATTTCATCGCCAGTGATAAGTGGAGCTATATATTTCACAATTCATAGACAGGTGATTGGATTGTAATAAACATGCAGAAAAACATACATTAATGCATATTTGGAAGTAAATGGGTCATTACTTTAAGATGGAATATGTACGAATATTGATATCTTATGTGTCTAGCGTCCCAAATTTGGGACATGACTAAAATTGCATAAAGAAATAATATTCCAATAGTAAATATCATTATAAAGTTGTTTAATAGCATAATTATATAGTTCCTTACAGTTTTTAATAAAATTTCCCAAAAAATATTGTGGTCATTTATGGGTTAATATCAAGTTGCATCTGCAGGAAATTATTGTATTGTCAAAACAAGGCCGGTCATTTTAGGCATGTGGCCAATTGCAATTTAATTAGACACACGACAAAAACACGACACACACTGGGTTCACCGCATTAGCATGGCCAATGCAAAGCAATGCATTGCCCAAGGTTTAGACCCGGTTTAAGGGCGCCGAAACATTACACTTTGCCAAAAGAAAAAAAAACCTTCAAAAGCAAAACACTAATTAACCTAATTGCATGACAATTTCAATCAAACTACAATAAAAGAGAATACGCTTAATTTGATTAAACTATTCAACTACTCAATGGTTGTATGTTCACCAGAGCAACATAACTGTTACTTTCTAAGGCACAATGAAATGAAACAAAAACAACGTCGCATGTTTTTAATAAAATAATAAGTTAACTCCAGAAATAAGATCATGAGGGAAAATAGTCATACCGTCCGCTGTCTTTTCCTTAGTGCTCTCACGACAACAAAAGCCATCATATATACTATTTACCCTCAATATAATATATAAATCAAAATCATTCGTAGGCATTTATCAGGATTCTCTTTACAAAGGTACCATTATAATTAATATCGAATAAATAAAACTGTTTCCTCTAAACCACTTTTTCCTTTTCCGGGTTTTCCATAAGGCATTTTTTGTGTGCGAAAAAAAACTTAAAGTAGACCGACTTTGACCGCGATTTACAGACCGACCCCGATCCTGCCATACAATATGTCGACATCTTTAGATGCTTTGGAGGCTCTTCTTTCCAACAGTACCATTATAATTCATATCGGACGAATAATAATGCATTTATAACCATTTTTACCTTTTCCGGGGTTTACCTAAAAGAATTCCGGGTTTTCCGGACATTTCCGGGTTTTATACCTTCCCATACCAAATGTTGGCTAAATTCTAGCATCATTTTTTTGTCATGTTATTTCATACAAATTCGAGCATTGCCGGATAGTAACGTTGCATATGGAAATGGCTGTCATTAAAATTCAGAGGTGTTTGTCGGATTACACATTTACTTATGCTCATTTGAGAATAAAACAAAACGTTTACAGTTGTGTGTAATTAATTTAACGAGTCTTTGTTAAAACGCTTAACGTGATGAAAAAATGTTTTGACAATATTACGCATGAAATGCACAATTTCCACGTGGATAACACCGTTGCCATCATCAGTTTTCTAAGAAACTGGCCACTGTTTTATCTGATTAGAATGGTACATGTGTAGGTTTAACAATAAATGCGTTTGTAATTTATATAAACATTAAGTTTTACGGACAAGTGTAGTTCAGCAACGGACAAGTTAAATTTTCTAAATTGTTGTCCGTGGACAAGTATAGTTTTTTGAGATTTCGCCACCCTTGACTCAGTAATATGGAGTGACACAGAAACCGATCCTTAACAAGCGAGCGAGGCAATCCTCTTCACAAGTTAAAAAAACGAACAACAGTGCCACGTATCAAACAAGTCTATACAAAACATTTATCAAAGGTACATCACGTAAAACCTTTAAAAAATTGCAAAAAAGTAGTCGAAAAAGTATGTCTTAAGTTTTTTTTTTTAAAGTGCCTATTGAAGTACATTGTCTTAAACTCAAAGGTATGTTGTTCCATAATTTTGGACCTACAGTTCCAAAGCTTCTATCACTGAATATTCTTTTCTTGTTGAACGGTACATTAAAATAGCCTATTGATGATGCTGATGATCTAAGATTACGTTTAGAAATCGGAGTGGATAGAAGTTCGGTCAAATAGGCAGGAGCATTACCAATTGAACAGTTAAACATGTTTGTAAAAAATTGAATTCGATTCTAGTCTTGATTGGCAGCCAGTGCAGGTCGTGAAGTGATTGTTTTGAACTGTCACCCTTTCTACGGCTTAAAACCAATTCTGCGCACATATTTTGTACACGCTGTAATTTTGCCAGTTCACACTGGGAGATGCCGTACAAAATAACGTTATAGTAGTCCAAATGTGTTTCTGTAGCGTCTTGCGTTAAGAATTTACGAATGTTTTTTATTTTAAAATAATTCAACATTGCAGATCTACTCTTTCTCTTAATGTGTTCCTTGAAGTTCAGCGTTTCATCCAGAAAAGCGCCCAGATATATGATGCTACTTTGACGCTTGATTTTGTCACCACATACATCAATGTCCCGAGTGTAACACTTATTTAATTGAGGGCGACTTCCAAACACTATGTTTTCAGTTTTTGAAGCGTTCATTTTGAGTTTATTACAGTTCATCCAGTTGTTTATTTCTTGTGCACAATCTTGGAGTTCGTTGATGGCTTCAGTTTCTTCCGATAGAATCGGTTTGAAACGTTTGCTGGCAGTATGGTCATCTGCAAAGCCATAGACAGAGATGGAAGGGTGTACTTTATCAAAAATTGTTCCTGCATATGTGAGGTAAAGCCAAGGACCCAAACAACTTCCTTGTGGGACACTGCATTTTAACTCACGTGGTTTTGACATGTATCCGTTCACACTTACACAACAACTTCGCGGCCGCAAGTATGAGTCCATCCAGTCCAGCGCCGCACCACACACGCCATATTGACTTTTCAAGACATCTAAGAGTATGTCATGATCTACGGTGTTGAAAGTAGCACTTAGGTTTAGTGCAATGAGTGCTGTTACCTCTTGGTTTTCCATTGCAGCTAGGAGATCGTTAACAAGTCTTAGTAATGCCGACTCACAAGAGTGATATTGTCTGTAAGCAGATTGGTTCTTTGGGAGAAGATCATTTTCACTAGCATGTTTGTTTAATCTATAGAATGCTGATTTTTCAATTACTTTTGACAGAAATGCCAAATTATTCACTGGTCTGTAATTTATAAAAGGTCAATTCAAGGCCGGCATTTTTTAACAGAGGTCGCACTACCGCTTGTTTCCACTTCGCAGGGAATACTCCTTGTGCCAAAGAAAGGTTTATTAATTTAGAAATGGTTGGAAGAAGCTCATTCAAAAACAACTTTAACACTTTTGTCGGTAAGATATCAAACTACGTGGACTTTGTTTGTATTTGATTTATTATCTTTCTGATCTCATCTTCTGTGAGTTTTTCTAAATTTTCCAATTGTGTGACCTGTTTCGCAATCGGCGTGTAGTTGTCAAAGTCTTTAAGATTCTCTTGGATTATCTCTATTTTCTGCATAAAATAATCAGCAAATGTGTCAGCTAAAGTATTTTCATTTTGAACAGTTGGCAACGGGTTATCAGACTTGCTTCCCGTAAGCTCCGACACAAATTTGTACAGCTTTTTAGAATCAGCTTTAGATTTAAGTACGTTCTGGCTGAGTGCCAATTGCTTTTCATTCTTTAATTCGCAGTGGTATTTATGCAGCGATACTTTGTAGTTTTCGTAGTCTTGTTGTTTACGATATTTTTGCCAAATTGTTTCTGACCTACGTAAAAGTCGGTTTGATTGAAGAATATTCTCACTGAACCACGGGTTTGGGGATCTATAAATTTGCATTTTTTCTTTTATAGGAGCATGTTTATCCAGAATTACCTTGATTTCATCCTCAAACTGTTGGACATACGTTTCGACAGAGTCAGAATCGATTGACAATTTAGCCAGATCACTCCCAAATTCAGAATTATCCATGTCTTTGAAGTTTCTAAAAACTACAGATCTGCTGATTATATTTTCTTTTTTCACTTTCGTAACTACTTTGATAGCACAGTGATCAGAGAGGAAAGGGCCAGGTTCACAAGAAAGTAATTCTACACCGTTTGCAACTTCAGTTATGACTAGGTCAAGACTATGACCATGTACATGGGTAGGGAAATGTACATGTTGTTTCAATTCCATGGTAAATAAACAGTTGTTGAATTCTGAGATTGCATAACTATCTTCATGTATATGCAAATTGAAATCGCCCATGACCAAAAGGTTTGAATATTTTGAGAAATGTCTTCTAGAAATTGAAAGAAATCGCTCACAAACCGTACAGGTGTAGCCAAAGATGGAGGTCTGTAAACACCAACACAATGTATGGTAATATTTTTGAAAATCAGCTGCCAAACTCCGTACTCAAAGCTTTGGGTTGTGCCTGATAACATTTTACGCATGTTAACACTACTTTTGCAAGTCAGAGCAACACCACCTCCTATCCTATTTCTTCGATTTGCAACACTAATTTTATAACCATTTTGATTTAAATCTGATGTTTCGAAATGATGTTGTTTTTCGTCTGAATACCAGGTCTCAGTTAAAAGATCAAAATCAGTTTTGTCTTCACGGAGCATTTGACCAACGAGTACATCTTTCCTGACTAATGAACGGCAATTTAAAGTCAGACAGGTAACACTCTCTGTAAAATTGGCAAGAGTATTGCATCGTTTGGGGTATATCAAATTTGAAGTATTTACTCCAATTAGTTTTCTATTTCTGTTGTGTAGAGTGTGTATTTTGTTTCCTGACCGGGTTCTTCTAAAGTTTAGTATACCTAAACGTTTTAATTTGGCTAAAACTTGTTGCTCAGGCTTAATCCATTGTCTAGGTAGTGAGCGAAATCTCATCAGCTCACTTGCGGTACATGATAATACATCTGAGCCCCCAGAGTAATCCGTATGTTTATGCATTGAAAAGGTGTTCACCCAGTTACAACACAAATCCTTGTATATCTCCAATAGATCTATTCTGCAAATCATTATTATTCGAATAATTTTCGTCGATTTCGTTGGTTTACCGATCCAGGACATTCACCCTCTACCACTTAGATACGTAGTTAACCATTTACCACTAAGATACGTAGGTACACCTTTACTGCTTAAATACGTAGTTAACCGTTCATCAACAAGATACGTGTTTAACTCTTTACAACTTAGATAAGTAGTTAATCCTTTACCACTCATACACGTAGTTAACCTTTTACCACTAAGATACGTAGTTAACCAATTACCACTAAGATTCGCAGTTAACTCTTAACCACTGAGATACATAGTTTACCATTTTCCGCTTAGATACGTTGTTAACCCTTCACCACTCAGATACCTAGTTAAACCTCTATCACTCAGATACGTAGTTAACCCTTTACCACTTAGAAACGTAGTAAACCCTTTACCACTTAGAAATGTTGTTTACCCTCTACCACTCAGATACGTAGTTAACCCTTTACCACTTAGATACACATCACTCCTTTTTTAAAAAGTTGCTGATAGAGATTTGTATTTTTGACATGTGTGCGTTTCATCTCCAATAGATCTATACTGCAAATCATTATTAACGAATAATTTTCGTCGATTTCGTTGGTTTACCGATCCACGACTTTCACCCTCTACCACTTAGACACGTAATTAACCATTTACCACTTAAATACCAAGGTAACTCTTTACTGCTTTAATACGTAGTTAACCGTTCACCACCTAGATACGTGTTTAACACTTTACAACTTAGATACGTAGTGAATCCTTTACCACTCAGATACGTAGTTAACCATTTATCACTTAGATACGTAGTTAACAAATTACCACTAAGATACGCAGTTAACGCTTAACCACTGAGATACATAGTTAACCATTTTCCGCTTAGATACGTTATTAACCCTTAACCACTCAGATACCTAATTAAACCTCTTTCACTCAGATACGTAGTTAATCCTTTACCACTTTGATACGTGGTAAACCCTTTACCACTTAGATACGTAGTTCACCCTCTACCACTCAGTAGTAAATACGTAGTAAACCTCTTAACCGCTTAAATACGTAGTTAACAGTTCACCACGTAGATACCTATGTTCACCCTTTACCACTAAGATACGTAATTAACTCTTAACCACTTAGATACGTAGGTAACTCTTTACCACTTAGATACGTAGGTAACTCTTTACCATTTAGATCCGTAGTTAACTCTTTACCACTTATATACATAGTTAAATCTTCACCAATCAGATACCTAGTTAACCCTTCCACTCAGACACGAAGTTAACCCTTTACAGCTTATACATGCAGTGAACCCTTCACCACTCAGATACGTAGTTAACCATTGCCACTTAGATATATAGTTAAACCTTTACCACTTAGATACATGTTTAACTCTTTAGCACTTCGTCACGTAGGTAACCATTTTCCATTTAGATACAAAGTTAAACCCTTAACCACTCAGATACCTTGTTAACCCTTTACCACTAAGATATGTAGTTAACCCTGTACCACTTAGTTTTGTAGTTAACACTTAACCACTCAGATACGTAGTTAACCCTTTACCACTTAGATACGTAATTAACCCTTTACCACCTAGATACGTAGTTAACCATTTACCATTTAGATACGTAGTTAACCATTCACCACTTACATACGTTGTTAACCCTTTATCACTAAGATACGTAGTTAACCCTTTACCACTAAGATACATATTAAACTCTTTACTACTTAGATACGTAGGTAAACATTTACCATTTAGATACGTAGTTTACAATTTACCACTTAGGTATGTAGTTAACCCCTAACCACTCAGATACGTAGTTAACCATTTACCACTTAGATAAGCAGTTAATCCATTACCACTTAGATTCGTAGTCAACCATTTACCACTTAGATATGTAGCTAACCCTTTACCATTTAAATACGTAAATAACCATCTACCACTCAGATACGTAGTTAACCATTTACCACTTAGATACGTAGTTAACCCTTTGCCACTTATATACGTAGTTTACCCTTTACCACTTAGATACATATTAAACTCTTTACCACTTAGATACGTAGTTAACCCTTTACCACTTAGATACATATTTAACTCTTCACTACTCAGGTACGTAGTTTACCATTTACCACTACGATACGTAGTTAACACTACCACTTATATACGAAGTTAATCATCAACTACTTAAATACGTAGTTATCCCTTTATCACTTAGATACGTAGTTAATTCTTTACCACTTAGATACGTAGTTAACTCTTTACCACTTAGATACGTAGTTAACCCGTTACCATTCAGATACGTAGTCAACACATCGGAAAATGACCAATCAAAATATATCATTTTTTCCAAAATAAAAATATAAGTAGCAAAGAATACAGTCTTATTAAAAACAACAATAAGAAATGGCATGCCTAACACATTAAATAATTTCACATATTTGATTGCAAAGTTATTTTCTGCATTGCTATGTGGCGTGGCTTTCTTTAACTGTCGTCTGTTAGATCGCCTGTTGTGTTGTATTTTTGCCATTGATTAAGTGAATTGTTTCGGATTTTCTCTCAAAGATAAAGTTAGAGGGGTTCATGGTCATGCATTTTTCATGTAAATATACCGAGTGAATTAGATTTTCATTTATATATTTAAGTATCTGTTTGTTTTTCAATTTTAAAACATTATTACAAAGGGTATTTTACATTTTATAATATCATGTACGGTATTTTGTGAGTGGGAGCAAATTTCGCATATGGAAAAATTCCTATTGGATTTGTTTTTCTTATTGTTACAGGAGCTTTCAGCAATTATCCATTGAATCAAATGTATCTGTCTGTCTGTCTGTCTTTTGTCTGTCTGTCTGCCTGCCTGGCGACCTGGCTGCCTGCCTGCCTACCTGCCCGCCTGCATGCCGGCCTGACCGCCCTACCGCCTGCCCACCCGCCCGCCCGTCGGTCCATACGTCCGTCAATCATCCATCCATTCATCCATCCATCCATCCATCCATCCATCCATCCATCCATCCATCCATCCATCCATCCATCCATCCATCCATCCATCCATCTATCCATCCATCCATCCATGTATTACATATATAGGCATTAATTACATACAAAATAGCTATATCACAAAAACAAAATGCATCTTTCAATGTTCAGTTACTTGTTTATTTTGGTTCGAAATCCGAAAGCAGTCATACAATAAATCAAAATACAATGCTGGAGATTAAGCATGATTTCAAGCGGGTAAATCAACAAATGTTCATCGTTATGATAAGTTTTTTTTCTTGCAGTACATGAATTATGACTAACATAGCAATGTGTCTGTTAAAAATTGTATTTTCAGATTGCATGAATTCCATATAGTTTGATAAACTAATTCTTTACCGGTAATACTGTGTAACATACCATTTTCAAATATCATTTTATAGAGAACATTATTATTGTATACAATGTAACTAATATTCATTACAATGCGGACATTTTCTTTCATAAAAAGGTGTCATTCCTGGCTTATGCCGTCTGCATGATTAAACTTCTAGCATGTGTGAAGAAAGTCTGACTAAATGTATTAAATCTCAAACTTTTAAAAACTGACATATTTTATATAAGGTTGTCATTCAAAATTAAAAAACATATTGATAAAAAACTCGTAGATTGGTTTGTATAGAAATAAAAGGAAAATTAATTAAATGTGAGCTACATTAAAAAGAAAATAGCTTTGTTTAACCTCACCCTGCAAGTATGAAAAGATACGTGATAATGAACCACCTATACTTAATCCAAATCCAAATTATTCAAGTGTGTCTATTATTTCTTATTCCTGGCCTTTAGATAATACCTGATATTTTTGTTCATCTGATCCACGTTTATGAAAATAATGAATTTGGTTTAAGTTGAATTTACACAAAGTGCCAATCGTTAACGGTATTCTTCTGACAACAACACGTCTTTCGGCATTTCTTCATCAGATTCACAAATAATTGCAATATCATCTGCATATAAAAGCAAATACAAATTTATGAGATATACAACATATATAACAGGGAAGTATGCATTAACAATTAACACCAAACATGTTAAATTAAATCATATATTAGACATAAATGTAGACCAATATTTGAATGTGAGATGACACATCACAATTGATTATGCTGAATTTTACAGAATACCGTTAGTGCCATCGTGGTTACACATAAAAATCAGAGGGCGACAATGCGATAGTACGATGGCGACATTGCGATAGTACGATGACGACAATGCGATAGTACGATGGCGACAATGCGAAAGTACGATGGCCACAATGCGATAGTACGATGGCGACAATGCGACAACGCGATAATACGATGGCGTCAATGCGATAGTACGATGAAGAAAGTGCGACAATACGATGGCGACAGTGCGACAGTATGATGGCGACAATGCGATATTACGATGGCGACAATACGACAATACGATGGCGACAGTGCGATAGTACGATGGCAATAATGCGACAATGCGATAGTGCGATAATAAGATGACGAAACTGCGACAATGAGATGGCGACAATGCGATAATACGATGACGACAGTGGGACAATAAGATGGCGACAGTGCGAGTATGATGGCGACAATGCGACAATACGATGGCGACAATTCGATAATACGATGGCGACAATGCAACGATACGATGGCGACAGTACGATATGACCATCGCATTGTCACCATCGTACTATCGCTTTGTCGCATTGTCGCCATCGTACTATCGCATTGTCACCATCATACTATCGCATTGTCGCCATCGTACTATCGCACTATCGCATTGTCGCCCTCTGGATTTTAATGTGTAACCACGATGGCCCTAACGGTATTCAGTAGAATTTAATAAAGAATGCATGTTCAAGTCGTTCGCTAAGTAAGCATTTTCCTTCTGGCCGTTACAGAATAGTAAGTCAGTGTTTATTGCGGACTTCCAGCTGGTTACGACGCCTGAAAAATACATGTCGACATTGCAATAGAAGAAAATGTTTATGGCATCGGCAATTAAGTAACGATCTTAAGATAAAAAGAAACAGTTACCGGTATGTATGAACTTGTTAATTTCACAATCGCAGTCCAATAAAATACCACAAATAATTAATTGAATGTTTTTTTTTTCATTTTGTATGAAACACTTAGGTCTTTTTAGAAGAATACATTGAACTTTAAAATATAACGGTAAAGGTCTTAGGCAAAATATTTAATATAGTGTCTGTAAACAACATTTAATATATTGTACCGACATGGATCAGAAAAAAACACACAAATAATGTAATGTACATCTTCAGCTTAACAATGATTACCATTTGTGTTGAATGATGTGAACCAACAATGCTGATTAAAGGATTAAGGTGGGAATACCAACTGATGGAATAACGATGTAAATCGGAAACAAACCGTCTGAAAAAGAGAAAAAAGTATATATCATTTGGAAAAATGTCGCTAACTTTTATCCTGAGTTGTGTTTTTGTACACAAATGCAGCATTGCTTAAACTGATTGCATCAGCAAGAATTATCTACATAGAGAATAATAGGTTAGTGTTGATTATAGATCAGGTTTATCATGCGAGGCTTAGAAAACAAAAAGCACGAGCCTTTATCCCACTTTTATTTATTCAGTAAACTTTTTTTATTTAAACAAAATAAGTTTTCACGAGTGTTTGTCGTACTTTGATAATGACTGTAGTGTAACCAAGGTCAGTGTATTACTCCGCGTTCCAAAAATAACCGCTGATCAAATAATCATTTTTTTAAATCAGAATATCGTTCTGTAACAAAGTGTCGAGCGTTATTAATTACAATTTTAATCATATTGAATTGCAAATCTTTAAGTTTTATGATATCAATATGACATTAAGTTGTTATATACAAGGAACTACATTTGTTTACAACGTAGCCTAACACCACACACAATTCACTTTCGATATCAAACTATCGAGTCGATCACGAGGTGCACATTATTTGCTTCTTTGTTATAATATGTGGTTATTTCGTGACGAAATAACAAAGATAACTTGGATTTAAGCTACTTATATACATTAACATTTTGAATGTTGAAAGTGGCACCAAAGAATTGTGAGGCAAAGTTGTTCGAACGCTGGTGAACCGTGAAGTGACTGGGTGGGGCGAACATCAAGATCAAATTGTTCGACGGTAGACAGTGGTTGTCTAGGCTGCATTTCGGCCATAGTTTCGGTGCGTGAAGGTGTACAAGAGGAACTGTTGGATTGTTACATTTACTGGACTGAGCAAGAATGAACACTTTTGCAGCTATTCAACAGATATGTTGGAATAATTGGTTAAGGACTGGACATTTTTGTGCCCTGTTATTGCCATGGTTTCAGTGGGTGGATATTTGTATTTCGAAATTTTTGGACCAGGAATTTGCGAACTGAGTGGTTCGTTATTCTCTTGTGCTTGAGAAAGCCGGAGTCTTTTGCCATGGCCTTCAGCATCTGACCTAACTTGTTGACACCCAATTGTTGACGCAAGAATCACCGGGATGCAGTGTCATTTGTGCGTATTGCCAGGTAGAAAAGATGCTTTGAAGAAAAATCAGATGGATGCATATCCGAGTACAGCTTGTAAATTAACACAGGATTTCTTGGTCCAGACGATTGTTTTCTACGGTCAAAGGGGAGCAACTCGCACTGACTTCTTCAAAGGGGAGCAACAACAGAACCTATTTGCATAGTGTTAAATTTACCTAATACTTGAGGTTTTAATAAAAATAAATGACAAAAAAACACGTTTTTTTGCTACTTTCCTTTGTTTTAAGGTCATTAAGATTGACAAACATTTGAGATTGTTTTTATTATTGATGCACTTGGCAAACACAGGTGACGAGGTGCGTGGGAAAAAGTAGTCCCGGTTCGGCAGTTGATGACGTCATTTCGTGCCATTGATTATAGCCTTGCCGATGATTATAGATGAAATTTAATAAACGGGGCTTTAATCAACCGATTTCGCTGTAAAAGTGGGATAAAAAGTGTGCTCATACTCCTCCTTTATAATTGAAGTACTGGTTGTATAATTGAGTGTAGCAGCATCCAACATGTACATGGTAACCTGAGTTTTTGTGATGACACGTAACATTTAAAGCTTATTGCTTTTTATACAAAATTATTGATTGTTATACAGGATTAATTAATGAAGTAAATTATCTGCTTTGGAACCATATCGGTTTAAGATGCATATCAATACGGACATGCATGTCTGTCCACCACGTATAACAACATCGATCAAAAACAACAAGAAAGCACATACAAACACACACTCTGACCAAATAATATTTAAAGCAAAATGCTTGATTGAAATTAGATAATGATCTAGACCTGAAAGCTTCTAACCTCCAGATTTCTTCTCAGTAGAACGGTTATATCCAAGGGGATCAGAAGAATGTACACATGTGAAAATATTCGCAGAGGTAATGCACGTTTCCCCTGTTTTGCATGGATTGGGTTTGCATGGCTCGACTGAAAAGTATATCGAATATAATATTATGTGCATTTTCTTGGCAATTGTGACATCATAATTATATGTTGACTCTTGTGTTGTATGTGTTTCCGTGTACTGTATAGGCCAGCGGTCACTTGCCTTCATTACAATAATATTAGGTGTAAGAATGACTATCCTAAAAATGCTTATTGAATTACATTATTCGAATATAAAACGATATTATACAACTTCGTCAGATGAAAGTATGTCAGTCAACTGGTATAGTCATCGTTTAAAGGAGGGAAAATAGAAACGTTTTGACAGATGAAACAAGTCTAATTCAAAGTATCAGCAAGAACAAATAAAACATATTAACAACATTTTTATTCAACATATATTTAAAATGACTAAAACAACACACGCTTGCCCATAACCATGGATCATTCGTAATATTGAAGTACACTCTAAACCTATTGTCGGTATTCTAAATTCACGTACTGTGCTTTATTACCGGCTGTCAAAACACCTAATCTTACCGCGATCTTTCAGAACTTAGAGATGGCTTCACTGGTTAAGAGTTATTAACACTTAAATGTTTATGATTAATTATGGGCAAAGTGTGAGGTTTGGTTGGAGCTCCTAGAGAAACAGGTTAACCCATTTATGCCTAGTGGGCTCTCCCATCCTTCTAAATTGGATCTAATCAATTTATTTCCAAAAATAGGGATGTCTAGAATATTTATTTCTATATTCATAACATTTTTTACATAAATTCCTTTAAGCAAACAGCGCAGACCTTGATGAGACGCCGCATCATGCGGTGTCTCATCTGGGTCTACGCTGTTTGCCAAGGCATTTTTTCTAGACGCTAGGCATAAATCGGTTAAAACCCAAATGCTTTTGCATTGACGTTTCCTTTGCGCTGATCCCAGTTTTTTATGTTTGTGCGTTTTATATTTGCGTGTGTGAATTTTAATATTTCTTTTATTGGTCACTGTTTGGCGATCTGATTCGTGCCATAAGTAAATACATTATATGCATAATACATTTGTATCCGCCTTATGCAGCTGAACATTTACTTTATGTATTTTTGACAGCCGAAAGACGTTGAGGTTTGTTAATCATACTGGTCTTGTCCTTTTGACCACAAACCCATCCATGTGAGTTTGGTCGGTTGAGCATGGGAACATTACAACGGTACTTGATATCTAATGAAACGCGTTAAGTCCTAGTGCGGAACATAAACACAGAAACATCTAAACAGCATAACATATTTTATGACCGAATTCTTGAAAAGGAAGTAAGATGTTTTAGACACAATCAAAATTATGAATACATTCGCTCACAATTGAAGTGTCTGGGAATTAAACATTCTTTCTGATACAAAGCTTGAATCATCTGAACCGCTTCAACAAAAACTTTAAACTATTTACGCTGACTGTTTTTTTTGTTCAGAAGTAAGCAAAGACGCTTAGATTCAACAACATTTTATGTTTCAAAATTATAATATTCTTAAACAGTATGTCAAACTGTTGCAACAGTTTCTACCATTATGTAGGTATTTCCTTCTTGCAGTCTAATTTTAACTGCCGACACCATCGTTTCCATCAGCAAACAACTCTGTCCACTTGATGAACTAATACAACGCAAGGGTTTTCTTTATTTAATGTGCTTAAAAAGTATATGGTTCTGACGGTGCTATATCCACATCAACACGATAATTGATAATATACACTGGCCAAATTATTTCATGACGGATCATTTTTGTTAAAGATACGTAACGATGCTAAGAAGTTGGAACTACTTTCTTATTATACAGTGAAAACCTTATTAATAAGAAATGTAATTCACTTTATTACTCACCGATAACATAATTATACATCCCCAGATGTTATTAAGGAATATAATACCATACTAATTTTTATTCTCAAACGTACATTTAAGCAATCAAACTGTCAAACATTTCTCCAAGTCACCCTCATCAAAATTGCATTATACTCGCGAACGTTTTGACATTCCTTTCTGCATGCATTTGACTGAATAAAGTGTTCATAATTAACACATTAAATCTGTTTATATACAATTAACTTGGTCACATGTTTCTCCGATCCAACCTTCATTGCACGTGCATGTGAAATTTTCGTCCGCTTCTATGACACGTTCCATTGCTGCAAGTCGATTTTATACACGGATCCGCTAAAAGAAGGATGATAATAGAAACAACACGTTCAATTGGTACTTTAAACAGGTTTAATAGGTAATTAACTTTAAAAGATATAAGTGACGATATAAATTGAACAATCGAAACAAATTATAAGGACTAACAACGCAATACATGTTTTAGTTGGTACCGTATTAACTTTAAATGTTCGGCCCTCTAAAATTTTGGACAACCCCTTGTTTTAACAAAATAATTATTTTTCATGATTAATAACTTTCGGAAATAGTGGTTTTCGTTCATAATTGATGACTCTTAATTTTCGGACAGATAATTTAAGATTGCTTTTTAAACAGAATTCAGCCCTGTTGTTCTCACCTGGTGACACTCCAAGCATGCGTTGTTACAACTGGATTAAGATCATACAATCTGTCACACAAATGCTTTAAGGTCGTTAACAATTACATTTTCGCAATAAATAACCATGTATACAAGTAATCGACAATTGTTGCATCCAACAGATTAAAGTCAAACATAAATATATAGAGGATATTTGTCAGATTCGGCGGATTATGGATTTTAATTCACGAGTGATCATAGAAAATATATATTTTCTATAATCACGAGTGAATTAAAATCGATATTCCACCGAATCCAACAAATTTTCTTTTTATTTTGTTTTTTTTTCACCGTTTATATACATTGTAAAAGAGTTTAACTAACGAATTTCGCTGGGATAATGACGTCATTTAGTAAAAAAATGACGTCATTTCACAGTAAACAGTGAAAATTATCGATTGTCTTCTCTGATAATTACACTGTTTATAACAGTGAAATTATCAGTTTTAATTCACTGATATATGTCTATAAACCACCGGAAAGCATACCATAAAAGTAATTTAGACTGTACGACCGGGTATTTTACTATTTAAAGAACCATAGCGTTCATCACAACCAATACTAATGTTAAATAAATAAGAGAAGGAGTAATGACAATAAAGCTCTCCTTGCCACTACGTATACCGTTAGTTTTCGTATTCTGTGATCCCGAACTGTCATGTCTTGCTTGGAACAAAAATATATTTGTATTTGCTCATCAAACTTAAAAATAAAATAATTGGAAAATGCGAAAACCGCAAGCCTAAAATGTTAGGTTTTGAAAAAAAAAATGAATATTTGGTTTGACCTTAAGAGACGACATACGTTTTTTTTACTAACAATATTTGCTTTTATACGATTGTACAAGTTTTCATGTTTTAATATGTGATTCAAATACAGTTGTCTTCAGTTGACAGGTATCATTAATTGTGGAAAATAAAAGGAATAATGATTATAATGTTTAATAATGTTCTTTCGAGTATCTTCAACTGGCAAGTGCGACATTAATCATTGATAATTTATTAGGGTTATTTCTGTATAATATAATAAGCGATGAAATCCAGGTTGTGACTAATTATGTTTTGATATTCATCACAATGTAAACCATATGATGTCATTTCGTTATGTGAATGAATACAGCATTATTTTCTTTATAAATCACGTTTTGGTTAGTATTATTCGTATTAATTTTAAGTTCAAGAGTGTTTTTATAACAAATATAATTGATTGTATTGATCACCGATTCTTTTTTACGATCTTGCAGTGCACTTTTAACTGCGTATACCATCGTTTCAATTAGCAAATTACGTTTACCATTTGCTGAATTCAACACATGTTGAAACTACTTACTATGCATAGAGCGTTAACCTTATGAAGTCATTTTATTTGTGGTAAATGCATACTCCTTTAAATAACACATGCTTTGTTTAATAGTTTGTGTTTAGTTCTAGATTGAATATATAAGAACCATTATTTAATTTATTACTCACCGATAACACAATTATTCATCACCAGATGTTATTGAGGGATATAATACAATTATAATAAAGTTAAATTCTCAAACGTACATTAACGAAATCAAACTGGCATACAGTGCACACAGTCACCGCCACCAAAATTGTATCGTGTACGTGAACGTTTTTATAAAAATTCGTGCATGCAAATGAGCGTGTGAGGTGTACAAGAAATTACACATGTAATCTGTATATATTCAATTACCTTGGTTACATGTGTCCCCGAGCCAACTTTCATTGCACGAGCATTTGTAATTGGATCCGTTTCTATAACAATTCCCATCGCTGCAAGGCGATGAAATACACGGATCCGCTACAAAAAGGATGAGAAAAACATAAACATGTTCAAATAGTACTTTAAATAGGTTTAATAGTTTATTAACTGTAAAATACCTAAGTAAGAATAGCAATTTAACAATCGAAACAATTTTTTAGAAGGAACAGCGTCCGCCGTTTTTGTTTTAACCATAAATACTTTAAGCTTGTGGACCCTTAAATTTTTGTTTGACACCGCCGTTTCTTACAAACATAATTATTGTTCGTCGCTATTAATTTTCGGACACAGTATTTAAGAAAGCTATTTTACTAGTTTTCAGTCCTGTTGTGCTTATCTGGTGACACTCCGTTTTACAACTTGATTAATGCCATGAAACCTGGCACACAAATGAACCATTATATTTTCGCTATGTAGTAATAACTATGTATACCAGTTTTAGACAATGGTTTAATATATTTGCTTTGAAACGATTTTACAAATGTTCATTTTTGAATCTGTGAATCAAAGAAAAGTTTCTTCACGTGACATGTTATCATTAATTTCAGAAAAAATAAAAGGAAGAGTGATGATAATGATCAATAATATCATTTCAAGTTTTTTTTACCTAGTTAGTGCGACATTAATCATTGGTATTTGGTTTTTGTAATTTATGTGTAACCAAACAATCAATTATACGCAGATTGTAACTAATTATTTCTTGCTATTCATTGAACGTAAAGCATATCAATTCATTCCATCATTTTTTATAAATCAGGTATTAGTAAGTATTATTCATAATAATCTTTAGTTATAGAGTGTATGTATAACAAAATGATTTATTGTATTGATCACCGATTACGAAATGTTCATCTGCTCAATGTTTTGTGGGTATTATACCTGTCCATTATTAAAAGGTTCGAAAGACATGCGTTCGATCAAAGTGTATTATTGTTCATAGTCGGCTAAACCGAACTATACTTATGCATTTACACAATTCAAGGTATATATACGATAACCTTGGTTACATGTATCCCCGAGCCAACCGTCATTGCACGAGCATGTGTAATTTGATCCACTTTTATGGCATGTTCCATTGCTGCAAGGCGATGGAATACACGGATCCGCTACATAAAGTATGAGGATATAATAAATACGGTGTATTGGTACTTTAAAAGGGAGTTATATTTGGTAAACGATACTGTTTATTAAAAAGCATTGAAATCAATACAAACTTTTTGTTTCACTGTGAGTGAACAAAAACTGTCACGTGACCACAAGAGTCAACGTCAGTAGTCATTTTATGACAACAAACAGCCGCGCAAGGTAGATTTTTTCCAATATCTTTTCTGATCATCCTCTGACTTTCATACGACCTAGTGCAGGCAATATGGCATGCATATAGCTTTCGATCGGTATATCACGCGTTTTGTGTGTTGCTCTGGTTTTCGAGAACACTTCGGCGCAAATTTCCATTTAAGAAGCAAATGTCAGTAGTAAAATTACAAAGAGTCGGTGTTCTCGAAAATTAACTATCACAGAACTGTCTATGCTCTACCGGACGAACATATATTACATATGTCTATGCATAAATAATAAATAAAAGTTTATAGAGTGAAAACAAATATGGCAAACGTCAGTAGTACGTTAAGAATGGCAAACGTCAGTAGCACAAATATTCAAACGGCAGTATACGAAAAAATGCAGGCGTTAAATTTAATGAAAAACATGTGAAACAATATAATTTATGCTAATTTAGGTTTAAATTAGATATAACAAGTTAAGATTGTTGTCATAAATTAATGCAAGACATATATAAATTATGCAACAACAAAAATGAACTAATGTTTAAGTGATATTATGTACATCTAACAGTTTATAGGTGTCTATCGCAACCGTTGTTTATTTTTGGTGTTTTCACTTCATATACACTTATAATCGTTAATGCAGCATCAACATATTGAAAAAATATCCCGGGAAGAAAAATATAATGCTTTTGAATATCAACCGTACTTTCGTTTTGACAACTGACGACAGGAATGATTCGATTTACAATGTGAATCTTAATTGATTTTTATGCAGATTCGTTCATACGACACAAAGACACTTATTTTGTTTCACGGATCATTTCGTAATGTTCAAACAAGTAAAATAGTATAAGTCACAAATAAATAAGGTTGCATAGTATTTCATTTAAGTGATATTATGAATTGAGCTGAAAAAATTAACAGGTCTAAAGAGTTAGTTAAAATGTGGTTAATGACCAATTATCTGCAACGCATCTTGCTACCAATTGTTTATAAAAAATATATAATATATTCGATATTTTACGTGACTGGTGAGTCCTCTTACGGGGTCCTCTTAGTCGGAATGATCCGTAAAACAAAATAGTGTCTTTGTGTCGTATGAACGAATCTGCATAAACTCAATTTAGATTCACATTGCAAATCGAATCATTCCTGTCGTCAGTTGTCAAAATCAGTCAGTTGTCGTATGAAAGTCAGAGAATGATCAGCAAAGATATTGGGAAAAAACGTACCTTGCGCGGCTGTTTGTTGTCATAAAACTACTGACGTTGAGTTTGTGGTCACGTGACAGTTTTTGTTCATTCACAGTGTGTTTACAATGTGCAGACACGTGTTCTTAAATAATATACATATGCACACGCACACCAATGAATATGTGATCGAAATGCACACTAGGTTATGTTTATGTCAGACTAAGAATAAACAAGATAAACACAATATTTTAACATAGTGCGTTTTTACTACTGGATTAATGACATATAATTTGGCACACAAATTAACCATTACATTTTCGTAATGTAGTGAATCAATATGTAGACCAGTATTAGACAAGTTTTGTACACAACAGTTTAAATTGAAACATAAATAAAAGTAATTGATAATATACGACTTTAACAACAACAATAAACAAAAAAACAAACAAGAATGCCAATCAATAATTTGGCTGACTAATTATGGGGGATTTTGCAGAGCGAAACGAGCGGACATGGTTATTTCAAGCACACAATTCAATACAACTGTTACAACGCGTGTATATACTTATATTGCACGTTTTTTCAAGCCATCCTAAAGTACATGTGCACGCAAAATCTGTTCCAACTGGAGAACACATTCCACTGTTTAGACACGGTGATGATTTACACGGGTCAGCTGAAGTTAATAAAACAACAACACTATTCAGTCATTTATTCGTTTTATTGTTTTTTTTTAAATTTATATTTCAAGAGCATGTTATAAAGTTAACAAAATGCCATTACCTGATTTGCACGTGTTCCCGTACCAGCCTACATTGCACGAACATATGAACTCGGATTCAATTACGTGACACGTACCTTCATTCAAACACGGTGCAGGTCCACAAGGGTTCACTAATTTGTTAAAAGAAATATCTTACCCAATGCACAGGCATGTTCTGCTATTAACATAAATTCAGTATATTGTTACTTTGAGTCAAATGTAGCATGCATTTGTTGGCATCTGTATCGCTAGGATCCATAAATTGCGTAATCGTGAAAATAATTCATGGTAATGTAGCCGGGTTGTGTATAGAGAACACAACTGGGTTGTCTTATATATTCTTTATTTTATAGATGTCTATAATATTGAAAATGATGGCCTGAAAAATAATACAAAAACAATTATGAATAACTAATTCAAATTGCAATAATTAAACATTGCCATTGCAATGAAATACATAATAATCAAAGACATTTATATTACAATAAGCAATACAATACAATACTATGTAATTATATTAACAATACAACTAAACTCACCAGCGACCTGAGGACTTAAGTTTTAAAATAAATATATGCTGACAAATGGAAAATGCCAACATCTATCTCTTACGAGACTTTATGATGAAATGATCATAAACTAGAGTATAAAACCATTGAAACTCTATAGTTAAAACATCTCACATAAAAACATACAGTGTTAGTAAATCATTCACTCACCAATTAGCACCCACACTAATACTCGCTCACATTCTTGCATGGGTTAGTAATATTAAAGGATTAGTGTCAGAGTGAATACCCTGTTACATACTCCCTCTGTTGGAAAAAATGGCTCCTGACATTTTAAACATATAACACAAAAATTTAAATGACCAATCCCTACTATAGTACCCCCTTGAATATACCAGCAATTCACATTACTTAAGTACACTCTCCACTAGAGTATGCAGTGTTTACAAGGAGCGTGGGAAAATTCCTGACCTATATACAGCATGTATGAAAACAGCTGTTCAATCAGCTGACAGTTGACCCACTTGTCAATCAAATGTAAACAGAGTTGGTGCTATATATATACAGGGAAAATATGCACAATAATTCAAATTAGAACGCTGAATCTAAGTACACACACTAATTGCAATATAAATTATTAGATTGCAAATAAATCAATCTGTTAAAACATTCTATTTACTGACCAAAATATTGATAAATATATCCTGATAATAATATACTGAAAACTGTTCTTTAGTAAACAGTAATACTATCAATCACATTGACTTTAGAAGACAATGTACACAAGATTAAAATTAATCAATATCCTTCATCAGGTCTTAATATTATTAAACCATTGAAATATGATAAATAAAAACATGCAAAAACAAAATCAATTTAAAACAATTGTTTTAAAATATGTTTAAATATTTTCATGAAAAGCAGGTAGACAATGCATTTTCATAGGGACTGTTATGAATACTAAATAAGTTATACATAATAAATATGGACTTCCTTTTTACAATCATTATAGTTCTGAGCAAAGATTGGCATGACCCATTCTCCATATCTATCTGGAGGTTGTCTTAGCCTTTGGGGTCTGCCAACTGGTTCTGGTTGTATTATTGTAGGTGGTGTAACCTGAGGTGTATGTTGCTGTGTTGTATGTGATGAAGTCTGAGTCTCACCTTGAGATTGGTTACTCACTGGCTGACTAACTAACTAACTCACTAACATGAGAGTAAACTCCTGAGTTTGTGGAATTTTGATTACTCAACAAATTGAGTGAGTTGTTTGACTGCTCAGACATGCTACCATCTACCGCTGACGGTGTCTGAGATAAAGGAATGAGAATCTCAGAATTGGCATTGACAACCGGACTGTGTGTCCGTTGTTTTGTGACATACCCAGGTACATATCCGACTCTCCGCTGTGGAATGACATAAGAGTCTGACTTGGACGAGCAGTCACTATCGGATGTCTCCATTTGTTTTGACTGGGATCTGATAATCCTTTTAGGATTTTGAGTTCCCTTTTTGTGAATTGATGTGGGTGAAGCACTAGGGAATATTGCTATTGGCAGAAGTAAATTCCTATGCAGTGTTCTGATAGGACCAGTACCATCTTCTCGTCTAACCTTGTATACTGGAATGTCAGGATTTGGGATTTCCATGACAGTATACGGTTCAGATTCCCAAAGGTCAGCCAACTTGTGCTTACCATCAAAATGAGTTTTTCTCACTAAAACTCTATCATAGACCTCAATACTGGTGGCATTAACCTTGCGGTTGTAAAATGCCTGATTCTTTACACCTTGCTTCGCAGAGGCCTCTGCAGCCAGCTTATGGGCTTGCTGCATGCGATTTTGCAATTTGTGTATGTAACCAGTATGGTCTGGAGATCCTTCATTTCCGGGCTCGGTACCCATGAATGTATCTATCGCAAGTCTGGGATGCCACCCAAACATGAGATAGTGGGGCGAATATCCTGTAGCGTCACTTTTAGTGGCGTTATAGGCTTGCACCATGGGACCTACAAAGGATTTCCAATCTTGTTTTTGGACTGGATCTAATGTTCCCAACATCTTTATGAGTGTTTGGTTGAATCGTTCCGCTGGGTTACCCATTGGATGGTATGGGGTTGTGCGGGACTTTTCAATTCCAGCTATTTTGCAAAGCTCCTGTATTACCTTACTCTCAAAATTTCTGCCCTGATCGCTGTGAAGGCATTCAGGAAATGAGTAGTATCTAATAAAGTTGTCATACAGGGCTTTTGCTTTAGACGTGGCAGTTTGGTTTTTGCAAGGGACAGCTTGTGCATACCTGGTAAAATGGTGTGTTATTACCAGAATATTTTCATGGCCTCCCTTTGATGGTTCTAGGGACAGAAAATCCATGCAAACCAGTTCCATGGGTTTTGTGGTCTTGATGTTCACCAGACCAGCTGTCTGTTGAGGACGTTTCCTCAAAATACATCTGGTACAACCCTTAATTTTCAGTTCTAGATCTCGTTCTAGATGGGGACAATAAAATCCCTGCCTGGCCAACCACAAGGACTTATCCTTGCCTGGGTGTCCAACATCATCATGAACACCTTTAAGGGCCTGTTCCCTGAATGCACTAGGTAAAACTAATTGCTTAACGACTTGACCATCTAAAGAAGTGGTTCGGTACAGCTGTTTATCCTCAATAGTGAGTCGTTTCCATTCTCTGAGTAACAGCTGTACCTCGTGTGGTTCCTTACGGAGTGCCTCCTCTCTGGGGCGGGAACCGCTTCTTAAGAGGTCAAGTACTCTAGCCAGGTACTGATCTTGAGCCTGAGCTGTACTCCAGTCAGTCCTTTGTGCAGGCTGTAATTGAGATCTGGCCTCTTCTGCAGCAAGAGGACAGATATCAATGGCAATACATTCTGCTAGGGGCATTTGTACTTCAGATGCCTGTGTTATGGTTTGGACCATATCTGAAGAAACTTCAGGTATCCTGCTCAAAGAATCAGCATCAATATTTAGCTTACAAGGTTTGTACTTAATGCTGAAATTGTATGCAGCCAATGCTGCCAGCCATCTATGGCCAGTGGCATCAAGCTTAGCAGTAGTGGTCACATATGCCAGTGGATTGTTATCGGTTAAGACAACAAATTCGTTACCGAAAAGATAATCATGAAACTTTTCTGTAACTGCCCACTTTAACGCTAAGAATTCCAGCTTATGTGCTGGGTAGCGTTTCTCTGACGGCCTCAGTCCCCGACTGGCATATGCAATGACCTTTTCTGCCCCATCCTGATTTTGGTACAAGACAGCACCAAGGCCATGACCTGATGCGTCTGTATGCAGTATAAAGGGCTGATTATACTGTGCAAATGCAAGTACTGGAGAGGATGTCAGTTTGCTCTTGATAGTTTCAAAGGCTTGATCTTGAGCGTCACTCCAAGACCAAACAGCTGATTTATTGGTCTTTTTGGACCGTTTCTTGCTCTTGCTGGCCCTGCCTGTGGTGTCATGGCCTTTCAGAAGGTCGTTGAGTGGTTCAACTATCTGAGCATAGTGCTCTACATACCAGCAAAGCCAAGAAACTGTCTCAGCTCCTTTATGTTTTTGGGTGCTGGCCACTTAGTGACAGCACTGGTCTTTTCAGGGTCAGTGGAGATGCCATCTTCACTGATCACATGACCAAGGTACACCACAGATGACATAAAGAGCTCACATTTGGAGGGTTTGAGCTTCAAACCATTTTCAGCAAGGCGTGAAAATACAGATTCGAGCCTTTCAATATGTTCATCAAATGTTCTGGAATAAACCAGAATGTCATCAAGAAAAATGAGACATTCCTTCAAGTGTAGGTCGCCCATACAACGTTCCATAAGCCGTTGAAAAGTACTAGGGGCATTACAAAGTCCAAAACCTAATCGGTTCCATTCATAGAAACCTAGGTTTCCTACACTGAAGGCTGTTTTGTGTTTGTCTTCTTCTTCCAATTGTACATTCCAATAACCTGACCTCAAGTCAAGTTTGGAAAAGTATTTAGCACCAGAAAGACTGTCAACAATGTCATCAAATCTGGGTAAGTTTTAAGCGTCTTTTCTGGTTCGTGTATTGAGTTGTCTCCAATCAATACAGAATCGAAGTGAACAGTCACGCTTCCTCACCAACACTACATTGGACGGAAGGGTGACTCTGATTCACGAATGACATTCGCATCCAACATTTCTTTAATATGTTGTCTCACCTCTTCATACAACCCTGGGGGTATGCGTCTGTATGACTGTTTAAAAGGGGTTGGGTCTTCTAACACAATCTTGTGTTTAAGAAGATTTGTACACCCTATATCAGTAGGACCTTTGGAAAACACCTGCAACCAATTTCCTAGCACTTGTTGAACCCTTTGTACTTGTTCGGGTGTCAGATTTTCAGTATCAATCTTAACTCCAAAGTCATTGTTACACTCATTTACTGGTGTTTTCTGTTGAGATTCATTCTGAAAACTTGAGGACAAATGATCTATGACCTCAACTTCAGAAATCTGACAAACATGTGACTTTGGCTTTAAAACAATGGGTTTGCCAGTCATGTTGCAAACTTTCACAGAAATTTTGCAACAATTGCCATGCTGTTGCATTTTAATTACTCTTGGGCATACAGAGTAATTAGCTGAAGGATAATGATTTTCAGTAACTACATTGGCTATAGCATGATTAACCCCTCTAGCCACACAATTCAAAGACACTGTTTCATACGGGCCTAGCTTAACTGGTCTTTTGCTAGATAGTTTGGCTGCAAATGACGTCACATTCAATGATGCAATGGCAATGTTCCATTCCTCAGGAATGACATCACTGTCATTCTGGGAAACCATATCACGCATGAGTCTAATAACATTGGTGCCAACAATTACAGGACAATCTCTGTTAAAAGAGTTATCTTTTATAACTAAAATTGGCACTTCCAAAGCGATATGTGACATAGAAGGAATGCACAGTGTACCTTCTATATACCCGAAGTACTTCATCAAAGAACCATCTGCTGTACTAAGTTTTAAACCTAGTGTGTCTAAATGTAAAATTTCAGCTTTTTCACTCATAGAGTTTAAACCAGTCTCAGAAATAGTGGTAACCATGGAACCAGAATCAATCAATGCTGTGAACAGACATCCATTGATACTAATTTTGCTTTTATTTGGTTTACCCACTAATCTGGAATACAATTTGTGTTGGCCAGTTTGTTTTACAGCCTCTGTTTGGCCTGCAACAGAAGCGGTTACTCTTTTGGGTGAAATTTCTGGCTGTTTTGACTAGCAGATGTATCATTATATGTACCTCTGCCACGGCCTCTAAAACTCTGGCCTTGACCACCGTTTTTAAAACCTTGACCTCGTTTTTGCTTTAACTGACTGTGAAGCAACAGGGCCAAGGGACATTTCATGTTCTACTGCCCTTATTTCTCTAATTAACTGCTCAAATGACAAAATTGCATCAAACTTGTGTCTTGTTTGAGATTTTAATTTCTCAGAACAAAGGGATGTCCAAAATTTGCAACGCAACATTTCATT
Organism: Dreissena polymorpha; assembly: GCF_020536995.1. NCBI lineage: Eukaryota > Metazoa > Mollusca > Bivalvia > Myida > Dreissenidae > Dreissena > Dreissena polymorpha. Next base: position 51,322,271 of record NC_068368.1, on the reverse strand, counting down.
TCTGTATTCAGGACTCAATTTAAGAGTTTCATTTGAGCTAGTCAAAATGTATTCAAGTCTACAGGCAAATGCAGTGACAGACTCATCGGGCTGCTAAAAAGAATTGAAAAATTCTTGCATAACATTATTGTTATCAAAAGAAATGGCAAACAATGAGTCCATTTTAAATAAAATATGTTCAACAGTTGCATTTTCGCCCAAAGAAATCACACATCTCCTTGCTGGGCCTCTAATAGACCTTCTTATTGCCTGCAAAAGATTTGATTGTGAAACATTATCAGATCTAAAACATTTGACCTCGAAACGCCATTCATTATATGACACTTCTCCTTTTGGACAAGGCTCATCTCCTGAAAACATTGGCAACTTTGGTACAGAAGACTGAATATGAGCATTTAAAGAAGGATTCTACTGCAAACTATCATTATCATTTGCCTGTGCAGTAGATAACTTCTGAAATAAAGTTTTGGGAATTGCACCTCCAGAGGACAACATATGTTCAGGATTCAATGGAAAAGGAGTTGAATGCAGTATTTTGGGATTTTCCACAAATTTCAATGTATTTGAAGGCTTTTCAGACTCGGGTTTAGAAATTTTGTAACCTGAAGCCAACAATTTTTCAATCATGTCTTTTTCAGACATTTCTACTGCTATGACATTGGTATTTTAGCACCTTCTACCTTCTTAGTGTCTGACATTGTTTTGGAAATCAAAAATTTAATCAATATAGAGACTTTACAAAATAAAAATAACAGGGTATGTGCAAAATACTCTTTCTGTGATGGTGATCTACTAATATTAGTTGTTAGTATATATACACATATCTAATTTGTTAATTACATTTCTGTAAGACACACAAATTACAAAAATCAAAACTTACCGTAATATAACCTCAATTAACTTCAAAAAGAAATGAAATTACAATTAAAGTAAATTATTGTCTACTGTCAATAAATAATCTTATTATACAGACAATTTAAATAAACTGTTATATTTCAATTCATGCAAAAGAAAAATATCACAGTTATGCAGAATATGTACAAGTTAACACTTACACAAACACTATTCTTTAAAAAAAATGATGATATTTTCTATAAACTGACAAACATTTTACTCCCAAAATTGACTTTCGTTGTAGCTTTAACAACAACAATGTGGACTACACAAAAACTAGTGACGTCAAAGGTCAATACACAATTTAAATTCCAACCTACAAAATATATCGGAATACTCCAAAAGTGAGATATAATAGCACTTTTTTTCCAAATTATATCACATTTAAAGAATTCTAATTGATTCAAATCCACAAAGCATAGAAAATCTGCATAATAATGAGAGTTCAAAATCATGCACAATATCTCTAAATTTAATAGGCAATTATAACGGAATATTGCTGGAATAATATAAAAAAATATAAAATGATACCACGTATTGGAAGATTCAAAAACAAATTCAGGTACTTACATACAATTTCTGTTCCAAATATCCTAATATCCTTTAAAACACATTTAAAACACTACACAATTTCATAAAATAAAATATGTCCACAGATTGGTTCAGTTCACTCGGTCACTGTAGTGTAATGTTCAGCGGACTCTAGACGACAATATACGCTACGCTCCGTGGTGTAACATATACGCGGGAAATCGTTTGTAACGGTTCTGGTCCTTCGTCGTTTAATATCACTGGGGTTCACTCAAACGTTGAAAGTTTGATACTTGCAAAAGCAAGTCCATGTATGCACACGAGTGGCACAAATGCAAATAATATTTCGACAAGCGAAATATGAGAGTCAAACTGTCTAGTCTGAACATAGGAGTACGCCAAACTCTCAGCTGTTGAATTCTGGTTGAATTCGGCCGGGTAACCTGGCTATCTGGATAAAGGTTTTATCTCTGCGGTAAGGAATCCGTCGTTTGTAGCAGTTGGTATGGAAATCCAGGATGTACTGGACAGCCGTGGATATCGTCTGCTGTAGACTTGTGGACAGTGGGGATCTGTCCTCTAAGAGGCAGCCGGTACGTTCCTGGCTTTTTAGTTCCTGCTTAGGTCCTGACCATCAAAAATTCACGTTGGGCGCCATTTGTAGCCGGGTTGTGTATAGAGAACACAAGTGGGTTGTCTTATATATTCTTTATTTTATAGATGTCTATAATATTGAAAATGATGGCCTGAAAAATAATACAAAAACAATTATGAATAACTAATTCAAATTGCAATAATTAAACATTGCAATGAAATACATAATAATCAAATACATTTATATTACAATAAGCAATACAATACAATACAATGTAATTATATTAACAATAAAAGTAAACTCACCAGCGACCTGAGGACTTAAGTTTTAAAATAAATATATGCTGACAAATGGAAAATGCCAACATCTATCTCTTACGAGACTTTATGATGGAATGATCATAAACTAGAGTATAAAACCATTGAAACTCTAAAGTTTAAACATCTCACATAAAAACATGCAGTGTTAGTAAATCATTCACTCACCAATTAGCACCCACACTAATACTCGCTCACATTCTTGCATGGGTTAGTAATATTAAAGGATTAGTGTCAGAGTGAATACCCTGTTACAGTAAAACATTTCTACCAATAAAGCGTGGGAACGAGAAAAATAATTCATTGCAAGACATATTACTGTTGTGAAAAACAGTAGTTTGATATTTGTTTATAATGATTAATATGTGATCTGAACGAACACAGTGATTTCCATTAAATTCAATTTAAATTCAATTTAAATTAAATAAATTCAATTTCGATCGTATTAATGCCTATTCCATTATATGTTACCTTTAAAGGCTAACACGATTTAGGTTTACCTGTATTACACGTGTCCCCGAGCCAACCTGCATCACACGAGCAGATGAAGGTCGTGCCATTTACGTAGCACGTGCCTCCATTTGAGCACGGTGACGAGATACAGGGATTAACTGAAAAGTTTGAAAATAAATATAAAACAACACATTTACTATCGGCCATAAAACACACAATAAGCATCAATCAGTGGTTGGAGAACTTTAGCACGCACATGATTTAATGTCTCGTGAGAACCAATAAGTCGTTGGAACGAGAAAAACAATTGGTGTTTTCATATTAATATCATTGACAAAAGCAGCATGATACAAGTATGCAGCGACTTAAAAAGACTTGCATCTATGCACACATATTAACAATCAATAAGTGTGCATCACATTCACATGAATATAAGTGTTTCAGATAAAAAGTTAAGATGAGTAAATATACACAATTTCAAGACTAGACTTTTCTTCATAACAAAAATTTAAGTTCGATATATGACAAACGAAACATTCACAATAACTACATATACTGTTAATTTTCGTCATTGTGGTCCAGAGATGTTTGTTGGTAATTGTTTGGACCAAAGAGATAGTTGTATTTGCTCTCACTGCAATGTCTAATACAACGCCTTAGTCGTTTTAACAGCTGCTCCGAAAAGCCAACATGTTTTACTCTGATTGCCTTGTAAGAAATGCGCTAAGACGCGCGTCTCACACCAAATATTCAGTATCATTTAATTTTGTGAAAAAATGATGCTTAAACAGTATGTAAATATGTTACAACAATTTTTGCCATCATGTAGATATTTCCTTTTAATAATCTTGCACTCAACTTTTAACTGCGTGTATCATCGTTTCAATCAGCAAACTGCTCTTACCACTTGCTGAATTAAAACAGGCCGGGGTTTCATTTATTACATGTGCTTCAAAGTACATGGTGTTTGACGGTGTTAACAAACGTATTGATGCTAAACATGTTGACACTACTTACTATTCATAGTCATGTTATTTGTGGTAAATATTTCTCATTTTAATAAAACATGATATGTTTAATAGTTTTTGTTTGGTTCTAGATTTAATATACAATATATATTATTTAATTTATTACTCACCGGTAACATAATTATTCATCTCCAGATGTTATTGAAGGATATAATACACACATAATACATTTAATTTCTCAAACGTACATTAACGCAATCAAAACTGGCATACAGTTCACACAGTCACCGCCACCAAATTGTATCGTGTACATGAACGTTTTTATATACATTCGTGCATGCATATGAGCGTGTGAGGTGTTCAAGAATTTACACATGTAATATGTATATATTCAATTACCTTGGTTACATGTGTCCCCGAGCCAACCTTCATTGCACGAGCCTTTGTAATTAGATCCGTTTCTATAACAAGTACCATTGCTGCAAGGCGATGAAATACAAGAATCCGCTACAAGAAGGATGAGAAAAAGCATAAACATGTTCAATTAGTACTTAAACAGGTTTAATAGTTAATTAACTGTAAAATACATAAGTAAGAATAGGAATTTAACGATCGAAACAAATTTAAGGAAGGAACAGCATCCGTCGTTTTTGTTTTTAACTATAAATACGTAAAGCTTGCGGACCGTTTAAAGTTTTTGGACACCCCAATTTCTTACCAAGATGATTATTTCCCGTTGCTTTTAGTATTTGGACAGAATATTTAAGAATGCTATCTTAATGTTGTGCTAATCTGGTGACACTCCGTTTTGACAACTTGATCAAGGTCATAAAGCCTGGCACATACAATTAATTTCTTAATTGTATTCTTAAGACAATGAACAATTATATTTTCGTTATGAAGTCATAACTATGTATACCAGTAATAGACAATGGTTTAATATATTTGTTCTAAATCGTTTTTTTATTTTTATTTTTGAATCTGTGAATTAAAGAATTTTTTTTTCACGTGAAATGTTTTCATTAATTTCGGAAAATAAAAAGAGTGATGATAATGTACAATAATGTTCATTCGACTTTCACTACCTGCCAATTGCGACATTAATCATTCATATTTGGTTAGTGTAATTTCTGTGTAACTGTGTAACAGAACAACCAATTATACGCAGGTTGTGACTAATTACTTTTTGCTATTCATACAACGTAAAGCATATGAAGTCATTTCATCGTGTACATTTTTTATCAATTACGTTTTAGTTAGTATACATCGTAATACTGGTTAGTTCTACAGCGTATGTTTAACACATATGATAAGTTGTATTTATTAATAACCATCGACATTGATGAAAAATATCAATAAAAACAATGTGCAAACACGTGTTCAGAAATAATATGGATATGCATATGCACAACAATGAATATGTGCGATGATTGAATTACACGTTATTATTAACCTGACGATCAATAGCTTTAACAAAATCTGTTTTGATTCTCAATTAGAAGGATGCGAATTTAATAAACGAGCTCATCAATATGCACTTGGTACGTTTGTTTTTGTACCGTAATTACTCTAAGTGTTCGTACCCTCTAAATTGTCGACCCCCCCTGTTTTTTTACCAAAATAATTTATTTTTATGTGACTTAATGTTTTTAGCCCATCTGGTTGCCGTTAACAATTAATGACTCTCAATATTTAATTATAACATATTATTTTAGAACTTTTAAAAACCGAATTCACCCCTGTTGTTTTTAACTGGTGACACTCCGATAATACGTTTTTACAACAAGACTAAGGTCATAAAACCTGGCACACGAATTCCTTAAGGAAATGAACAATTACTTATCGGCACTAATATAATTAACTATGTATACCAGTTATAGACTATTGTCTCCCTCAACTGTTCAAATTGAAACATACAAAAAATTATGAATACTATACGTCTCCAACAATAATAAACAAACAATTAAAAAAGAATGTCAATCAATGATAGGGCTGACTAATGACGGGACAGTTTACAGTACCAATCGAACGCACATGATTGTTATTTTACAGCATACAATTTAATACAACTGATACACAAGGGTGTATATACTGATATTGCATGTTTTCCCAAGCTATTATGAACAACATGTGCACGCAAAATTTGTTCCAGTTGGAGAACACGCTCCACTGTTTAGACACGGTGATGATTTACACGGGTCTCCGGAAGTTAAACAACAACACTTTTCAGTAAATCGAACTTTATATCATTTCACGTTTCAATGGAACCGTTTAAAAACATGTTTTAACGTTTAAAACTACAATTACCTGAATTGCACTTGTTTCCGAACCAGTCTTCATTGCACGAACATCTGAACTCGGTACCAATTACGTGACACGTACCTCCATTCAAACACGGTGAAGATGCACAAGGGTTTACTAATTTGATAGAAGAAATATATTACACAATTCATAGGTAAAATTTGCCATAAAACATGAATTTAGTATATTTTTACGTTGAGTCAACTGTAGCACGTGCTTGCCAGTATCTGTTTCGATACAACCCATAAGTAATGTGAACGTGAACATAATTCGTGTTAAAACATTACTACCAGTAAAGTTCCGGAACGAGTAAAATAATTCTTTTATATTGCTGTTAATAAAAACAGTTGTTTAATGTTTGTCTAAAACGATGAATATATGATCTGAACGAACATAATGATTTTAAGTAAACGATCATATGAATGCCTGTTTCATAAATTATTTTTTCCTTTCAAAAGCTATAAAGATTTATGTTTACCTGAATTACATCTTTCCCCGAGCCAACCTGTATCACAGGCACAGGTGAATTTCGTGCCATTTACGTAGCACATGCCTCCATTTGAGCATGACGAGGATACACATGGATTAACTGAAATTAATGAACATACATATAAACAAACAACGCCCGTGAGAACCAATACGTCGTAGGACCGAGATACACACATTGGTGTCGACATAATAATACCATTGAAAACAGAAGCCAATCTCCACGCAGAGTTGTCGCTCCTTGCTCTCACATACAACTCTGCGAAATGCTAAGCTTGCCATTTTGCCTATAAAATAGGTAAAACCGAGCAAACGCATTCAATGTATATTTGATTGGATATTAAAGATCGCATGCATTAAATTAAGAAATATGACTTGTGAATGTACGATAAATTGTGCAAAAAATTGCGAGTTTAATGCAACTCTTTGGAACTATTTTATTGCCCATTTACGCAGATGGAATCATTCCACGCACTTCACAAATGTAAACACTTGACCATAATTTGTATTGAGTGACGTTAGGAATTGCTTCGAAGTGTGTATGTATGTTGGTTTCGTAACATCAAAAAACCATATCAATTTTATGATAATGAATTAAGACTGATATAAGATATTATGGTATGAGATGGATATCTTTAATGCAGTGAATGCAATCTAACCGTCGTGCAAGAGATTGTTTAGTATACTGTAACCTCAATGATAAACGCTTGGAATGATCATGACATGAATGAGGTGCTCTCATAACAAAAGTCCGTTCTGAGCCCAACACAGATGTGACTGTAATGTAACCGTCGTGCAAGAGATGATCAGAAGCATGAAACAAGTAAAAACCGACTTCAGAAGATTTGCACCAATTAACAATTAATATAAGCAATAAATAAAATAAAGAATTTCAAACACAAGAACTTAGAAAAAAAGTAAAATGCGGAAATCGCAATTGAGGCGATTTTCTAATGTTTCCGGTAAGGTGTTTGTGGCTGTTTACAAAAAACAAACAAATACAAAATGTATGAGACTTTCCGAATGTATTCATGAAAATTTTGTTCACTGAAGACTGTTCCATGTTTGCAAGCGTATTATATAAAGTTTTGAAAGATTAAATGAATATTTGATTTGAACTTTAGGGATGACATTCATTTACTGACGTACTACATGTGCTTTGTTAAGAATTAGCATTTTGGAATCAGTGTATCAAATCAAGTTTTCTTCACGTGACTTGTTATATTAAGTTGCACAACTTAATGGGAGAGTAATGATGATGTTCTATATCGTTCATTCGATTATTATATACTAGTAAGTGCGACATTAATGATTGATATGTTGTGTCTGTTTAACTGTACTTCAGATGATACACATGTTGTGACGAATTAGGTTTTGCCCTTTATAGAACGTCAACCTTATGAGTCCTTTTCATTCATTTAATGAATATAACATTATTTGTATAAATTATCTTTTGGTCAGTTTTATTCGTAATAATGATTAGTTCTAGAGTGTATGTATAACAAATGTGATTACTTATATTGATCACCGATTACACAACTGTTCATCCTCAAATGTGTTTGGTGGATATTACACCTGTCCGTTGTTATAAGACATAGTGTAAACATTCTAAGTTACATAAGAATCAAATTGAAATACTGTTCGTAGTTATCTACATCAAAATAATATACTTAACAGAACTGTATTTAGAAGATTACCTTTGCTACATGTGTCCCCGAGCCAACCTTCAGTGCACAAGCATGTGTTATTGGATCCGCTTCTATAACACGTTCCATTGCTGCAAGGCGAAGGAATACACGGATCCGCTAAATGAAGGATACACACAGAATAAACACTTTGCATTTGGTACTTTAAACGGGTGAAATAATTCTTTAAATTGCATCATTTTTATCAATAAGAATCGAAATTGAAAAATCAAAACAATATACGAAAAAAAAACACGTGCAGACACGTGTTCATTGATACTGTAAATATTTACATGTTCAACAAAAAAAGTTAAGTTTGAGGATCGGATTTAAGCTTTTACGTTCATTTATCAACATGATCGTTATCAAGAACTGTTTTTTTTTATCATCTATGAGCTATATTTGATAAGAACCTTATTTTCTATAAGCATTTAATGGCGTTCTAGGTTCGATCACCGGCACAATAACGTGCGTGGGTTTCAATCATGATATCTTTGGCACCTGTCTCTGATTCAAGAATATCATATGGGAAAGATAGGGAAGTGTCAGTTTCCTTCTTGAGTATGAGCACAAAGTACTGATTATCGATCTTACCCAAAAAGGTGTGTGTTGTTTAATTGATCGCGGTGATTTGACTGAAATATTGTTGAAAACGGCGATAAAACAAACACAACGTTACACGCTTACACAATTTTCATTCAATAATATGATTTAATTATGCTGTTTTTTGTATTGTTTAAGAACAAAATGCAATTCAAAAGTAACAACAGCTTAAGTATACTTATATTGCACGTTTTGCCGAGCCATCCTGAAGTACATGTGCACGCAAAATCTGTTCCGTTTGTAGAACACGTTCCACTGTTTAGACACGGTGACGAATTACATGGTTGTCCTGAAGTTCTGATGAAATTCTATACTTGGTAGCACGGTGACCTATTTCGAACATTAATATTGCCAACAACTAGTGTTTGGATTTAGAAACTAAATGGTTTGTCAGCGATCGTTATACTAATATTTATGATACGAATACCATATCTGCAATTGCGCGATACTGTTAGACTTATTTTGGTTTTCTTTATCGCGCCAGTTAACGTTAGACTCTTGGTGCAAATAATTACAAATGAAAACGGTTATGCAAACGTTTTTAAATAAATATTTTATCTGAATTTTCATGCATTCCGCGAATAAAACGTTCGCAAAGTGCCCAACGTCAAAGCTTTCATTGAAAGTTCAGATCACCTGTGAACATATATAATTTTTTGTATTTGTGTTTTGCGCGTGATTTGGCTTGAACTTGGTTATTCGTTAATAGTTCCTTCACAATGATGCGATTGCAAGTCACTTTGTTAAGCACCTGTTTGATTAAATTCTGAAGCGATCCGGACACTTTTTGACATAAGCAGACAAAAAATAATATTTAAAAAGCATAAATATATCAACCTACGGTCATCTTAGAACATTGCATCATTATAAAGGTATTTCACGAATACGCAAACATCGTTAATGTATATAAACAGTCCTCCGAAAAGTAAATGTCCTTTTTGAAAAACAGTTTGAGTTCAGACAAAATGACGTAAATAGCATCACACACTATATGTTTCATTTACATTATTTTTGTCAAAGGTTTCACATTTGTGAATAAAAATCACTTATTGTGTAGTGTTATCACAGGCAACCTATACACGTATCAAGATTTATACAAAAAAGTTTTGCAATCGGGTCCGGTTTCAAAATCGTGCGTGCGGATAATCTTTGAATAATTGTATTACATTCATGGATATTTCCGATTGAATGCATGAAATGTATTTGATTGAACAATTTGTGTGACGAATTTAGATGTTGAAACACGTTTTGCAAATTTTGTATTCATAAAACTAGATTTGCCGCCCTTCTCTATTTCAAAGGACGATTATTATGTTATATAAATTTAAGATTGCACGACATGTTTCATTGATGAAATATAACTTACCTTTGATACTATAGTTTATCGTATTTGAGACATCTGCATCCGTTGCACGTATTGTCAACAAATGTGGGTCTGCAAAAAAAAGATTTGTTAATGTAAATGATTGCGCGTTTTAGTTCTTTTGTCTAAATCGTAGAAGAGGCACACTTTAATTAATCGTCCGTGCACATAATAAATTCAACCCAAATGACCCATGAAACTCAACTAATTGTTTGCAACTGCATAAGCAGTATTTTGGTATTCTATAAATGCATGTATTCTAATACATATATGACACACAATACCATATCACATTTTTTCAAATGATATTACTGTATTACTATGCAAATACATTCAGAACATACACTATTGCACTGGTGCATTCTGGACCTCACTTCAGATACAAAATGAAATTATTTGTCTGACCGAAAGAAAACAACAGTAAAGCACAACCTTCCCACTGTGTATGCGCTTTGCGTAAACTGGGGGCTGTTGTCGTTCAGGTCGGTTAGTATCAAAGTCAGTGTGACGCTTTGAATGATATTGGTACCGTCTGAAGCACTGCGGTTTGTAAATAAATCCCATAAGTGTATTAAATGATAAAATGATAAATCAAACTGTCCTAAAAGAATATTTACTTTTAATATGACAGTGATTGAATACGTTGTTACTGGCAATATGGATCACGACGCATACATCATCACAGAAAAGTGAATATTTCAATCAATTATTGTTCAAATTACTTCTATAAGTTCTATCCCTCTATTACTAAGTGTAAGTACTTATATTTATATAAAGGTACATTTATAAATCATTTGAGTCTTCTACTTGAAAATAAATGTAAATGTTGGTGTAGTTTCTCGGTCGATCGTGGTCGATGCTGAAGTCATCAGATTCCATCCAATAATTGCTTTCGCTAATTGAAATGGAGGCTCTGATGGGTTCTAGCTGTGTATTGCCACAGTAACAGTATCTCCACCGTCACTCGCGGACACGCGGTATATGCTTGATGACGAGGCAATATTTTCAAAACATGAAGTCTGTTGGTCACCCGAGGAGGGCTTACTAAAAACTGGAGCGGCTGTCTGAACTAGCAAAACAAATGGAAGAGCAAACCAAATCATTGGTAAGGTGTTTTATTTATATACAATCTAATTAATCAATAAATGGTGTTAAACACTAAAAACGATCTTCCTCAGCAGATTACACACTTTGAGACATAATGCAACACTTTTAAAACTTCAATATCTCGGTAATGAGTACGGATTTTGATTAAAAATTACACATGTAATTGTTTGACTATATTCTTTGCAATCATCCTAGAAACTCAGGCGCTTATGCACGTGAGGTAGGGGTGGTTTTATCTTTTAGCAAGTGGAAATGGTGAAATGCGATATTTTTATATTTTCATTTTAATTTCTTCATTTAAAGTGGGTTGATACACCAGGAAACCTGCAAAATGCAAAATTACTCGAACGCAAAGTCAGGAGCGCAACCGCGCAATCGGTATGTTGCAGGCTACCTTCCCCATTTGCTAAAGCATCCGATCATCATGGATGAATGCTTTTATCGTTTAATTGCACATACTGTAGTATAATGATCACATGTACACTTTTAAATGAAAATATTTACTCATAACGGAGATATTTAAGTTTGACAAATGTTGCATTAGAAAAGTCATCAAGAATACAACAACGCTATATAATTCCAATTTAATTTAACTTTAATCATTCTATGTGTTTTTTTTTTGCACCAGGAAAATATGACATTAATTAAAAAATATGACTCTATACATATTCAGGAGCGCAATGTAGCAAAGCGGTCGGTCATTTAGACGTGTAAGTTATTGCGTTTTTACTTTTCAAATTATTGTTTCACGTTGTACGATTTTGAAAGTTTTATTTCTGCAGTGATTTTTTCTAATTTGTTGTGTTTAATATGTTAATGTTGATCAATTTCAATTAAATTTACATGAAGTATTAGGTATGTGTTGAATTCGTCTAAGTCGAAATTTCAACAAAATCCGTTCTAAAGTAAGGGAGTTATATTGATTTGTGTCGCGTAATCGTTCATAGTTCATGGACGACACATAGTTACTAACAATGTTCAATATTCTTAAATTACCAGTGTGTAGCCTATCATTCGATATCTCGTCATGCGCATAATGCCAAGATGACGAGTTTTGCATTAACTACCATTTTCTCATGCCGCGCATGGGACAAGTCGGTCCCTCTCTATTTATGTTAATTTCTCTGCATAATATAGGATAAAATATTCTACAACACCACATATCAGTTTTTTAGTCCAATTTAATGTCTAACATACTTATATTTTCAGTTATACAAATACGTTGTGATTGCTACATGATTGTGTCTTTCTCGATCCGTACGTCTCTTAGTCTAAACGCTGTCTTGTTTCCCTCTAACATCTGGCCCGTGAAACACAGTTATGAATCCCATTGGTCAGTGTTCTATACGTGCTTGTTCCTGATTTGCTGAATTTCAACCTACTGGAGAAGTCACTATTCAAGTATGCACACGTTAAAGAGCGTTGTGGTACAAATAATAAATAATGCAAATACAGCCTAAGGCTTGTGTCAACAGCATTGTAACCCCTTTGTTGTTAAACACACACCAGATCCAAATATTTAATCTTTTGACCGTCATGCATACTCGCTACTGATATACTTGTCAATATTTCGTACATAAAGAAACCCCAAATATTTCACCCAATTTCTCATCATTATCTGTGCGATATGAAAAATATCGGCTTTTCGCCTACATAATCCCCGGTCTCGTTATTCCCGCATTTTTGAGTTAAGCAAGATCCTATGCATTTATCGGATGCATCAGTATACAGTTTATAACCTTTTTTTGGATCAGGATATGAAAGATAAGGGATTTGCGTAAATGAGTCTTTTAATTGTATGAAACTATCTTCGCATTGTTTTGACCATTTAAATGGGACATTCTTTCTCGTGAGATTAATGAGAGGCTCGACTACTTCCGAATACGACGGACAAAATCTCCTATAAAATCCCGCTGCGCTAAGATATATCGTACATCGCGCACGCACTTTGGCCTAGGGAATTGTCGGATCGCTTCTACTTTTAACGGATCCGGCCTTATACCGTTTTGATATATGATGAAGCCTAGGTATCTAGTTTCTCTTTGTAAGAATTGACATTTTGATAGTTTAAGCTTTAGGTTATGTTTACTGAGACTCTGTAGTACCGTATTTACGTGTGATAAATGAGATTGCAAGTCAGGTGAAAATATTAGTATATCGTCTAGATACGCCACAGCGAAGCTCTCACAACCTTTGAGTACTTTATTAGCCAATTCTTGAAGTATAGCACCGGCAGAGGAGGCACCGAAGGGCATAACATTAAATTGAAATAGACCCCTGAATCCCGAAGCAAAAGCTGTTTTTTCTCTGTCCTCTTCTTTTATTGGTATTTGCCAATACCCCGATATCAAATCTAAACTGGTGAAATATTTACTTTTACCTAATAACGCCAATATATCATCTATTAATGGTAATGGATAGGCAATTGGCTTTGTAATTTTGTTTAATTGTCTTAAATCAACACAAAACCTTTTCTCGTCTTTATTATCTTTGTTTGAGTCATGGTTATTTTTCTTTTTATCTACTAAAACAATAGGGAAGCTCCACGGACTTCTTGATGGACTTATTATGTTTGCGTCTAGCATTTCGTCGATGGCTTTATCTATGAATACCTTATTGTTTAATGGTGTTCGATACGGCCTTAATTTAATGGGCGGATGATCCCCTGTATCTATGGTAAATTCTATCGCTGAAGTTTGTGTTAATTCTAAATTATTTCTTGCGAAGAGAGTTCTGTGTTTTAAGAGTATCGGTAGAATATTTTCTTTTTGATTTTCATCTACACGAAAATCTGATAAGATTTCATCTTTAGATAAACCTGATTTCGGCTGATTTTTTTTGAGAACTTCTTGTACTGAGCATATTTCATTATCATTTCCCGATTTTATTCGCCCTATGGCATAGTGTCGTCTAAGCCTTATTGTTTTGTGTGTATTGTTTATAATTAAAATGGGAAATTGTCAATCACGCGTTGTCTTGACTACTGCATTAACAATTGTTAAACCAGGTTCATTATCAAAGAAAGAATTGCTAATTCCATTGAATTCATAATTTGTATTTGAACGTATGCAGTTTCTTTTAGCTTGAGCAAAGAGTCTATATGCAGTTTGTGGTTTTTACACAGTATGTCTAGTTAATTTTGCTATCGTTGAAAGATGTACATCTTCTTCTAGAGGTACATAACAGTTATCAATCCTCAGACATCCTAAATCAAAGTATAAACGGACACCATTATCTTGTAAAAAGTCTCTTCCTAAAATAACATTTCTATTAACGTTACTTACTACAAAAAAACATGTGCTCTTTATATATGCTCCCTATTTTGAATCTCAATTTTACACATCCGTGGACATATAATGAATTTCCGTTTACCGACTTTAGATTTACTTTTTTAATTATCAGTGCGGGTATATGTTTTAACATATCATAAGTACGTTTGTTTATCAAGGATACTTCAGCTCCACTATCAATTAAGCTCCTAAATTGATAACCACCTGTTGAAATAACACAAGAATTTGGACTACCACACAAAGCGATATTATATGCCTCGACTTTTTCATTCTTACCATAGTTCCCTTTTTGGTAAGAATTTCCTAGTTTTTTTCGATTAATGTACGTTTTTCTTTGAGTACAATCTCTACTAAAGTGTCCTAATTTACCACAGTTCCAACAATCAATTTTATCTTTCCAATTTTTGTCATATTCTTTCTTGCGCCTTTTATCGTTTTGATCTATCGTATGACCGTTCCGCCCTCCCGTATATGCTCTTATCTCGTGTTGCCTACGGCGACAGATTTCAATAGAATGACCGTGTTTCTTGCAATATGTGCAAACAATAGATGACTTAATATAATCGATATCTGTCTGAATATTATCGGTCGTATTGTTATAAAGTCCATTTATTTGTGATCGTAACTCAAACCTAGCTCTGACACTTTGCTCACGTATAGCGCTTTTTAAAGCATTCGATAGGGTTGCATGATTTTCGCGCATTAATTTAAGTCTCAAATAATCGTGCGATAATCCGTCGATAAAAATTTCTACTAACTGTTTTTCTTTATAGTCTAAATTTCCTTCAATATTTTCGTATGCGTCAGTCGCAAGAGATAAAAGTCGCTCAGCGTATATTTGAACATTATCGTCGGTCTTTTGTTTAGTCGTTTTTAATAATGAGAAAGCGTATTGTGGGTCTTGAATTTCTGCAAATCTTAATTTAAGCTGTTCCTTTAAATCTGTCCACGTCCCTGTCGGATCATCAGTCAAAAAACGATGTATGTAATCACTAACAAGCCCTTTACTAGATTGGTAAGCAACAAATTTTAATTTATTCTCATCTAAATTGGTAAGCGTTCCATACATTTCTACATTTTTAATCCAATTTTTAAATTCTTTTGAATTTCCATCAAATGATTGTACAACCTGTGAAATAGTCTGAGTGCTTATGGCGGTTTTAACATCTTTAATTTGTTCATTTAAATTTTGAAATAATTCAGGGATTATTTCATTTGCCATTTTGATACAAGCGTTATGAAATAAAACAGTCACTCACCGGAAGTTGCAGAATATGTGCGGTCTGATGTCGTTGTTCCCGGCTCACGGTTGTTGTTACTGGTTACAGAAGTTGCCGAAACGGAGTTTCCTCGCGTTGTTTTTCATTGCTTCGTAATCGTAAGTGGTAGTATTTCTTTGCTCGAATCCTTGGTTCACGAGCACCATTTAACGTCCTGTGTCGCGTAATCGTTCATAGTTCATGGACGACACATAGTTACTAACAATGTTCAATATTCTTAAATTACCAGTGTGTGGCCTATCATACGATATCTCGTCATGCGCATAATGCCAAGATGACGAGTTTTGCATTAACTACCATTTTCTCATGCCGCGCATGGGACAAGTCGGTCTCTTTCTATTTATGTTAATTTCTCTGCATAATATAGGATAAAATATTCAACAACACCACATATCAGTTTCTAGTCCAATTTAATGTCTAACATACTTATATTTTCAGTTATACAAATACGTTGTGATTGCTACATGATTGTGTCTTTCTCGATCCGTACGTCTCTAAGTCTAAACGCTACCTGTCTTGTTTCCCTCTAACATCTGGCCCGTGAAACTCAGTTATGAATCCCATTGGTCAGTGTTCTATACGTGCTTGTTCCTGATTGGCTGAATTTCAACCTACTGGAGAGGTCACTATTCAAGTATGCACACGTTAATGAGCGTTGTGGTACAAATAATAAATAATGCAAATACAGCCTAAGGCTTGTGTCAACAGCATTGTAACCCCTTTGTTGTTAAACACACACCAGATCCAAATATTTAATCTTTTGACCGTCATGCATACTCGTTACTGATATACTTGTCAATATTTCGTACATAAAAAACCCCCAAATATTTCACCCAATTTCTCATCATTATTTGACATTTGATTACTTGATGCGTTAAAAAAGTCTACAAGCGTATGTTCTGTCAATACCAAAATAATTTGATCATAAACCATGAATATAATTTTCCACTTACAAAATTGATGTGTTTATTATATATGTTATATTTTATAGATTATACAATATATTTAAAAGGTAAACCCTTTTGCAGCTACTTTATGTTGAACCTAGTGTTCCTGCTGAACTGTACAGATTCTTTGCGTAGAATCTACAAATCATTGGACTCAAAGCAGATTGTTCAGCGCCCATTATGTAGATTTATGTTGGTTACATAAACCATTTATTTCTGTTCCTCAATACAATGTTAAATTGAATCACGTTTAATGTATTCATACGGGGCAGACATGAATGTATTGAACTGTGTCAGTGTCACATCATCTAGATGAATGATTTAGTATAACCGGTATATATACTTTGTACACAAATCCAAATTATACGAATATTAAAGCTAAATGACCGTCAGCATATATTTTGCGATCTATTTATACAAAGGGCAAGGGACCAGAACAAAGTCAAAGATATACGCTTATTTTTAGGATGACTATCACTAAAAATCCATTTATATACTTATGTTAAGACTATATTAATATTAGTTACTATATAAAAAAAATCTTTGAAAATAATTTTTTTTTTTTGATAATGCAAGTATTTTTAACAGAATGCAATCACAATGTTAATGTTAAATATCAAATTGTGTGACACTCTCACGTAAACATGTATATTTCAAATGATGCATCTTTGAAATTGTATACATTTATTCCGTATTTAATGCAAATGCATATTATTAATTTATTTATGTAATGCGGAAGATAACTAGTATAACACAAGAACGATTAGTTTTTTACCGTATTTACTGTATATGCTCACCCTTAAACTTCTAGTGTCAGAAAATCACTATTAAGTAAGATATCTTACCTGATAAAGGAAGAAGGATTCCAATGGCACTGATTGTAATAACGTAATTGTGATCTGTAATGGGGAACGCACTTTGTATTTATAGGATAACAAACACTTTCAGTTCTACCAACGCTAACATAAAGTAAAAATCAAAACAGTTGCAACGTATTAGCTGCGATCCACTTATTTAGTAAACAGATTAACAAAACTATGCATGGTTTAAAGAAAATGGGCCATAACACGTATACGGGGGTAAAATGTATAGTTACATATTTTCTTTAATTTTCAGATTAATTACAATAATCGCACACTAAATGGCTTATTTATATAGATACATAATAATACATACGCACAAGACGTTTCATTGTTTCAGCTTGAATTGGTGCTAGTTCCTGAAATGATATAGATGATATTTGTTCATGTCAGTGTAAGATCGTTTGTTATTTCACTCGTGATCATAGAAATATAATTTTTTCACTCGTGGCTAGTGTAAAATCGTTTGTTATTTCACAAGTGATCATATAAAATATATTTTCACGAGTGGCGCAGCCACGAGTGAAAATATTATATTTCTATGATCACGAGGGAAATAACAAACGATCTTACACTGAATTAACAAGTTTTCTGTTTCTTTTATGCTCCTTTGTTCAAGAAAATAACTAACAGCTGTTCCCCTTTCGCTGAAAAGTTACCATTTCTCCCGTGGCGTGCCTAATACATTTTACAACACAAAAGGAGGTCATAAGTGGGACGAAATGACGTCATTATACCAGCGAAATTCTCCAGTTAAACTCTTTTACAATGGAAATAAACGGTGAAAAAGCATAAAATAAAAAGAAAATTTGTTGGATTCTGTGGTATGTCGATTTTTTTATTTACTCCTGATCATAGAAAAAATATATGTAAATATTTATGATAATCTACAAATAGAAAAAGGAGTTCCGAAAATGTGTTATTTTCACCGGTGAAAATAACAATTTGTTTATTTTCACTGCTGTTATTTCATTGCAGAAATGTCATAATTTACCATGAGGTATAAAAGAAAATATGATCTTATTCATAGCAATACGTTATTTGTTTGTGATCTAATACATAAAGACGGTTACGTTGGCATGATATTAACGTAAAGTATCAAAGACAGTTGAAAACGGTTAAAACATATATACCGTTATAAAATATAGGAATTTTATTGGTACACCAATGAGTTTATGTTAACAATACTAGTCACATATGTTTGACCAATACCGACTTATTTAATAATTGCCTAGTTCTATTCAATATATTTAAATGTAAATGTAAATAGTTTAATTTTATAGATGTAAACTTTGGACAAAGACGTACTTTAATACGTCAATATGAATAGATAATACATGATATAAATGTCTCTTAACCATTATGAATTCTTTCATCTCAAATCGAAAGTTATCGTTTTTTTCTTATCAATAATTGCTGTACTTATTTTATATGATGCTCATTTTTTTCCATTTTAATGAGTCATTTGCGTGGTAATTTAATATAGCTTCATTACTAGTGTTTCTTTACATTTTATTCATATTTCACTTGGGAAACATGTAGTGATAAATGTGCGGTTTATTCAGTCTACATATATAAGTCGTAAATGCGTTTTCTCATAATGATTGTAAAAGGGACCTTTTCACAGATTTTGGCATGCTTTGAAGTTTGTCAGTATATGCTTTATATTGATAAATGTAAACATTGGATCTAAAAAGCTTCAGTAAAAAACAAGATTGAAAATAAAGAAAGAAAAACGTAACCCTCAACTAGGCTCGAACCACTGACCCCTGGAGTTAAAGTCTAGTCGCTTAGACCACTCGGCCATCCGTGCTCATACTATGATTTATGTATTTTATACTTTATATAAGCAATCCTCGTAGTATCACAACATATAACGACAACAACTTAACTTTCCAAATTATTCGCGTTGCAATGCTTTATAATTGTCAGGTTTTTAAATCGTCAAAAGATGCATATAATGGATATTTCAGAGCACGGTCAATGTTCAGTATTACTGTTTCCTCACAAATATCATAACTAAAACGAAAATTTGCGAATCTGGGGGCCGTTTCATCAATATATACGATTTTATGGTATCGTAATTTACGTTTACATATTTGTTAAGCGATTTACGATTATACATAAATACTGTTTCATCAAGAAATCGTAAAGGCACCATACATAAAATACGACTACTTAAATATACGTATTTTGTAACCGATAAAACTAGTGACGCAGTCTGAAAAAATTGCATGAGGTAATTTTCGCGCATTCTGTCAGCAGAGGAAAATATCGCATAACAATGCTAGTTGTGAACTGAAACAAAAACAAACATTGGAATATGTCGGCAACGACTATTCTTGTACACCGATGTGTGGAAGGCTACCGTCTGCTGTTTGGCAGCCACTCTTATTGCGTAAGGAGGCAAAAAGGGGTTATTTTGAAACTGAAAGGCGACGGTTGAAATGTGAGTTGACAACTTGTTGGTCATGAACATGACTGTAAATTATTTATCACATATATTGATATTCATGAATAAAAAATATATTGTTTAGAGTAAGTGTTTTGTTCTTTCTATGCAGCAAGGCGACTGTGTTTTATATCAATGAACAGTTTAATTATATTCATTTATTTAGGCCAAGGGAATTCAGGCTGACAATAACTTGAACATGACATCATTCATTGAAAGTTTGTCATGTCAGCATTTTTTTGTTCAATTTTCTAATATTTTATTTCAATAAGGTATTAGATTCACATGACAAAACATATCGACGAAACGGAATGAGTTAAGTTATGATGTCATATGTCAGAGTTCATGCTTGAATTATATTGTTTTTAAATGTTTAAATTTATTTCGGAATTAGGCGCTGTTCGGAATTATGAACACCCCCTCTACAGTACTTAAAAATGTCATATCAGTAGGAATGCTATTTGCCTGTCTTTATTATTAATATATTGTCACCACAATAATTTATTATAGTGATGATTTACAAGATGTAAATCAACCTAGATTTATTATGTTGTTGCTGCAAAACTGTGTCACATGTAACAATCACAAATGTAGTTTTCATTTCTTTGTTTTTCCAGGAAACAAAATGTTATCAATGGCTGAAAGACCTGAGCATGATGCACCAATTCAATGTACAGAGAACAGAGTTGTCAAAACTCAAACAGAAGTTGCGTCAACAGTGTTAAATCATAAAACGGAGAACAGAAGCCCGAAGCAACAAATAGTAATTATTAGTTTTTTTCTATAAATTATAGTAAAGCTGACTGCTTATTATTTCCTACAATAAAAATGCAACAATTTATGGTTTCCATTTTTTCTATTTCTCATTTTACTATGTTATAAATGGGGTGTTGCTGCATTTTTTAAATAAACTTATTTACCGACTTGTATTTTGAAAAATTCTATTTCGACATCGACATATTTGGAATTTGGAAAGAAGAAATTGGACTGTAGAGCATTAGTGTCACACTCAAATTTTGAGTTTAAATTTAGAAAGCTAGATAAATATCACAATACAAAAACTAAATTTCAGAATCAATAACAGGTCATGCTGTCTTATTATGACTGGTTTGTATTATTTTTGACAACCACACTTGTCTGATACATGAAAGTGCCATATGTTGTATTTAATACATAGTTTTGTTAAATGTATAAACTAGTAATTTTATTTACTTGCAGCCACATGTGAAGAATGTAGCAACAGTGTGACTAAAACTCGAGAGATGTTGATTTCGTCATGGGAAAGAAATGCCATTCTGAGGGACATTAGCAAAAATCTAGAGGAGCTGCTTTCTCTTTAAACAAAATGAAATTTGAAATTGCTCAATTGTTTCTGGAACTTTTCATTAGTTTTACATGTGATGATGTTCAGTGATTCTATGAAGCTTATTATAACACATTTGACTGAGAAATATAGCCTGCCTATTCAGAGAAGACTCGAGCCATCTATCACTTAATAACATTAATAACTACATCAATTGTACCAATTTAAAACATTTTTATCGAACAGTTTGATCAGCTGCTGTCTCTTATTAAATGCTGCTCCCTGTACTGGTGTGTTGTTAATTACTTCCGTTTCCATCACGTCTCAAACCAAATCCTTTATCAGAGGAACGTTCAAGACACAGGTTATGCAGACGGCAGACGCATGAAAACAGTTGCTTGTTCACATCACTTATTGGGCTTGAAAGGCAAGCATCCATCAGTGACATGCTGACATCTAAAAAATAGAAAAAGTATTTCTTTAACATAGATATTTGTCTAAGTGACTAAATTGCGCTGATTCCACAGGCTTATTTGATTTCAATATTATGTATATATAATATACATGTATAGCCTACAAAACACAATATTTGTGTCTG
Organism: Dreissena polymorpha; assembly: GCF_020536995.1. Lineage (NCBI taxonomy): Eukaryota > Metazoa > Mollusca > Bivalvia > Myida > Dreissenidae > Dreissena > Dreissena polymorpha. The sequence continues at coordinate 51,300,238 of NC_068368.1, read as the reverse complement.
TATTCACCATTTATACTCAATTTAATTTAAATGCACTAGTAAACAAGAAATGTGTTTGTCAGAAACACTATGTTCCCTTCTGTGCCGCTTTGATTTATTGTTTTTTTTACCTTTGACCTTGACCTTTTACCACTCAAAATGTGCAGCTCCATGAGATACACATGCATGCCAAATATGAAGTTGCTATCTTGAAAATAGCAAAAGTTATTGCAAAATGTTAAAGTTGGCGCAAACAGACAGACAGACAGACAGACAGGGCAAAAACAATATGTCCCCCACTATAGTGGTGGGGACATTAAAATACGTTCATACATATGGGATAAGCAAAATAATTATTTAAGATTTAAAATAAAATGAATAAAAACATCAGTTAATTAAAACGGATTTTTTTTTATGAAACATCACGTACATACACGCAAACAACCCTCAGTTATAGTAATAAAACTTAATTTACATATAAATTCAACAATTTGATAATTAAAGATGTACCTAATCAAGCTTTAGAAGTTACCTTTGATTTAAGACACTGTGAGGCATTAAAAAGAGATTGGCAACAATAGTTTATTTAAATACTGTGTGGTCAGTTGATCTCGCATTAATAACACTTATATTTCACAATTTACATGATATATTACCAAAATTTTGACCGTCAACATAGATGTTCATTTTAGGCCTGTTCCACAGCATTGGAGGGATAAGGTAAAGGGGTCATCAGGTGAGTCCTTAACGGATACCCACTATCTCCCAGCAGATGACCCGCATCATTGTTGCTCTGATAGTGCTGTAAATTAAACCATTTTATTGAAAAGTTGCTTTGTCTATGATAAAAAAGCAGGCCATAGGTAATGTTGTTGGATTAAGGATAGCATCTCAATAAGCTTTATCAACCTAGCTGAAGTATATTTTAGTTATCGTAGATAAAATATATGTAACTTAAGACAATATTTCAAGATAATACAGATAGCTGCATTGGCTAATACGCATTAAAGAACAGAAGCCGGATTACACCATGCTCATGGTGTCGATTATGGTAGTTAATGATTTTTGCGCATGTACATAAATAATCATAATTTGATGTCAAAGATGATAAGCATAACGCTTAGTAAGTTGAACCTGTTATGGAATTTCTCTGCTTTAATATCTAATTTAATGATAAGGTAATGAATCATAATACTGTATTTACATTTACATCATGTTGACGTCAACAACAGCCTGCACATTAATGGCGTGGAATCCTTCAGAGTAAAATCTCCCTTGCCATATACCTCAATGATGCCAAAATCTATAAAAATAAAAAGAATGCATTTACATGAGAGTGCTCATTTTCTCACAAACACAAAAGAAGGGGACGAATGCATGAAAAGAAGTTAATTTTAAAAAAAGCCACATCAATATTAAGAAATAAAATTTGTGGATGGGGTGCACATTTATAGCACTGCAGAATTAAATTTAACAAATAATTAAATTTTACGCAAATGAAAACAATATAAAAAATTAATGGCGATTTTTTTGCAAACATTAAATACAAAAGGCACCATCTACTTTACTCATCCATACTATACACTTATTGAAGCTCGATTGGTCATTGTAGGCTTGGGTACTACTTACACGTACCCTTGGTACTCTTAAGTATAATTACATGTACCCGGGTACGGTAAATATTCTTAAACGTACCCGGGCGATATAAGACAGTACCCGAGTTGCATTCCAGCCCAAAATCCGATGTCGTAAAACGTGCTACCGATTACTGTAAAACGATATTGTTTATCTTCAACACATTTCTTTAAAAAAAAATACATCAACATGCTTTTTGAGTATGATTTTCGATGATATAGAGGCCATTTTACAGAAAATAGACATTAATGTGAGCACAATTAATTTACCAAAAATAGGCGACAACGACTGATTTAGCGTTCAAATTCCCGAGTATGTTTAATTATATTTACTGTACCCGGGGTACATGTTAATATACTTAAGAGTACTCGGGGTACATGCAAGTAGTTACCGAGCCGACAAAGACCAATCAAGCCTTTAATATTGAATATGAAAATACCAAACACAAACAGTATTTTGATGTTATATTGATTTTCATGATAACGATGGTATAATCACCATTCATTTTATTTTGAGAAACCCGCTTAATGAAAGTGTGATTTTCAACATCTTCGAGATTAAGAACTGTTCGATCACAACTTGTAGACTTATTACAAGTTCAACATTAGCGGGTGGGGTAAATAAGTCCTCATTTTTTGCCATCAATAAGTGCACGTCAACAAATATTTTAATGAGTTAAACATAACTCATTTATAAAGCAACACAACGATTAAGGATAAACTAACAGTAATTATCATCGTAAGCTTTTATTCAGAAAAGATACAATAATTCATCCTTCAAATGTTTTGCTAAATCAAAGTCATGTATTGTGGTTACAATTATACTAAATCATTTTGGTGTTCAATGCTATACCCTCTAAAAAATGGAACGTCATTTATTTGAAGACACAATTCTCTGTATGTGCACTTGCCATGACTTGATTTTTGAATATTTCTGTGTGCATGTGGTAGGGAAAACATTGTTGTATACTACAAATTCAGTGTTTTGCTTATAGGTTGGAGACTACATGAGATTTTGACAGATGGCGGGAAACCCTCATCAACTGGAGATCAGCCGGTAAAAAGGTGGCCTTAAAACAGTGACCGTTGATTCGCGTCGAGTTCTTTCTTACATACTGCATGACCTATCTTTTTTATTGTGTAAATCCATTCGGCTTGGCATGCTCTTTAAGAAAAGGTATGGGTATGGGGGTGTCTACGTGCAAAAGTTTGACTTTATTTTTCGTTGAAGTTGTTGATTTTACATTGAATTTGTTAAGGAAATCTTTTGGTATATTGTGACCTTGTCAAATGCTATGTAAACAAAGGGTAACTACTCTAACGTTTTTGGGTAAAATTCTATTTATTTGCTGTTTGAACATCCATTCAATTTTATAATTATAATTGTTGAAGTCAGAGGTTTCTTCACCCTATTTACATACCTGCGTGACGGGATCAATATGAGATCGTCGGCAAGTGGGTGACCGATCAAAACTAACAAACGCTCTGCACCGCCCCTACTTAGACGATATCTCGAAACAATTTTCTCATCTCTTGTGGTTTCGAGAACAATTCTCTCCCTAAAAAGCCTTGGCATTGGTATTATTCGTCTCCTGTCATCGTCGATAAGAAAAACGACCGCCATTACGTTTATTTACGGGTGCCCTTACCCAGTCGTATATTTATGTATGAAATTTATGTAATTTTAATTTACGATTTTCTTGATGAAACGCGAATTCATTGAAACATCGTAATTTATGTAAATCGTAATTTACAACTAGTCGTAAATCGTTGATGAAACGGCTCCCTGAAACAGTTTGTGTTAAATGTTGTAAATTTAACAAAACGTGAAAGAGCCACTTTACTTCTTGCGATAGTAGTTTATTTCAGGCAAATGAAACATTATAAATCACATGGGTTTTAATTTACCCCATTTAAATATTATAAATATATACAAGGAATCTATAATAAAGAATGAAAACAACAACAACAACACCAACAAACTTTTACAACATTCTCGTGTAATGTTATAGGTTTAAGCATACTTGTTCAACAGCATATCAAACCAAGTCTTTACAGCCTACAAGTTGGAGTACAAGTTCAATGAAATATACTACCAGTCGTTTATAGGGTAATGGTCAATGCAATATACTATCAGTCGTTTCGGCATACTAATTCAATGCCATATAAACATATAAAGTGTACTTATTCCATGACATATCATAGTAGTCGTTTGCAGAAAACTAGTTAAATGACATATCCCATAAATCCTTTACTCTTTTAATGACATATTATATTAATCGTTTACAGCATACATACTGGTTCAATTGCATACCTTTCCAATCGTTTACAGCTTAATTGTCAAATGGCATTTCCTAACAATTGTTTAATGTCATACTTGTTTAATGTCATATACCACATAGCGTGCATAGCATTATAGTTTAAAATGCATATCTTACCAACCGATTGTAACAAACTAATTCAATGGCATATACTACATATCGTTTAAAACATATTAGAGCATAAGCGTACACATTTTAAATCTGTAAAATGATACAAATTGAGCAGTTTATGTGCATGTTAATTCGAAAAAAATAATACTGACACCGTGAGAAATATAAACATTCGACAGCTTTTTGTGTCTTCATCTGCAGTTTACTAGAATGATACCCAATCTGGGTAAATTGAACCCGGATCATGAATCGTGAAGTATTCAAATCAAGTTCTAACTGTTCAAAGGTACCCAGCTTAGCTTGTGTTTAACAATTCTCTTTGTGGCTTCTTACAAATAACGTTTGTTTAACCATGATTTAAAAACAAAACAAAAAAAACCTGAAGTTTTTTGGTTTATTTATTTAATGAATCGAGATTAACTTTACTCTTTGAACAATAAAGAACCGTTCTATGTAGACCAATTGTACCGTGGTATTCTGGGTATCTTAAACAGCTGAAGCAGAATAAACGATCAATAGAAAAATATGTATGCGTAACAAATTTGACCTGTCTAAAAAAGTCTACAACGATGTGGCAAACATTTATAGTGCGGAACTTTCCAAAGTCAAGGATGAATACTACAAAGACAAAATTGGGGACGAAGAAGGGAATACAAGAAAGCTATACGCTAAAACATCAAATTTAATGAGTAGATCGAAGGAAAATCCAAGTGCAGTATCTTTAGCTAATGACTCATGCGATACTTATTTGCCAATTGTAACAACATGCAACAGTAATTTGTTCTGCTCAGGTCCACCTGTGATCAGAAATCCACTTACAGTTTTTAAACCACTCTCCCAAAGAGATATTCTTAAACTTGTAAATGCATCCAAACCTACAATATTTGAGCTCTATGCAATCTCAACTGTGAGACTAAAAGATCATCTTTCAGAATAAACACCTATATTGACAGAAATAGTAAATAGATCGTCGCTAACTGTTGCATTCCTTTACACAAAGAAAAGCGCTGTGATTAACCATTGTTGAAGAAGAAAGGTCTCCTTGTGGAATTACCTAACAATCGTCCGGTTTCAAATTTGACCATTCTTTCAAAACTTATAGAAAAAGCTGCATTAAACCAAATAAATGATCATATTGAGGCTAATAATCTCCTTCTACCTTACCAAAGTGCCTATAGAAGACATCACGGAGTCGAAACGGCAATGCTTAGAATGTATAATGACCTTCTAGAAAATATTGATGAAGGTAAAGTCACCATCGTGGTAATGCTTTACTTGAGTGCAGCGGTCGACACCATTGATATCCCAATACTTATTCGTATTCGTCGAGACGAGTTTGGTATTCATTGCATTGCCTTAAAATGGATAAACTCATATCTCACCAACAGAACAATGAAAGTGTTAGTCGAACAGTCAACATCTGAAACTGAGCAATTACTTTTTGGTGTTCCTCGGGGTTCTTATGCCGTGACAGTTATATTTACTTTGTATATATTGGCTCTTAAAAGAGAGGTTCGAAAATACCCGACTGATCTTTATGGGTATGTGGATGACCATAAGCTAGCATTCAAAATTCAAACAGGTAATTCCGAAAATGAGTAAACTGTATTTCAGCAACTTAATAGTTGCCTTGACAACGTAATTAAGTGGATGTCAGCCTTCAAACTAAAAACGAATCAATCAAAAACTGAAATTATGGTATATTGAACCAGGCAACAGTTGGCGAAATTGAGTACTTCAAGCGTGGTTGTCGGTGGTTGCGAAGTAAAATTTGTCAATCATGTAAGAGATCTTGGTGTAATCATGACCACACACTAACTACACTCGTAATTGGTTGTTGACTGTTTTAACGTTCTTGAACATAAATGTATATTGTTAACACGATTTTGTCTTAATGCCGAATATGTAATTGTGAATCGCAATAGAATATGTAAATAATTTTTGCGCTATATAAATGTTATTGTAAAGGATCGTTACAGCCACGACATACCCTATCACATCCACATCTTCCAATTTTTATTACATGCATGGCATTTGTTTTCATCTGTGGACAAATATATAGGCACGTGCCCTTAGCGCATGAAAAAAAAAAACTACCCCGTGTAAAATAGAAATAAATATTTCCTTAATCTGATGATTATGTTACATTACCTACGCTCGGAAATTGTAATAAATCCCAAAACAATCTTCGACATTGTATTGACTGCGGGGATTTTAAACACCGTCGCACGAAAACAGGAAGAGCCGTCGGTGACATCAATTTTCCGGTTAAGCGCGTAAATAATTTGTTGCGAAATTGTAAATCAAGCTGTGTAGCTTTGTGTTTATTACATTTTGTTAAACGAAACAGAGAGCAGGAAATCGAGAAATGTGATCATATCTGTCACACTTTTCATCCTGAAATCTAAGAAAGAGACACATAATCTAAATACTTACAAACATCATCGTTTAATGCATTAATTTGGATCTCTTCTTCAACAAACCCCTTAAAACACCTTAATAAAAAACCAATCCGACATACGGTATGTCGTCTCAACATAACTTGGTTTTCTATAGAGGCCTATATTGAATCTAACACTCGAATACTGAATTTAGAATAAAACATTTACGCTAGATGACATACTGACAAGACGAATCATGAATACTAATGTACTGGGAATGCGTGAGTTGTTTTTGTGGTAATGAATATCAAAGGGACATATCGACTGAATAACATTTATACAAATATCGTATAAAAGTGTTCATTAAATGGTTTAATCAATTTTTTTATTTAATTTTTTTTATAAACACTCAATAAAAGATGTATTTTTATAACTATGCTGTATGAAACATATTAGAGGATTGGCGGGTGCTATATAAATCTATAAAATGTATAAAAATTGGGCAGTATATGTGTATGTTAATTAAAAAAATATAATTGACACCGTGAGAAATATACACATTCGACAGCTTTTTGTGTCTTCGTCTGCAGGTTGAGCAGATTGAGAATGATACCCAATCTGGGTAATTTGAAATAACGTTTGCTCAACCATGATTAAAAACAAAAAAAAGAACAACAACAAATATATATAGGCGCTTGCCTGCCCTATAGCACATGAAAGAAACTACCCCGTGTAAAATAGAAATAAATAATTTCCATAATCTGATGATTATGTTACATTGCGTACGCCCGAAATTGTTATAAATCCCAAATCATTTCAATATCGAGGGTTAAGTTTGAAACTGTTGCATCTTCGTCACATCTCTTTATTATATACATTAGTCTTGCTATCAAACCCTCGACATTGTATTGACTGCTGGGATTTTAAACACCGTCGCACGAAAACAGGAAGAGCGGTCGGTGACATCAATTTTCCGGTTTAGCGCGTAAATAATTTGTTGCGAAATTGTAAATCAAGCTGTGTAGCTTTGTGTTTATTACATTTTGTTAAACGAAACAGAGAGCAGGAAATCGAGACAGTTCATCATATCTGTCAAAATTTTCACGTTGAAATCGAAGAAAGAAAAAAATAATCTAAAAACTGACAAACGCCATCGTTTAATGTATTGATTTGGTTATCTGCTTCAAAAAACACATAAAAACTAACCTAACTATAAAAAAAACAATCCGACATACGGTATGTCGTTTTACTTATAATTAGTTTTTTCTATAGGCCTTTGTTCAATCCAACAATCGAATACTGAATTGAAAATAAAACATTTACACTAGATAACATACTGACAAGACGAATCATAAATAATAATGCACTGAATTTGCGAGAGTTGTTTTGTGTAAATGAATGTTAAAGGGACATATCGACGGAATAACATTAAAACAAATATCGTTTAAAAGTTTTCATTAAATGGTTGAAACATTTTTTTTAAATTTTTAACACTCAATAAAAGATGCATTTTATAATTGTAAAAGTGTCCCTGCGTATTTTTTAAGCTGGCGAGAACAAATCCAAAGATACTGTAGAAGTTAAAAAGTTATGAATGAAATGTACACGAAGAACCGATATACGTATGTCCACTTTTGATAATGGGATTATATAAATACCTCATTAAAATACATGGCAAACATGTTATCTCACAGTGCCGTGTAACTATCAATCAACAGGTTGTTTACATGTAACAATTTGTTTGCAGCATTTATAATAGTCTGATGTCGTGTTATTTTCGGCCATCAGTGAACGGGATAATGTAAGTTTAATTTTCATAAATTCTATAAAATACCTTGCACAAATTCATTTCTCGTCACGAATTTATATTTTTCCTGATCTTAATAACGCACAGTTGTTATACTGCTACAGTTTAAAAGTATTAAAGTATATTTTCGGGGAAAAAGGTGTGGTTTACTTATTTCGGGAATCCTATTTCACTTTCAACTTGGTATAATATAAATAGATAATGTAGTTGAAATGCTAATTATAAAGACAGCTATTTGCACTTTAGTTATGTTTAACGCAAATATCTTCTTTTGCTACATACCGTAGATGTTTAATGATATGTTGCAGGGCATACTGTGATCTCATGTTTCATTCGCTATGCCGGCAAATTGGTCAATTTGTTCATTCGTGTTAAGTATCATATCGACGACGGTGATCCGATTTCAAACATCTCTGTATGAAAGTATAAGTACGCCGAGCGTCTGTTGATATCAAATTTCTCGTTTTGGGCAGCAAGTAATTTCTACCAACGATTTTATACAAATTTATGCGGGTTTGGTCGTAAAATGTGAGAACGGATACATACTAAAGGCTATTGATATATTAAACATCACTGATGTTTCGTTAGATAATAACGGACTGTTTCGTTAAATGTTTGTTTCATGTAAATCATTGAGTATTACATAATGTCTCATAACTGCACACGCTTAACACATATACTGATACATTATATTTCATTTTGTGTTTGTATACCTGTATTTATCATAAACAGTTATGTTTTATTTTTTTAAGACAAGTAGGAAGTATAAGGCACAACAAAATTGACAAAATTGACAATGCTCGCTTAGATGATATTTTACATAAATAATTTAAATTGCAAGCAGCAAATTGCATTTAAAATAATTAGATAAAAACGAAATTAACATAGTAATCGTATGCAATGAATGGATTCGTGAAACATCTGAAACATATAATTGACGCTAGTCATGCGAACATGGGTCTTATGCAATATGTGGCCGCTGTCGCACAAGTCCTGTCTGCAATCCTAGCAGTCTGGTCAGGAGATATCCTATCTGCTAATGTGACATTGCGTGACTTAAAAGCGGACAGCCTCGCTCCTGACCAGACTTAGTGCCAGTGCAGGCTGGTCTGGTGATTCGCTGGCCGCCTAGGGTATAAGAATAATGTTCGCATGAAGATTTACTGAAAAACACGACTAATCTTACTTGTATTCCAAAACACTTTTGGCGTGTCGGTGAACTCCAATTCAACACTGAACGGTTAATATGCTTGCGATATTAACACAAACCAATCTGAATCAAAAATGCATTTTATGTTGTACTTCTTAGTTTGCTCAGTCAACCTTTCCTAAAATACCGTAGTTTAAATACAACGTATAAACGGTAGTAAATTGATGCACTGAACCAACCGACGAGGCGTTTATTATGCAAAATACATATTTATATACCGGAACGTGATGTTTAAATGAACAAGCAGGTTCGTGAGTAAAGCTAATAGGAAATAAGTTATCAAGCACTTTGCTAAGGTACAGTTTAAAGCCGAAGATACTCTGTTATTAAGCTCGCTCTGTGAAAAAGGGCCTAATTAAGCTGCGTAAAGTGACATCACCGCTTAACTTGTGTAGCCCACAGAGGCTAATCAGGGACGAGATTTTTCGTCTATATTAGATTTAAGTTAAGTAAATACTTCCCAGAGCGAGGTGCACATGCACGTTCAATTCTTCATACAAAGGGGATATTTGTTTGATATAAAGTATACTGACTAGGGTCGTCAGGTGTTAGCGCCGTCTTGATCTTAGCAGTAACATTGTATATATTAATAGTAAAAGTACTTCTATAAAGTAATATAAAAAGGATTGCTAAAGGATAGGAATTGTTGTCTGCACTCTATCTGTCTGTCTGTCTGTCTGTCTGTCTGTCTGTCTGTCTGTCTGTCTGTTTGTCTGTCTATCTATCTATATAAATATATAGACAACGACCGAGGACGCCATGATAATTTAAAGGTACCACAGTTGATTAAATTCAACGTTGATTAAGAGCGTGTGCTTATAGAGCATGTATCCTGAATTTCTATGTATGTATCGTCTGTTTGTTTGATGATTTACTATGATTATTTATAACAATACATACAGTATATTGTTAGCTGAGAAACACTTTGTTTTGTTTGTTGAATATAGAATTAGCGTTACCTTTTGTTTCATATTCAGACGCAGCTTTATTGTAATTTGTATTGACACGAATTGAATATGTTTCTAATCAAATCGCCTTGCATGTCAAAATATCGATTGCAAAACCAACATTTTTTGTCAGACTATGGGTACCTGATATTCCTTCGTTTCAGTTCGCTTGTCCTATTGTATTAATACGAATCGTGTGTAAAGCATTAACATTGGAATGTATTTAAAGTGAAACGTCATCTTTATAAAATCATAGTCATGATTTTAGGTACATGATTTATTACACATACAATTCATGTCATGCGTTTCTAGTTGCCACTTCGATTTATACTTTATTACATTAACTTGAAGAACAAGTGTCATGTAAGTTTTGTGTAAAGACTGAGTAGGACACCCAAAATATGTTTATTTTACTGCATCGCATTACAATTGTATACAGTGCGTACATGGTAAAACTAATGGTATTTTCTAACAACTCTTTCAAACATTGGTCAGTCCAATATCAGGTAGATATGCAAATTATAGTAAACAAAAGCGTATGTCATTGAACGTTACGAATCACGTATTACATATGATTTAAATAAACATATTCGAAGAACACTCATTCAAAATCATGTTTACAATTGCGTCGTCTTACTCTCTTTTATTTCGTGTTTATCACGCAACTGTGTTTTTTTCTCCTTGTTAATAAGTTCAATGGAGTTATGTTTGAAACAGCAAGGCAAAATACTTTTTTTAATTCGTCATATGAGTTTGATAATTTTTTGTTGCATTTCTTTAAAAGTATAGATATGCTTACAATTGCAATTTTAAAGCATGGTTTATAAAATAAGTATACAGTCGAATTTTTTGTTATTACTTGAAATTGTGAATATCGCAAAAGCAGACGATCTATGATTTCAAATGAAACAGCTCCTTCTCAGTTTTAAATTAACAATTGACAGAAGTTAACAGGTATATAAATTTACTTAACATTTAGTACACATTTAAGGATAACGGTTGACAGAAATTTAAACTTGCTATCTTTAACAATTTTGTTAAAGGTTATGAAATGCATTGAATCAATTATAATGTTATAAAGTAAAAGTGGAAATCATTATTCTACTCAATCATACCGATACACAAATCAAACCACATTTCTCGAAGTATGTTTTAGAAATACAATACAAACCAATACTTTTCGTCCTTATAAAATAAAAGCCATGACAAGAAATGCATTTAACAAAATTGTTTCCATTTCAGTGCCTCTCATCAATTAATGTTCTTGATAAATTGACACCGCCCAACCTGAATCACATAATGATTCCTGTTACCCTACCAATTATTGTAAGAGCAATTTATCTACCATCATATCTTCAAACAATGTCGTTTAAAATGAAGCACTTACGAGTGTTCAAAGTTTGTCATGCCTAACCTACACATATTAATAAAACATTAAAAACACAACGTTGACGAACATCTCGAGTAAAATATTATTATTTTTTAAAGAGAGTACACCCCTACATGACTCGATAATAAAGTATAATGTAACCGTCCTCAATTTGAAATGTATACGTATTGTACGCTTGTGTACTTACTTGAAGTGAATATAAACCTTATGTCCGATATTGTTCTTACTCGATTTAAATTATATATACGTTATGTACGCTAGTGTACTTCTAACATTGACTCATGAGGCTTCACGCGCGATCGCGTGCACAGAAACATTGTATATAATAAATACTCGTCATATCATCATTATTCGACATATTTAAATGTAGTTGCGTTTATTTGTCGGTGAGGGCATGTTTTACATTTAAGACTGTTGTTCAGATTTTAGGTTTTTGATATATTTATAGGGAAAATATATAGGTATTTACTACGAAATCCCTGAAATATGTATACAAAAACGCATTAAAAAGGTTTTAATAAACTAGAAAACGGCCGGAAAAAAAGAAGTTGCAAAGACTCTCGATTTTTATTTTTGTCAAGTGCTTTCTTGAGTTAGTACACACTTGTTCATAACGAATAAATTTAAAATCAAGGAATTGAACCACCGTAAATAAAGAACATATTTCAAATCGACTTTAACATTGGCAATGTCTGAGGCAGCAATTTAAAATCCAACTTACATTTCTATTAAAAGCACATACTTCGGGATAAAGTTCGCAGACGCGCAAACATAGGTTAATTAACGTTAAGTATTGTAGTGAGCTCAAAAAACCACACGTGCCTTATAAGTGGTGTATTTCGGTTGTGTCATTAAAAATAACAAATCCATAAAAGTAAAAAAGTAAACTAAAAACGGTATTTAAGTAAGCATCCAAATGTTCATCGTGCATTACGTTGTACCGTAGTTAGATGTCCAAGCACTATTTGTATCACTCACTATAAACAAGATAAGTCTCTAGATAATTTCTAAGTTCTCTTTTATTTCTCTTCTGAGGTTAAGTACACTACAGAATAATTTCTATATATAGTTACAAATCTAAAGAGTTCATTCTAACCTAGCCGCAGAGTGTTGTTTTTCTGACAAAGCATGCTCATATATATCAAAAGATACCCGACAATCAAGCATCATTTTGTATTCACTACTTTGGTTGGTCAATATAACTCTGCCTTTTCACATGCTCATTGTTGGTTGGTTGATATACTATTTTTTTGCTGAGTAAATCATCTAGCAGAATTTCATTAGAGTGTGTTCTGGTGTTGATAAGCAATAATTCTAGAAATATTAAAATGCAGCCTTATGATAATTAATCTTTAAGGTGTCCAATACGTATATTCATTATTCTGGTATCTGTTTGGCATATAAATTATATTTTTTATCTGCAATACAATACATATTCCCTCTAGGTGTGCATTTTGTACTCCGGTAACTCATTATTATAGCATTTGTTATAAGTCACTTTGTTGGTCTATAACATGATAACATGTACTCTTATACAATTGCATTTTCTAAGATATGCATAGTCACATTGCTGGTAATACATATGCTTTATGCATGCTTTGTGTTGCCTAAGGTATAACTTTTTGTGATTCCCTTTAAGATGTTTTACAGAATATTTTACTCAAAATTATACTTTTATAATATCCAATGAATCTTCTTATAATTTCCATCATTCAATTATTATTTAACCTTAATAATGTCTAATAAATTTATTCATAATTTCCAAAATTGCATTATAATATTTATATATAATAATGTCCGATAGTATCCATTACGTTACAACGTATATAACAAGTTATAGCCTTATCATTATTATGATGTCGTGAGCTATTGATGTCCACCAAAAGCACGCACTTAAATCGTTTTTAATGAGTTAAGAAGAGTCAATGGCGTGTCGCCACATAGAAGTGACCTGTTTCAATGACTTCACGAAGTCCTTAAAGAACTTAGCTAATATTTTTATGTGGTGTTAAAAGTGGCCTCAACCTGGGGGCAACCAGTTAAAAATTGACGTATATAGTTAAAAACCTTTGACAATCTTTGTATGCAAAGCCGTAAAGCTAATGCCTTTTACATTAGGTTATGTGCTTTATCTAAAGGTTCTTTACAAAGTTGTTTTCCAAAAATGCCCTATAAGTCCGCCCCAGGTATTTCCAGCTTTTGGCTGTCAATGTCGCAAGCGGTATTATCTAATAGTCGTTTAATTCATGCCCGACGGATAATTCACTAGCCTCACTCAGAAGTCAGCAGTTTTACAAAGACTTTTATAGGGAATGTGCCTTAAAATTGTTGTTTCAAAACGGCGAAATAAAAGGATTTTATACTTTGTATTTAGGATGCTCTTACGGCCCCTTTTAAAATGTGTACAAATTGTATCATTGGACAAATCTAGCCCCGCTCAGAGGTTTCATCAGTGTTTTATTTAACCTGACCACAATAAGTTCATGGTGAGCTTTTCGCAACGTGATTTCCGTCGGCAATACATGCGTGTGTTCTTGTCATATGTACATTTCTGGACTTTTCATCCTAATGTATCATCTCCTAAACCGCTATGAGGATTTTTACAAAATTCTCTGAAATATTTCTGAGGTAGTCGTCTATAAAAATTATAATATAATTTATTTTGTGTTCTTTGGCGTGTTATGAGACTTTTTGTGCTAATTCGGCAAGCCTACAAATGAGAAAACTCATTCGATATGACGTCGCTAAACTTGCTCTTAATTTTGTTGAAATTGCCAAATGCTTTCTGTAACTTTACATTACCTTTATCTTAGTTAAGTAGTGTAAAAATCGGCACAGACTGGTCCTTGCAAGTTTGTTCTATCAAACAATAATTGATTTTGACCTTTTTTATTTCAATGACATGACATAATACTCCTCTTTTACCACAGTTGACCATTTTTGCATAAACGTTATTGGGGATATTTTTTTGTCTGAAACCGCGAAGCCGAGATCACTTTTATAGATAGTATATGTAATCAATTCTAGAAAACATCTACAATTTTTTTTCCAAGATTTTATTGACTTGTATAGGGAAATCTTTAAATCTATCTTTGCGTAAAACTGATAAGCTCATTGCCTTTATGTTTGGAATGTATTATCATCTTGAGTACCCAGCCGAGCAGGCAACGAAAGCTATGTGCTGTCTTTACAATAAATGTAGAAAACCTGCTTTACAAATAGATATGAAAATTGATATATTAAACAAGATGATTACAACTATTCTTTTGTACGGTTGTGAATATTGTCGGTTTGGAAGTAACAATGTATTTAAAAAGTTCAGTTGTAGTTTATAAAAATTATATTAGGGCTTAAGGCCAGTATGGCATCGTGTTAAACATTATATACGGAGAAACTGGAGTAAAGTCTTTGCAAATTGATGTTGGAACTGGAATGCTTTCGTTGGTCTAGATTAGTTCATCCACTGTGTTTAAAATTATCACATCAAATTTACAACACTTATGTAATATACATGAATCGGAAAGCACTAGGTTCGATTGGATAGCGTGTATACGCGACATATATGTTAAATGCGGAATGATTAATATTTTGAAGTATCATGATTTTCCGAATGGCACCTGGCTCATTCAAAGTATATCAAAGTATATCAATAAAAAACCAAACAACTAAACGATCTGTTTATTAACGAATGGTGCTCATATAAAATTATTCTAGAAAATGCAGTAGTTATAGATTGTTTAAAGATGCGTTTGGGATTTAATCTTTTATGTTAAAATCTCTAAATAAATTTCTAAAATACATGATACGATTTTGCACTAGAAATAACAGATAATCCGTCGAAACTGGAAGTTGACATGGAATAAAAATAAGGCAAAGACTGTGTTGTTTTTTGTTATTATTTATGTAAACTGTGTTATATTTGATACTCCAATATCATATTGGCGAGGAATTCCATTATTTACTGGAATGTTATGCCCTTAATGACCTAAGAACAAGTTTTATTGTTAAAACATATTACACTATACCAACTATGATAACATTTAAATCGCTTATGTCCATTTATTTTCATAACAAAAGTACGTAAAGAAAACTATATATGTGCGTTAAAGAAATATGATTGCATAAACTGTATCTATAATGCCCTCTTGCGGGGTGCAGAAACTTGGCAAAAGGAGGGCTTTAACAGGAGAAATCGTGCATTAACAAGGCGATTCACGTTCCGTTCAAGCCCTGTTATGTGCTTTTCATATCCATAAACTGGTCCACGCGCAGTTACTTCCCTTTGTCTTCTTTGAGTTCTTCTTAGTGAATTCAATGAAGTTTTTATGAACTTTGTAAATAACTCAAGCCCTCGACGACTTTCCAAGAATAAATGGGGAACTAAATAAGCACCAGTTTCCCCATGCATGCAGGGATAAAGGCAATGGATATTTCAATCCACTTTTCAAATTATTCCATCTGCACTGTCTTGACAGCAGCTTTATTTTATTGTCATCGACTCAATGAAGTTAAGGTAATTTACGCAACACTTTCTAAAGACTATGCTGTAAATATAAGTGTTAATGTACCTTCAACGTTCTTGCTGTATGCTTGAAATACTTCAGAGACAATATATTGGCAGTATTAATTTCCAGAAAATTTAGTTGGAACGAAATAAGATAGACCTGTACGAAAGAAACATCTATGAAAACAATGACTTATTCGATATATTTATCTGTCACGACAAGTACATTCCAAAATAATTCCTAATTTCTTACTTTGCGCGGCTGAATTTCAAATTTGCATTAATCCACTGTTTAAACACATTTTAAATCGAAAACTGCCTCGTCATTTCTGATGATGACCGAGTGAGGCATATATAAAACACAACCTTGAACTGTATGACGTCATATTACTAATCGAATTATTGTGTCGATGTCGAATAAACAAAACATACTGTTTTCAATGTTATTTTAATTTCATTTGGTGTGTGTGATTTGTTTATGCAATAATAGCGAAAATATACATTTTCTTGGACATGATCATCTGCGGGGGCTAACAAAATCCGGATTTTTCGAGCGCCCGCAGATGATCATTCCCTCGAAAACGTGTATAATCCCTATATTGAAAAAATGTTAATGTATAACATGCTCTTCGGTTTTGATTTTTCTGTATATTAAATATTGTCTGTTTCCACCATGCTCAATGTAAGAATATTGTTCGTACATGTTGTATAACTTGTAAATATTCTCTCCCTTAAAATGAAAACAATTGCTGTTTAATAAGTAGCCCTTTTAACTATGTACCTAGTGATACACTTTGCATAATTTTTGCTCATATAAACATGTTATGCATGAACTGAGCTTAAAATTTTGAAACTTGGAAACGAAGTGTGTTGCGAAAACGTTTTAATATGCACTTAATTCCATTTATGTTTTTTTCGGGTTTTAAAAAGAACGGCATTCTCCTTTAAAGCAACGAAGGTGCATGGTTATGTTATCTTTGGACGCTGAACAGAACGTAATAAAACGATCTGTAATGTTATTAAGGAGTTAAAACATATATGTTTGCTTCTACTATTGCAAGAACACATACAAATGTTATCTTGTTTGTGTTTTTAAAACAAAACAAACCCAATAAAAAACCTTCGTTTTTGCTATAATTTATGAAAATATAACTGTAAAATATTCATTAACTTAAATGAAGCGTACGAAAAAAGTACATAATCGAAATATCATTCTACACATTTCGCACACGTCATGTAAATCTTTGCAAGAAAACGATCAAATAGTCATGTAGATCTTAGATTATGTATAACCAATCATTTTTAAAATTAAATAAATTGAAATTTATCTAAAATTCAATACAAATAAAAGTGTTTAAGTTTAAAAAAACATATAACGCAAGATTTAGTTTTTAGTAACACTTTACATTTTTAAAGGAACTATTTGATACATGCATATGAATACAGTTTGCATAAATCTGTAATTACACACACATTATGTTATAACAAGCAACACTAAGTACACACGTTGAAATGCATCTGTAACTCAAATCACATATTGTTCTTTAAAATTTACCTTTGCAATATACCTATCGCAATTCAAAATAAACGAGTGTTTTCCATTTATATTTTCCCACAATAATGGATGAAGTAATTCTGCTGTAGTAGACGGACCATGGATGACTAATACGGACGACCCATTTATTCAAATTCGCAAGCTTCTGCCGACCCTCATTGTCCACCTGGATTATGGCGTGGGACTCCCATCCACAGACCAGCACCTGTCCAGTAGGTGTCACATGCACACAACCAGGGTATTGTAACTCAGGGTCAGTGAAGCAAGCCAGGACTGATCCATCAGTAGCCAGGGAAAGGAGCTTGTGCTGGTCCCAGTTGGTGATGTACACCTTGTCGCCTGTGGGGCACACAGCACAACAGCAGACTGCAATACAGAGTATAATACGGATATACATTTCTATTTTAACAATAAGTAATATTGTATAAATTCTTTATAGCTTTAATTAAATAATCGTAATTAAATAATCGTTCAATTGTCAAATAGATACGTCCGTCAACAAAGGTTTCAGATACATTACGTAATTTCTTATATTCACACTTTGATCGCTAATCGATACCTTGCCAATCGACATATGGACTTGTTTATGTGTGTGTGTGTGTGTTCGTGTGCGCGTGGTGCGCGTTCGTGCGTGCGTCCGTGTGTGTAAAATTGTATCTCAGTAATTTTTATTTTGTTAAGCTATTTGAAAAGGCTAATTCGGCGAACTACTATGATTTGACCTTTTTGAAAGAGAATATGACAAAGGTACATATTGGTTACTCGATATCCTATACATATATATTCTGACAAAATATATTATTATGAATCAACCTAGAATAGTAACAATATACAAGTTGACGACGCACCTAGAACACGACACGACGCACATCGCACTACGCTTGACTAATAAAAGGAGCTCATCTAAGCATATTTAGCGCTTCCTGAGCAGGTGCATATCACAACTTTATATGAAACATGAAAGAAGTATTGTGATAAGCAATGAGCTCCAAATCAATAATGTTTGTGTCCACGGCAAACCTGATAGAGTGACGGATAAACAGACGTCCATGATTCATAATGACAATGACACCGATATATAGAACTCATAGATTTAAATATGCAATTTAGTATGTGCAAAAGTAATATAAGACAAATTATGTTTCCAAACAAAAGATTTGACTATTTGTATTTAGTTTTTCTTTAGAATTTATTAAAGGATGATATCTCAATCATATGTATATTCAAATACTTACACAAAATAACAATAAGAAGTTAGTTTAAGATATAAAACAAATTAAACATTTATGGTAATTTGATAATCACACCAAAAACACCCATGACAAAAAATGAGAATTTAACATCAACTCAGTTTACCAGAATATCATTTACTGCCACTATTTACTTTATGTAAATAAATAAAACTAAACCTTTCAGTCATGAACTCAACACTAAATTGAAAATTATACAATCGGGAACACAGGATATTCACAATAGTCTTATAAACGAAATATATCATGATACATTAAACAAAATTAATACCGAATGTATCTCCATAAGGTTTGCTGATCAGTTGTCCAGTAATTGTGTACTTGTACAGTGCAGTACCAGAAGTGACGAACAAGGTTCCCTGGTGGTGGTCAATTTTTCTACAGTTGTGCTGTAAGCTAAATGTCCTGTCTCTCACCAACTGTCTGTTGTTTACTGTGATAAACTGGATCACATGTGTGTTATCATCATCCCAAGTTACTGCAACTTCATTGGGTGTTACCTGGCAAATGTCCCAAGGATAATTAAATAAATCCCAGTGAATCAACGGCTCGTACTTCTGATTCAGCAGCGTGACTGACCTTTTATCTCTCTCTGCCACTAAAATGTGTCCACCAGGTAGTACACATATAGCTGTTTTAAAGCGCATTTCTGCATAACTTGGTATTTTTAATGGTTGGACAGATATGCCACCAACAGTAAATTCATGATTCGGAAAGTTTTCTTAAAAAATATTTCATATTTTTGTATGTTGTGTCGACTTTTATATCTAAGAATAAAAGATAGTTCCGGACTTGTCTGTTATTTATTTAAGGCCACATTTAGTCGAAACAATTCTTGCTCATGTCGGATGCAGCTGTTTACCACATTCATGAGATGAACTTGCTTGATTGTCAGCTCATTTGTCTTTGCCTTAAGAATTCCATCATCGAAATCGGATAATATAAAACTTATATATTCACGAATGTCATGTACTGTGAGTTCCTCATTGCGATTTTCTCCATTCATAAGTCTGTTTTCACACTCACATAAAAATGAATTAATATTTAGTCGCATGTCAGCCACCAGAGAGCACGCAAGTTCGTCGTATGCAACTTTAAGAGACTTCATGCTGTTCTCCTGATGCGTCTGAAGCTGTTTCATTTCTGTAAGAATTTTTAGGAGTTGTACCATCAGTTCCATGAGGTCTGCTGACTTGATTTTGGAAGCTTTCGATTTTAGTGTCGTTGTAGTGCATGATCTGAAAGCGAAGGTGTTTTTATTACTATTATTGTGCACATTATTATTTTTAAGCTTCTTATCTAAGGAAGACTTAGAAACAAAAATCATGTGTCCTTAAGCAGTTTTTTATATTAATTATCCCTTACTTTCATAGTATCGCCCCCACCCCTCATCGTATCGGCCCTTTTACGAAAATCCTTCAAGACGTACTGGAAAATTAATGGTTTTTCAAATTTTAGAAGTTGTTATTTATTTGATGGTTATCCTTGACTATTACGACGATCATTCTCATGATTTCCGGTGTTCATTGGAAAATAAGTCATGTTTATTCCAGGGTGATGCTACGATTTTTAAATTACGTAACACACACGTAAGTACTTTGTTAATGGATAAGTAGTTGCTTTATTTAATGTGTTATATGCCGCTCTTTTCAATTAAATGTAAAAATATTTTAAAAACAAAATGAGCAAGAGTTTCGTTTTTCCATAACGTTACTATTTTTAGAACAAGCACGTGCGCATAGTAACAAATATTAACAACCAATCAGAAGGGCAGATACTATGAGGGGGTCGGTACAGGAAACAGATTACTAAAGGGAGCTTTGTCTAGCAAGTATTTGGTCAAAACATTACCAATTTAAGTGCAGTTTTCCTTGAATACACATTTAACTATATATTGACATATAACACATGCGTGTTAGTATTCGTTCACTTCCAAAATTCCAATGTTTTCATTAAGAGGGCCGATACAACGGATAGACATGCTAAATCCGTGCGCTTATACGATTTCACTTTAAAGTGTGAGGATTGTTAATCGCCTACTTAATCGGATGTGCAGGACAAATAGTTGCAGGAAGAAAAAGACCAATTCTCAAACAAAGTACTAGATTCAATAACTGATCACCGTTATATGGCTGAAATACCCGCTTTACAGACCAACTAATTTAAAATAATGCGTTGTAGCGAAAGTAAAAACATCTAATATAATAAGGACATATGCACAGAATAAAGTGTTATCCCACATTTGATACTGACAAGTCTCGTAGGATGTAATTGCGCAGATTGGATGCGGGTTGCTATTATACATATATCCGGCTCACTATAGTTATCATTTTAGCACTGCTAGATTAAATTATGGCTTTGAAAAAATAGTCATGTATTTGTTTAATATTTTTATCTATGACCTTGAATAATGACCATGATCTTTTATCTTAGTTTTTGTGCCTTACACTAATTCTTATCATGCATGTTTCTTTGATAATTGATCTTAAAAGACCTTAATTTTGCATCTGACCTTAAAGTTGTACCATGACTTTCTAACCTAGACCGTTGTTTTTTCGCACGAAACACCGTCTCATCATACTCTTAACTTAAGACCTGTTATTTGAAAATATGTTTATAATGGATAAACATATGCCTCAGACAAAGTGTAAAGGATTATGTTTTGTAAATGTATATGAACTATATTGAATTATTACGACCCTTAAGCTCAGTGATTTTGTTTTTAATCCCACCATATTGTTCAACGTTGTGCTTCGGACAAACTGTTAAGAAATTATTTCTTAAATAAACATGTACACATTACATTGCTACCTTGACATTTAACTATTGGCATGGTTCTTGCAAGAAAAAAGGGGCTTATTTCGTCTTACACTTCTATAAAAGTGATTTCAAAATTCATTCATGCTGGATAAAGGTACGCTCAGGACAAAGCGCTGAGAAAAAATATTTATTACTGAATTATAAACCTTGAATTTCGGCCTCGACATTGGACCTAGATTATTGGATTTTGTGTGCGACGTGTCATGCTTATTCGTCTCGGTAACTTATATTTAAACCAATAAATGCTAGGCGTATTTAAGAACCCACTTGCAGAAACCGAAATTTTGCCTTTAATTGTGACCTTGACATTTTTGTCCCGCCGTCCGCTTAAGTTTCCATATTCTGGCCGTTTTGGTTTTGCTACTCAACTATTATACTTTAGGTTATATTAATGTCAGAACATTTTAAACCAAAAACATTAAAAATAAATAAATATTTATGAAGGAGAAATGCACTTATAATATTTTTAATATATTTATATATTAAACAACAGTTTTCTTAATTGCCTCTATTGATAATGTGAATGTTAATTAAAACCAATTGTAAAATTGTAATTGTATGTAGTTTTGCCATGGAAAGGAAATTTAAAAATGGCAATTTCTCCATGGAAATAAAAAAAAGAGTTGTGATATTTGAAACCGAACGTCTTTAGTATTATATTATAGTATGAGGTTTCATTTGAATCTCTTTTATACTTTGGAATCATTATCTGCACTATAAAATATCACTCTGTAATTTGGTTCTTTACAAAAAATTTAACAAGGAAATGTCTCCAAAACACTTATGAGAGTATTATAGGCTTTGCAAATAAACACACTGCTCTCCATATATTTATGCAGTTGTATCTTAATCTCTAAAATTGCAATAGGACAATATAGTTTACATGAAGTTTTATCTTAATCACTTCAATGCTAATTGGGTTATAGAGAGCACACAAAATTACAATAGGCAATAACTCTTTACGTATTGAAGAACAAGGTATGTCACTGTTTCGCCGCACTTGCACATAACGCACTTAATGAATATATCAAGTTACATTTGAATATCGTATACTATTTTTGATTTATACTTCACACAAGTTGAACAGTGTGAAGTTATACTCAACACAAAAGGTAAAAACAAATACGCAAAGGATAATAACTCCAAAAATACTGAAAACATAGTTGTGATATGTGTACACAATATGCTTTCTCTGAGTCTTATTCTTGTCTTCACTCCTTCTCAATGCACTCTATAGTAATAATCAAAGTTTTATGAATAGCAAAGAGTGCTATGTTCCGCACAAAAACAACGATTTCAGGACAATAGCATGATCTTCTGAAGAATTTCTCCTGTACTTTGAACCTCCTCATAGAGGGATTTATCATTATATAACGTTTCATTGCAATCGATGCAATACGTCCTGCGTTATTCTTAGAAATAGAAGTGGGACGATCTTAAGAGCGTACTTAAGGACAAACGGACGTACGAACGGATGAAACGACTTATAAATGGCTTATTTCGGGGACCTGCAACAACTTATCTTCCGGTCATGTTATACTAGTAAGTGACCGAAAATGTCACGTACATTTTGAAAGTAATGCGAATCGTTATTTTTGTCCGAGATTAATTTCTTAGCTAAGTTATGTTCTTTTCTTGTAATTATAATAATTGTGCGTCGACAACTTAGTCACAAAATACCTCATCCCCTTACACACCGAAATTATCTCATCGGATTGACTACTTTTTTGAAAAAGGTAACATTCCTATCGGTTTACTGAAATTCGGTTGAATGTACTGATTAAAGTAAACCCGACAATTCCTAACCTTGAGATTTTACCAAGGGCTTGTAAGAGTTTTACTCGATACATTTGAAATAATATTTGGACCACTTCAGTAAAAAATTGAGAAAGTGACTTTTCTGAGCAGTTGTATAATATTTATTGGACATTGGATATTTATTTTAGCCAGCTGGGAAACGGGTATTATGGCTCAAAAATCACATGTCCAGGTTTGTATATATTTCATTTCCACCTGTTTTCATAAACACAATGCACATATATTAGGCTTCTATATTTTTTAGATTCGGAGCTATTGACATTAACGTATTACCACTGTTAAGTATAAAATGACTCATATTCAAAAATATGATCATAAGAGAAACACTAATAAATGAATAATATCAAGCCATAGTATGATACTTTATTCCATAATTGTATTTTATACACAATTCGAAATATACAAACATTTAATTTGTTTCCTCCGATATCATTTTTTAAATATGGTTTCCATTGTAACAAAATAATTATTTTTTCAATTAAGTATACATTAATGTTTCATTATGTAATATAACATACGAAAATAAATTTGCATTTATAAATTTTATACATTTGTGTACTTCACTTCTCCACATATGTGTAAAATGTGCAAAATTTACATGATTCCGAATGGACTTAACCATGCTCCACATTTACATGGAAACTTATAAATAAAAGGACCATAAAACAAACATTTGGTCATTGGCTGTTAATGAATTATGTCATTATAAAAACAACAATATGTACAGTGTAATGAATATAACTATACATATGAACATGCAATTAAAATCTTATTGATTTACATACTTTGTAGTAAATATTAACCAAAAACAAATATAACTTATTACAATAGCAACACTTTTCCCGAATTAATAATATGTTTCACTATCGTTCAAAATATTGTACACAATAAATGAACTCAATAACGCGATAAACACTTAATCTTAATGCATTCTATGTAAAGAAGAAACTGTGCTTACCATATATCATTACACAGTTATAAAACTATATTCAAATTAGAGGTTCAAATATTTATACAGAACACTACACACATATTTGAGCAATTAACTTATTTACAGCTGATGATTATGTCATGCCTTTCACATTATATACTCTTTTGGGAGACTTTTTTAAGTCGATTACTCATGAAATCATTTTTATAAATAATTAATCCATCATTTCATCCATCAAGTTTTAAAACATAATGCAAAACCAACGTATCTTGGTTTCTCAAACACAGCTGGTAGCGTCTTTGAATATTGCACAAAAGCAGCTTCCACCGGAAGTTCCAGCTCCTCGAAACCCACATGCTGTCGCGTTCCCCACCCACTTTAACTTCGCACGTGGAGGGCTGTCTTTCGGGGCAACCGTTAACATCTCGCGAATAAACATATACTACAGAGATGAAACGATTGAAACATAAATCACTGAAATCAATTCCAATGTGCACATAACGTTAAAATAACGTTTCATTGTGTAATTGTGTTTTGTTTCTTCAATGTTTCACACTACACATTCGCCTTGAAAAATAGCCTTTAGATGGTTCTAAGAAGTGAGTGCATACGCTTGTCGAATGTGTTATTGTAAATAATATTGAAAAGGTATATTTAGTGCAGAAATTGTAACTGTAAGATTCGATTTCTCGATTTATTAAAAAAAATATGTTGTTCACTTATAGGCGTTAAAATGGTCTTGTATGTGGTATACTTGAGAGTTTTTTTTTTCATGTTCGCTACTGGTTAGCGAGTATTTGTCGGACGAGGGGTTTTCTTGGATAACTTCGTTAATAATAAGAAATAGGTCTTGACAAAATTACTGATTTATCCTGGGTTATTTTTTTCACAAGTCAATGTAAACAAAACAGTTTTTTATCTTTGATGTGCGCGTGCGTATGAACGAGACACTAATTTGGTGTTAGTTAAGGGAAGTGAATTTACATATTACATGAGTCTTTTCCGAACGTTTATTACATTTGAGACACTTCTAAAAAATTCAAGTCAAAATGATTCTTTACTTATCTGAAACGTTAATTTGACGAGAATGCATTTAGAGTACGGTGTAAAATGTCTTATTATGCGTGTATAAATACTTATTATGCGTGTAAAACTAGTTTGTTTGTGTACCAGAATATCCATGTTAATGTCTTCTGGGACATTGATGACGCTCATCGCAATAATAAACAGGGGATGATTATAATTTGATAGTAAATACACAGTCAGTTATAACTTTATATGGGAGAAAATCCAAACAATGAATTTATAAAGGTGAATTTGAATTGTTTTTCCTTTAATGAAGACGCACACGTATCCTTCCGTTTATTAACCGTGTATTGAACGGATAATAAACATTAAGCCAGATATTTTGCGTAAAACCTTTCCACGTGTCTACTGCGCCATTGTTGTTGTTGTTAGTGTGTTTCTTCGATGACTTTGTTAATAATAAGGTCATGGCCTCATAGATAACGGGCCGTCTCCTGCAAGCATGTAGCACCTTTTGTAATGTAGTTTTGAGTGGAATTTCTGAGATAGCATTTCGATCATATCAAGAAGAACTGCTTGGACAAACCCCTTGGAGCATATCTTCGAGTGCGTACAATCATAGACTAAGTGTGAGAATCCTTCAGTGTATTCTATTGCATTTTAATGGAACATTTCTGCATAGTCACGGATGAATGTAGCTAGCGGGTTTTTGTTCTTAAGTCTTATGTCTGCTAGAGGTTGGCATATGGCGACGAAGTGTTTTCTATCTTCTGATTCACGATTACACAACTTGCAGGTTGGGTCAACCAGATATTGATTGAATATAAAGAAGTGAAACTCCAGCTGCTGGAGCAGTATTGAATTTTCATTAAAAACAATTAGTTGGTCCTTTATTTAAGGCAAGTGACCGATTGCCCAAACAGTACAAAACAGCACAATACAGCACAATACAAACCAACATAAACACAAAATATGAATAAAGCTGGGGTCACCGCCTTGGAACGGTCAATGCAAAGCATTGGGGGTTTAAACCTGGTTATAGAGCGCTCAACCTCACACTCGGCCCAGCAATATTCATAATACATTCAAGTGTAAATAAAATTTAACGTCATAGCATTGTAACTCAAATTAAACAATAATAAAAGGGAATTAAAACGCATTCAATTTAATTACTATTTAATTACTCAATTGCATTGAAGATACAAGAGTAACAGAATTACAACTTTTTGACGAACGATCAAATTAAACTATTAACAATTGTCAACTACATTCCTTCTTTATAGAAAAGATTTGAGAATGTAGAATCATAGAGTTAATATCTCAGATAATCATCGCGCAAATACAGGAAGAAGCAGCAATAATGGGTGTAAAAATTCCATATTACATAGCTTGGTTGTTTATGTGACTGCTAAACAAATTAAAAATAATTAAATCAAACAAGAAACGCCTATCAGAGAGAAAATATAAATAAAATGGAACGTTATAAACCCAATGACCTATGCATGTAGATTACAACTGGGAAAGTCGGTCGCATGACGTCACATAATCCATAATGACATAATGACGTGAACAAATTCCAAGGGCAGTACTAAATAAAAATATTAATCGGGCTGTGCTACTAATAAAACAAGTTTACGTGATTTAATATTAAGAAGCAAATGAATACAAATGGTAATTCCATTAAAGCGACATTATTGGAATCAAACAGTATATAGGTGTTTTGACAACTGAAGACAGAAATGATTTGATGTACGATTTGAGTCCAAATGTAGTTTACATGCAGATTTGTTCATACGACACAATGACACAATTTTATTAAACAGTGACAAATGCCTATAATGTAGTATTCATGCAGATTTGTTCATACGACATACGACACAATGACACAATTTTATTCAACAGTGAAAAATGCCTATAATATCACTAATGATTCCAAATTTTAAGGGAAGAAAGATATAGTGAATCGAAAACCATCAAACACGTGTTTTTAAGTACATAAGCATCGTATCCTTTTGATAAAAACAAGTTAATTAAATTGAAAAGTTTAATATGAACATTTGGTTTAACATATTTTAATTTGCGGACACGCTTCAAAACATCTCCGTAAAATGATGGATGGGAGATTCCATTATTTAAATGCCATTTTAAAGAAACATTATATTTTGAAATTAAATCACCATACTTAGAGTAAAATCTAGCAAATTTATTTCTTAAGTTATGATACAAAAAGCCTTGTTTTAGCAATTTTTTAGTTAATATTAGATTACGATCATTAAAATCTTTAATACACGAACATGCTCTGGCATAACGTACCAACTGCGAAATGTAAATACCATAGGAAGGTCCTTTAGGGATGTTGCCATCTAGAAACGGAAAATTCACAATTTCAAAGTTAAAATCGTCCCGTTTGTCGTATAAACTAGTTTTGATCAAATTATTATTAATAGTTAAATGTAAGTCTAAATACGCAGCGTCTGTATTGGATATACACGATCTATTTAAGACTAGTTCTTTTGGGTAGATTTTGTGAATATATTGTTCAAATAATGGATTATCTAAATTAAGTATGTCATCAATATACCTACTAGTAAGGTTAAAACAATTAATCAAATCTACTTGCTTAGTTTTAGATAATTCTAACATAAATTCGCTTTCATAACAATATAAAAAAGGTCAGCTATAAGTGGCGCACAATTAGTACCCATAGGAACGCCAATAATTTGTTTAAATATTTTACCATTAAATTCAACAAACAAGTTATCCAAAAGAAAAGTAAGTGCTGCACAAAAGTCAAGACCAGTCCAAATGATGTAATTATCTAATATCTGATTAGTAAAAAAAGCTGTTTTAGTGTTTAAAGCTAGATACAAACATTTCTCTCTAGCAAAAGTTTTTTCAATCAAAGAAACAAGTTTGGATTTTATTAAAGCGTGAGGAAGCGTTGTATATAGTGTCGAAAAATCATAAGTACTTACATGCGACACCTTATATTTTTTATTTTCAATTTTATCAATAACTTCTAAGGTGTTTTTTATTGACCAAAATAGGTTAATATTACTATTTTCATAAACTTTATTACAAAATTTAGCTATATGATATCTAATAGCACTCAATGCAGATGTAAGATACACTGATAATTGTTTGGTGGTACAAGACACTGAATTAGCGATAAAACGACTTTTATATGGCGTCTTATGTAATTTAGGTATCCAGTAAAGTGATGGCAATTTCTTGTCAGTAATATTGACTATTACATTTAACTTTATGCATTGGGCAATATGGTCGGTAATAATTTCATTAGGTAGCTTATTGTACTCACAATATGATGTAGTTTGTGAAAGTTCTTGTGAAATAGTTTGAACATAAAACACTCGTCATATTATGATAACATTATTAGCAGCCTTATCAGCAGGAACTAAGACGAATTTAGATTTTAAGTCTTCAAGCAATTTACAGAGATTTTGTTTATTAAATTTAGGTGAATGTGGTAGGGCCAAAGGATGTGTATCATAAAAACATATTTTATTCATGGCCATACTAAATACTTTTGTTTTCCAATCATTGAGTGCAGTAATTTCAGCATTTTCCTTCCTGCACCATTTAGTGCAATAATCATGTAAGGAAGTTACGATATTCTTAATGCAGTCATCAAAATCAACAGGAATAGGCAGTCTGTACTTAGGGCCTCTGCGTAGCAAATTTCTAAGGTTTTTATTTTGAATGAAATTAAGGTCCCCAGTAATAACATGTCCAACTGGACCATATATATATTTAGAACTAGTACAGTCACATAATGTAGGACAATTTTTTATTACATTTAAATCTGTGGAAATAGAATTATAATTAAAAACGATACTTCTTACAGGTTTACTATATTTGTAGCAAATAAGTGGTGATTCAGTATTGCGAAAATAAGGGGGAATCAACCGACGTACATTTTTATCATTGAATATTTTAGGAAGGTCAATTAAATCAAGACCTTTGTTACAAAACTCAATTTTGATACGATTTCTAGTTTTGTTAAGTACATTTTCAATAAAAGGTTTAAGATAGTAGTCAGTGAAAGATTCAATAATACAAGCACATTCATATAGAGGGTCAGATTGAAGTAAAATAAGTTTACATTCCTTATCAATATGCGCCAACGAAGAAACAGAAAGAGAGCAAAGTGCACTTAGTAATTTATGTTTACCCCCATTTTGTAATACTGTGTAGCAATCATTTAAAGAAAGCAGACGTTTAAATTTACGCCTTAAGTTACCATTTTTCCTAATGCCATGTGAACGTTTATTTCTTAGACGTTTACTAAACAGAGAAAATGAATTAATCGATTTATGTTTAGAAATTGTTCCAACATTTAGAATATTATCATTTAATCCAAGTGGGTAAGCTGATTGCAAACGTTTAATCCATTCAAATTCTGACATGCACCTTGCTTTTAATTGGCACTGACTTGAAGTACTATTATTAAAAATAAGTTGCTCCACAGGTTGAATTGAAATATTAGTTACGCTATGACCTGTTTTATTAAAGTGCTGGTAAATGAAGTTATAAAATTTATTGTTATTTTTAATTTTAAAAAAATGTTCCCTAAAACGTGTTTTAAGTGATCTACCCGTCTGCCCAACGTATTGCGCACCACAACAGGGTACATTTCAAGTAATAACATAAACCACATGCATAGAATTTCATGAGACATCGGATTTAATATTAACTGAAAATTTGCGGTTATTAACCGATGAAAGAATAAAAGAGGACATATTTAAAAACTTGCAACATAAACACTTCCTGGAGTTGCACTTATTTATTGTAGGATACCGATTACACGGAGCTAAATTACGCTGCGAACTAGAACCCAGCCGCATTGTACCTCCAATGAAAGATGTTCGAAGTAAACTTAATTTGACTGTAGGTTTAGAAAAAAGTAATTGTCTATAATTTAACGGCAAATGAATACTACGTGTAATCGGAATTCTCAATGGTGAGAGAACAACTTTCGGGTTTTTTGTAATCAATCTGTCCATAGGTTATTTATTTGGCGAAACCACCAATCTTATAATCACATTAATACACATTGCCAAGTCAACATACATAAAAGAGTAAGAGGCAGCTTGTCAGATAATGGTCTGTAAAAATTCAGTATAACCTGCAGAACTCTCAATTGATGAACATACACGTTTACTTTATAAGTACAGAGAATGTATAAGAATCTAAGTATAAGAAAGGTCTTAAACAAGGTTTCTTAAAAAATAATAAAAACACAATACCGCTACCAGCCTCTGAAGGCTGAAAATATAACAACATCGAAGATATGTACGGGGATACACGCTACTGCATCCACGCAGCACACATCAAACTGTTGTGCAATGCAATATAAAGAAGTGAAACTCCAGCTGCTGGAGCAGTATTGAATTTTCATTAAAAACAATTAGTTGGACCTTTATTTAAGGCAAGTGACCGATTGCCCAAACAGTACAAAACAGCACAATACAGCACAATACAAACCAACATAAACACAAAATATGAATAAAGCTGGGGTCACCGCCTTGGAACGGTCAATGCAAAGCATTGGGGGTTTAAACCTGGTTATAGAGCGCTCAACCTCACACTTGGCCCAGCAATATTCATAATACATTCAAGTGTAAATAAAATTTAACGTCATAGCATTGTAACTCAAATTAAACAATAATAAAAGGGAATTAAAACGCATTCAATTTAATTACTATTTAATTACTCAATTGCATTGAAGATACAAGAGTAACTGAATTACAACTTTTTGACGAACGATCAAATAAAACTATTAACAATTGTCAACTACATTCCTTCTTTATAGAAAAGATTTGAGAATGTAGAATCATAGAGTTAATATCTCAGATAATCATCGCGCAAATACAGGAAGAAGCAGCAATAATGGGTGTAAAAATTCCATATTACATAGCTTGGTTGTTTATGTGACTGCTAAACAAATTAAAAATAATTAAATCAAACAAGAAACGCCTATCAGAGAGAAAATATAAATAAAATGGAACGTTATAAACCCAATGACCTATGCATGTAGATTACAACTGGAAAAGTCGGTCGTATGACGTCACAAAATCCATAATGACATAATGACGTGAACAAATTCCAAGGGCAGTACTAAATAAAAATATTAATCGGGCTGTGCTACTAATAAAACAAGTTTACGTGATTTAATATTAAGAAGCAAATGAATACAAATGGTAATTCCATTAAAGCGACATTATTGGAATCAAACAGTATATAGGTGTTTTGACAACTGAAGACAGAAATGATTTGATGTACGATTTGAGTCCAAATGTAGTTTACATGCAGATTTGTTCATACGACACAATGACACAATTTTATTAAACAGTGACAAATGCCTATAATGTAGTATTCATGCAGATTTGTTCATACGACATACGACACAATGACACAATTTTATTCAACAGTGAAAAATGCCTATAATATCACTAATGATTCCAAATTTTAAGGGAAGAAAGATATAGTGAATCGAAAACCATCAAACACGTGTTTTTAAGTACATAAGCATCGTATCCTTTTGATACAAACAAGTTAATTAAATTGAAAAGTTTAATATGAACATTTGGTTTAACATATTTTAATTTGCGGACACGCTTCAAAACATCTCCGTAAAATGATGGATGGGAGATTCCATTATTTAAATGCCATTTTAAAGAAACATTATATTTTGAAATTAAATCACCATACTTAGAGTAAAATCTAGCAAATTTATTTCTTAAGTTATGATACAAAAAGCCTTGTTTTAGCAATTTTTTAGTTAATATTAGATTACGATCATTAAAATCTTTAATACACGAACATGCTCTGGCATAACGTACCAACTGCGAAATGTAAATACCATAGGAAGGTCCTTTAGGGATGTTGCCATCTAGAAACGGAAAATTCACAATTTCAAAGTTAAAATCGTCCCGTTTGTCGTATAAACTAGTTTTGATCAAATTATTATTAATAGTTAAATGTAAGTCTAAATACGCAGCGTCTGTATTGGATATACACGATCTATTTAAGACTAGTTCTTTTGGGTAGATTTTGTGAATATATTGTTCAAATAATGGATTATCTAAATTAAGTATGTCATCAATATACCTACTAGTAAGGTTAAAACAATTAATCAAATCTACTTGCTTAGTTTTAGATAATTCTAACATAAATTCGCTTTCATAACAATATAAAAAAAGGTCAGCTATAAGTGGCGCACAATTAGTACCCATAGGAACGCCAATAATTTGTTTAAATATTTTACCATTAAATTCAACAAACAAGTTATCCAAAAGAAAAGTAAGTGCTGCACAAAAGTCAAGACCAGTCCAAATGATGTAATTATCTAATATCTGATTAGTAAAAAAAGCTGTTTTAGTGTTTAAAGCTAGATACAAACATTTCTCTCTAGCAAAAGTTTTTTCAATCAAAGAAACAAGTTTGGATTTTATTAAAGCGTGAGGAAGCGTTGTATATAGTGTCGAAAAATCATAAGTACTTACATGCGACACCTTATATTTTTTATTTTCAATTTTATCAATAACTTCTAAGGTGTTTTTTATTGACCAAAATAGGTTAATATTACTATTTTCATAAACTTTATTACAAAATTTAGCTATATGATATCTAATAGCACTCAATGCAGATGTAAGATACACTGATAATTGTTTGGTGGTACAAGACACTGAATTAGCGATAAAACGACTTTTATATGGCGTTTTATGTAATTTAGGTATCCAGTAAAGTGATGGCAATTTCTTGTCAGTAATATTGACTATTACATTTAACTTTATGCATTGGGCAATATGGTCGGTAATAATTTCATTAGGTAGCTTATTGTACTCACAATATGATGTAGTTTGTGAAAGTTCTTGTGAAATAGTTTGAACATAAAACACTCGTCATATTATGATAACATTATTAGCAGCCTTATCAGCAGGAACTAAGACGAATTTAGATTTTAAGTCTTCAAGCAATTTACAGAGATTTTGTTTATTAAATTTAGGTGAATGTGGTAGGGCCAAAGGATGTGTATCATAAAAACATATTTTATTCATGGCCATACTAAATACTTTTGTTTTCCAATCATTGAGTGCAGTAATTTCAGCATTTTCCTTCCTGCACCATTTAGTGCAATAATCATGTAAGGAAGTTACGATATTCTTAATGCAGTCATCAAAATCAACAGGAATAGGCAGTCTGTACTTAGGGCCTCTGCGTAGCAAATTTCTAAGGTTTTTATTTTGAATGAAATTAAGGTCCCCAGTAATAACATGTCCAACTGGACCATATATATATTTAGAACTAGTACAGTCACATAATGTAGGACAAGACTGCTCTGATGGATTGGATAGTATATGTTCTTGTGAGGAAACGGGTTTTTAGCTTTGTTCTCTTGACAAATGTATTTTTGGACGAGTAGTGGTGTACGACACTTCCCAGGCTCAAAACTAGCAGAGTTAAGGTATATAGGGATCTGTTGTTGTGAATATCATGTTCCGAGTGGTCTTCACGGTGCTCATAAATGTAGTTATTTAACACGGCTTAACAGGAGGCTTTATTTGGGGCATTTTTCAGAAGGGAGTAAGCATAAGACAAACCGTAGGAGAAGTCTGCGAGTTCTGGAATAGAAGCTATAGTCATCTAGCAGTTTAACTGCGAAAGCGGCAAAATGTTTTGATAGTTTTTTCGATTTCGCAGTAATTGAATATAAAATTCAATGTCTTTTGGAATATTATTGCGTGTCCATGTCTTGTCGTATAATTACACATTCAAAGTAGTAAAAGAGTTGTTTTCTTTAGAATTTGAGCTTTACATTTTTTTATATCGGCCCTTATCTTAAAGATATTTTAAAATCACACTTTTCTCAACAAATATAATTGTAGTAAATTGTAGCAACAATACTCAAAATTGCTGCGAACTTCACATATGCGATTTGTATAGATTTCACAAGCTTTTGTCTTCAAAGTGACATTGTGCCTAAATTTTGAACTAATATAACCGATTATTAATTAACTTTATAATATTAGACGAGAATGTGTCCAATTTGTTCGCCCCATACAAGTTGAGCCTCGCCAATAAAGCTCTAAGTCGTCTGATACGAGAAAAGGGCGGCCAATATGGAAAGAACACAGCCAATACGGAAAAAATGTTGGCCAATACGAGATTCAGCCAATCAGAAACCAGGAAAAACTCTGCCTTAAATGAGAATTTTAAATTTCGACAATTTTGGACGCCATTTCAAATGTGTATGCTTAGTTTTGGAGCAAAAGTTTAAATCTGTAAAAATATAATATTGCAGTTTACTTAAAGCACTTAGCCCCATATATTCAGCCCCCTTTTTCGACAATATCGATAGTTCAGTGTTACCACAACAGTTAGGTTAAATATTTGAGCAAATTGACAACTTTGAATATTTTCAAGCTGCAATGAGCGCCGAAAGGAAAACAAATTCGAAATCATGGAGGATTTACACATTACAAACGAAATTCCTAATGGCAATACGTAAGTTTTCAATCCTTATTGTCTTTCTGAGTTGTATTAACAACAACGGTAGTAGATCCAGTGTGGTTGGAATGTTATTGAGGTAAATGATGCATAATTTCGCGACCTGTCAAATTGTGTTCTTTCATCATGTCATGTCTTGAAAGTATCTTTCGTCATGTACTCAGTTTAAATGCTTTTGTTCCTATGCTTTGTCAGCAATATCGCTTTCATATTACACTATTAATGAAATAATAATTATTCTTCTGAAATTAAATGAATGGAACATATGTTTTCTCTTGCAACAATATTCAATTTTCGTTTTGAAGATATCTATTAAAAGATATTTTTGTGTATATAACATTTTCAAAGCATTTTGCATGGGAATATAAACAGGGAAAAAGTTGTATAGAACATAAGTTTTGCTATTGTTCAAAACTCAATACTTGAAATCTGAAAGTGAAATTCAAGCTTTTCTTGCTGAATAATATTATAAAGTTAATTAAATAAAGTGTCATTAATAAGTTGAATACTGCTGTCTTCAGCTCAATAACAACGTCAATATGAATTCAACTAATGAATAACGGTATAGTATGTTGAAGCCGAGATCGTTATATCAATTATATGACTAAGTGTCTTGAAGATAGGTAAATATATGTTTTTTTTTAAATGTGTCCACGGTAAAACTTAGCGAAGCATGGAGGACGTCGCACAACGGACAAAACGTTACCAGAAAAAGTCACCATAAACGTCAAATTACGTACAATATATCTCAGTAGGTCGGTGATTATTGGAACTAATAGTCGACGTAAAACGCAGAAAGACACGTTGTCTTCCGATCAAAATACTGACTAATTTTGGTAAAAAAGTAGCAACGTCATGATTTTAGAAAATTACTTCGAAATACCTGTGAAGAAGTTCGACACAGATTGAGCAGCCGAGCTGATCATGATCATTGCAGAACGCTGTCAAATTTTCATCTTTATGAACTTTACACTCACGTAGAATATCTTCCATCTTCTTCGAAACGGACCACTTATTTCTTTTATGTTTTCCATAAAGATACTTTTATTAAACATCACACCATGACTATGGTGGTCAGTACATGTTCCACAGTAGAACGTACGACACTTTTTACATTAATAATCTGCTTCAATCTCTAAAGGCCGTTCTTTGCACTGCGAACACCAGTATAACAGTTCATCAGAATCAGTATCAAGAATTGCATCATACCGCCTCGCCATTTTGCAGTTCGACGATTAGCGAACAAACCGTAAGAAGTTGAAGTGAATTAGAAAATTGCTATCATATTATGAATGTTAAAATAAATATTCCAGAACACACCATTTGAATGCTATCCATAAATTGTCGAACCGAGCAGATTCAAGATTACCTTCAAGTGACATTTATTAATCTTATGGAAGATAACAACTCTACTGCTTTAGACTGTCACGTGATAACTGAGTAATGCATGCAAAGACGAGGTTTAGCGATAATCACGTAGCAACAATCAATGAGTCCAAAACGTGTTTCGCGATATAAAGATATTGGTTAATACTGGCTTCACATGAATCGCCTATATATTGACTTAATTCTACATTTAACATAAGCATACTGATATTTCTTAAGAGAATGTCATTTTATTGATAATTTGTTAATTAAAAAGAAACTAACAAAAATTACATACTTGTTATCTGGCTGTTACTACTTTTGACGTCACGCACATAATCTTAAAATAAGGTACATAACTAATATAATAACCTTCGAAAACAAGAAAGTGACCTTTTGTAATAGTGTCGAATATGAATATCACTTTTCTCTTATACGTCCGCTGTATCGGGATGTAAGAAAGGGTAACATTTGTCAAGAATATTATGATACACAAACTATACACGTCCTAAAATGCAAAAAGCTATGTGTTTTTTTTAAACTTTCGGAAATTATTAATTGTTATTATACATATTATGACTAACTATAGTTTGTATTATAAATTATGTAAAACCCGCTTAAAATGTCAGACTCTGCTTGAAATCTCCGTTTTATTGTTTGATTTGTGTGAGTTTACAAAGTTGACACTAAATTGTATTTGCGTCTAATATGTGTAGGTCGATACTAAATCAACACTATATTTATAATATGTTTAGACCTGCGACTCTATTAAATGTATCAGTATAAACATGTGTGTACGCATGGGCCTATCCGTCATTTTATAACTCAAAAATGTATATTAAACTGCATAACCTTTGGGCAATACATTTTCCACAAAATGCGTAAACTGATATTACAAATTGAAACTTGGTAAACGTAGTGACGATCTAGGCTTGGCCGGTTTATACCTTAGGGATATCAATTGATCAAAGCGGACAATGAAAGCTTGTTACAAATTAAATACAAAGTAACACTTTTGTGTCACATTGTTTCATAGAAGACTTGTTATGTTTTGTTAATAAAGTGTATATTTTAAATGGTACCTAATGTGCGTGGACCGATCGTGGTACTAGATGCATGATTGAAACAAAGCGCACATAAGGACCACTATGTAATCTGATTTTATTTCGCTCTATTTAGCTATTTTGCTAAATACGTCTATAAACATTATACGGCCTCAGTTGAGGGCGTTGTTTCGAATTATTTTAAGTTTTAACACGTTCAATATATTTAGTTCTTGTAACCTACATATCAAGCGAACTGGAAAAAAGTAAACAACTACCATGGGATGGTTGCGTTTAAACAATGCAGCAAAACTTCAACCGAAATTCATTGTTTGACTGGTTCATTTACCTTTTCATATTGAAATACGCCCATTGATACATTCGTACCAGACTCTAATTACACATGAGCAGGTAACCAATATATGTTTCAAAACACTCTGCATCATGTGAGTAATTCAAGAATACATGTCCAATTTATAGTGCAATGATAACGATGTTCTTAATCCGACTCTCGATCTCGAGTACGTCTCAAGTGAGAACAATCTTAAAAATTGTACAAATATAGTTACTAACTAAAAGCATTTTGTCGAAACAAACATAACAGATAGAAACGATTTACACAATGTCATGCAACATTTGTCTTGTTGAAGAAAACAAGTGTAGACATTTATTTCAATTTTGAAAAAAAACACGAAACAAACAAACACCCCACTCTCCGTTTGTTATTTTAAACGATATTCCTCACCCAAACGCAACTGTCAAAGTGTGTGTGTATGTGGTTAAACGTATATTATATATAAAAGTAAAGTGCTATTAAAATAAGAGTCCGCGGATACAAAATGGATTAATGTTTGTGTTAACAATATTGTATATCCATTAAATGAGGGCATAATGCAAACCTGACTTTTCTTTTGCGTCATTTATACCAGCCTTCCAAAACGATTTGTAACCGAAATGGGCAGATCAAAATGTAAACGGCATACATCTTGAAGCAAAAGAATAATGTCAATCATCGCAAGCAGGCTTGTGCCGAGAAACAACGTATGAAGCATAGCGGTTAGTTTCAATGATGTACATGTGTAACGGACGACTAGCATATCTCGAAATTATCAGTCTGATTTTTCCTAACTCATAGATTAAGCCAAATGGAAACGGAAGATATAATATGATGTAAAAACTCTTTTAGTTTAAGATACTGCTGAATTAAGGTTATTTCATATACTGATTATTTCTATTTGATTTCCATAAGTACAGAATGAAAAAATGTTGAAAGATAGACATCACGGTATCATAAAAAATCAACATGAGCAAGAATGCAAGTATGTAAATTAAATTGATCGATGTAATGCGCGTTGTCAGTGTGAGGTACAGCAAGTATGGACAAAAAGGAAATTAAACATTTACATAATGAAAGATCAATCTGACTGGAACAATCTCACAATATGACCCCTGATCAAGTAACTTGAATAGACATATGCATTTATTATTCGCATATTTTTGCTAGAGAACTAAACGTAAGTGTAATAATTCCTTGACTCACTGAAACGGATCGACCTTACTATAGGTGTACTTCCACCATATTAAGACGCTAAATATAAAGATCATATAGAGTTTTATCCAGTTAAAATGATTGTTTTAAAGGTAATTAACGGACAAAATAATCCCGAGAAATAATTAGATTTAAAACCACATTATTGGCCGTAACCCGCTCGACCGTCGACCGGGTCGAGTGATTTTAGCGTCGATCGAGTGAAAATTCTAAGCCGTTAGCCCGATGGGTCGAGTGCTTTTTTCGTGTCCGAACTTAGTAACTTAGCTTCATATAGACGCTTATTCAAGACTGCATTGGTTATTTCCCTTGGGCACTTATTGATTATACGCTTATTGAACAGTGTTGTAAGTCGATCTCGCGAGACGCTATAACAAGTATTATTACTTGGTGGAGAACTTGCGGCGATACATTTATTTTAATGTATTTTCTGTGTTATTTTGAGGGCGCATGTAAAAAATATGCAATTAAATATCATGCACTAACTTACAAGTATAGTTTTTTACAGATAAAGTTTATTTGTCAAGGAACAAAACCTGACAGTACATTCAAAGGTGTATTATACTGCATTTTAGATGCTGGTACAATCGGCAAATCGGCGACAAACCATATGTTGCTTAGGCAATAGAACTACTGCTACAAATGTGGTTTGAGATTTAGAATACTCAGAAGTTTGGTCAGGAAAGTTGCCTCCTTGTGCTACGTCTTATGCACAGGTATTATTGCTAGTTTGACATTTTATTTACTTTATTCAGATATGTGTTTTGAAAATTTATATCATTGTGTGACATAACGGTGTATGCATATTGTTTATTCTTATGATAGAAATTTAAGTACAGATAGATTTAATAAAAGGGAAATATTTTAATAATATGTTTGAGTAATTAAATAGAAACTGTTATAATTACTAATATGTAAGAAAATATTGAAAGGTTATTTACATCAATATTTCTATCTTATACGTAAACAGAAGTTAAAAGCTTAAAGTGGTCGAACTATTTGAGAGTTCATCTTGTAAAGTAGCTGTATGTTGCGGGTATTTAGGAATTAACATAACAGATGTCATCGGATGGGGTATGTAATGAAGTTTGAACAATTGGTTATGGAAGCATGG
Organism: Dreissena polymorpha; assembly: GCF_020536995.1. Lineage (NCBI taxonomy): Eukaryota > Metazoa > Mollusca > Bivalvia > Myida > Dreissenidae > Dreissena > Dreissena polymorpha. The sequence continues at coordinate 51,259,952 of NC_068368.1, read as the reverse complement.
TTTCATTTCTCCAATGAAGTTCAATAATCGGGAACATCTGTTGACATGGTATTAGTTCTTTATTAACAATTTGGCTCGTAGGTCAACATTACTTCAAACCAATACATAATTCAGATATGATAATTATATAAGGGTAATTCCAATTTCCCAAGATACATTACGATGCAAGTTCGGATTGAATGTGTATCGAATGTGTATCGGGGTTTGCATAATCGATTATAGAAGTGTTAGGTTTCATATTATCAATGTGGGTTGTCCATAGAGAGCATCTGTTTGTATGATCAAGTATGCTAATGAAATAAGGTCTCCTGTTCCTAAAGTGATAATTGTGTATTGCACTTTTCTGCTGTGACGTGTGATAGATGCATGAGCATCCATCCAATCAACAAGGGTTATTCGAAAGGGTGGGTTTAGAAAATCGGGGGAAGAGAACAGTTAACCAACCAAGAATGAGATAGGAAATATCTAAATTTTATGTTCATGTAACTTGGAATAAAATGTTGTGCTTTGTTGTAAGAACGACAATTCGAGAGTCCTAGTTTGACAATCGAGTAGAGCAGTCACGTTTTCTTGACGTGGCGCCATGTTGGCCGCCGCGCTGTAAAATTGTACTTCATGAACATTAGAAGCGTTGTGTTAGAAATTATTTAACAGAAATAAATCTCGATGAAAACAGAAATGAACTTTGGTTGTTACTGTGTGTTCTCCACGAACGATGTGTAATTACGCTACACAGTACTTTTTATGGTTGCCGTGACTCAGCACGAACATTGAAAAACATTGGAAAACGGAGTACACAGAACACTATACGGACATCACTTGGCCAACGGAACAAGAAAACAACGCACGACATGGAAAACGGTCAGTGTTTTTATAAATTACGGCAAACAGGGGTTTATGTCAAATGTTATAAAGTAAGAAATAAAAAGTAAAAAAAGGCGTCATGACAACGACATTTTTAAGAATTGTTTTAAAAGAATTTTACGTAGTTAGGGGTTAAAGAAATAATTAATCATGTACGGAGAAATCATGCAAGTGTGAAAATCAATGCAGTTTTTCATTGATCAGTAACTTTTCTAAAATATCAGTAAATTGAGAATAAAATAAATGAATAAGAAAGTGTTTGAAATTTACATAATTTTATGAGTTATAGAAATACTGAAATTAGAGGCGCACATATAATTGAGATTATTTAAAGAATTTTTTATAATTTTTGTATTATAAGAATATAGAAGTATGTAAGAACACATCTTTGTATAATACAAATACATTTATAAATTGTTGGTATTTTTGTAAATTTTCATAAAATAAAAACGAACGAAGAAATAATAATATTTTAAAATAGTTTTGTTTATTATGATAATAAACTAAATTTGTGTATGGTTTTATTTATTAATATAATAGACAAACTCGAAGAAAGCACAAATATACAAATATTCAAAGAATTTACTTATAATTTTACGTTCGCAGAATTAAGAAATTAGGAAAATAGATTATTAAAGACAGTTTTGTTTATTATTTTAATAAAGAAAATAAGGCGGGTTTTGTTTAATAGAATGATAAAGAAAATGAAAGTGGACGAATAAATAAAATTATTGGACAATTTAAAAATAGTTTTCCGATTTGTAAAATAAAATAAAATATGACAATAACATTTGAAAAAGATATAGAAAGAATTTGAAATAATAAGGATAAAATGAATAAGGAATGTAAGTGTATAAATAAGAACGAAAATGTTAATTGCGAATATGAATAGGGCAGCCACTAAAAAAAACATTATGTAAATATGTATATGCGTCATTGTGTTGATTGCAATTATATGTGGAATATCGGTAATATTGACGGTCTTGAGTAATTTTAAGTAAGAATTTAATGTGACCTGTTGCGTAAAGCGCAGTTGAAATCTAACGATAGGTACGCATTAAATTTCTTATAAAAATGTACCTTATAGTTTAAGGATGCACGGATCTACGATTAATCGGCTACCCTTGCTTAAGGTTACAATTATATTTTATGAGCATGGCTAACTGATCAGCGTTCGGACATACCGAGCCCGAGGTTCTGATAACCTTAGCATCCTCATTATTTAGAGAATTTATCAATGTGCCATTGAATCATATGACGCCATGGACAGAAGATGCGATGTTGCATAAGAATTATTTGAGTAGTTCGATTAGGAGCAAAGACCTGAATTTTGAAGTATACCGATAAATGTTCTTGTATTATGAATGCATATATATAAAGTCTGCCCTATTCATAAAAGTTTACAAACATGTTTAGGCCAACGCGCGTATTTAAGAGAGAGCAGTGTAATATGTCGATAGAAAAATTCCTTAACTATAATGGTATACAGATTTGTGATTTTAAGATACGAACTAGATACGTCTGTTTAAAATGCAATACCCTAGGTAAATAAAGTAGCGCATACATGTTACAAAATTACTGATAGTACGTACATACACTATCGAGCTGTTATTTAATGTTTACGGGAGTGATTCGATAGTAATCGGGTAATAAAGGTTGTTATTTACTTAGACTTCATAGTAAGTTGTCATGACGGTATTTAAGAATAACTTAAGGGGATGTCTATAAATGTTTGCATTGCTTTTGAACAACTGATACTTGTATCACCACAACGCAGATGAAAGATCCAGATTTGAATACTACGCCAAAGAAGAAGACATCGCGAAACAACGACTTTACACCGAATTGAAGAAACAAACAACGTAATAAGCATGGGACATCACGACATTTACTCTCAAAGTGAATACCTGGTTCTATTGCTAAAAGAAGAGCAAACGCCAGAAGTATTCGAAGGACAACAAGTGACGCAACACTGGACAAAATACTTGTGACGTTAAACACTATAGAGTTAGATGCAGCCGTTCAACTGTTTGACATGCGTAGATAACGTATTCGGAATGGTACTTCCGAGGCTTAAGACATCAAAGGGAACACTGCTATAGTTAATACCTTGTAAGCATTATGGCAAAAAGAAGATCTTAATGTCCCGAGAGAAAAGAAGAAGACGCTGGAACCAACAACGAAAATAGAACAACAACGGACACGAAAATAGATGACGCAATATGAACAGCAGAAATAAGATCAGGAACACCAAACGCGCGCGTATCGCCAAGGACGACCTGACGATCGGCTTATATTAATCATCACAGCAACAGGGATAGACCCGATTCGCCTACACTACTTGAAGACGGATCGATCTTAATCTCCGCGACGGCAGTAACCTGTCCGACTTCAAGCGACTTCATTCGCCGTGAGCAGCAACTTCAATACTACATGGACGACAACAGATGTACTGAAAACCAACGATCAACAGATGATGTGCTCCAATACATTCAGATTGACATTGACATTGTATAACAATAACTAATATATCTATTTCAGCCGAGACGCTTGTAAAGAAAAATATTATTGTTATCCGCATATTTTCCATCATAGATGTGTTTATATGAATTATGTTTTCAAGTACTTCGTAATTCGATAATTAAATTTCAAAGATTTTTTTGTATCATAAAATACAAAAAAAATCCAAATAAGAGGGAGGGTTGTGTGACATAACGGTGTATGCATATTGTTTATTCTTATGATAGAAATTTAAGTACAGATAGATTTAATAATAGGGAAATATTTTAATAATATGTTTGAGTAATTAATTAGTAACTGTTATAATTACTAATATGTAAGAAAGTATTGAAAGGTTATTTACATCAATATTTCTGTCTTATACGTAAACAGAAGTTAAAAATTTAAAGTGGTCAAACTATTTGAGAGTTCATCTTGTAAAGTAACTGTATGTTGTGGGTATTTAGGAATTAACATAACAGATGTCTTCGGATTGGGTATGTAATGAAGTTTGAAAAATTGATTATGAAAGTATGGTTTCATTTCTCCAATGTAGTTCAATTATCGGGAACATCTGTTGCCATGGTATTAGTTCTTGATTAACAATAAGGGTAATTCCAATTTCCCAAGATACATAACGATGCAAGTTCGGATTGAATGTGTATCGAATATGTATCGGGGTTTGCATAATCGATTATAGAAGTGTTAGGTTTCATATTATCAATGTGGGTTGTCCATAGAGAGCATCTGTTTGTATGATCAAGTATGCTAATGAAATAAGGTCTCCTGTTCCTAAAGTGATAATTGTGTATTGCACTTTTCTGCTGGGACGTGTTGTAGATGCATAAGCATCCATCCAATCAACAAGGGTTATTCAAAAGGGTGGGTTTAGAAAATCGGGAGAAGAGAACAGTTTACCAACCAAGAATGAGATAGGAAATATCTAAATTTTATGTTCATGTAACTTGGAATAAAATGCTGTGCTTTGTTGTAAGAACGACAATTCGAGAGTCCTAGTTTGACAATCGAGTAGAGCAGTCACGTTTTCTTGACGTGGCGCCATGTTGGCCGCCTACCTGTAACATTGTACTTCATGAACATTAGAAGCGTTGTGTAAGAAATTATTTAACAGAAAAAAATCTCGATTAAAACAGAAATGAACTTTGGTTGTTACTGTGTGTTCTCCACATACGATGTGTAATTACGATATATCATGTTAAACAATTGTTTTTTTTTCAGGCCACCTGAAGGAGCATACATGATATGTCAGACCTGGATATCAAGACTCAGACAATGACCATGATGGAGATGTCAGGAGACCCTGTGTTAATTTTTTTGTATGATATTAACTGTGAATAAAAACAGAATAAAGTGTTTATTTGTTTAATCTTTATTGTTCTATGTTTCATCAATACAAACATAGTTACAAATGTAAAAGAATTATAACTTTTAATTCGGGCTAGGAAAAAATGATTCGGGCTAGTGAAATTTCATAGCTGGTAGCCCAACCGGGCTAGTTCCTAAAAAAAAATTATGCAAAGAATGAAACAACTAAATAATGTGCATATGTTTAACATGTACATTTGCTTAACAAAAAGTTAAAAATATAATCATAAGTTCCTAAAATAGCATGCGAACACGAAAGAAAATCATAGAAAAATGACATATGTGAACTCAGTCACCGAAAAATTGTGGCAAAACAAAATCTCAATATCACTATATCTATCCTAAGATCGGATTTTGCATTAAAAGCCACTTAGTAAAGTGTTTGGTCACCTGAATGACAGTTGCCAGGTGAGTTTTATACGCTTTATAAATGCGATTGGTAAGCTACTACTTACTGTCGGTAGCCAAAAGTGAGTATTATAAAAGGCAAGATGAACGACAAACCGGTCTCACCCTTTTCAGAGAATGCCAACGTGGATGTATCAGCCGAGATTTGAAAACATAGACCTAGAAGAGAATTTGTATTCCATTTTATATCTCAACTTATAAAACATTCTTAATATCCGCATGCAGACACGTGTTTTGTTGTGTAGAGTAAGTTTAAAACAAAAGCGTGCAGACGCAGTAAACGAATGTATAGAACTGTAATTTGTTAAGGTAAAACTGTTTATGTTAAAGTTAGTATGTAGTATAAATATCGCCATATGTATGCAAAGTGTCCTTACAGTTTTTTTAGCGGGTACCAGAGGTTTTCCAGACCCCATGGTATGAATAATATATTTAATACAAAACAAACCGGTCTCATCCGTTTCAGAGAAAGCTTACGCGGATGTGTCGCCCGAGACTTGCCAGTGGTACAACAATCGTTATCTGCAAGGCCCCTAACGTGACCCCAACAACTTAAGCGCTGCGACGCTGGCCACAGCGGTTAAAACCTAGGAAATTCCTGTAAACGGCATGCATGCGTCAGCAAAGACATATAAGGGCTGGCCCCGAACACGTTTCCAAGGTCCTTTTGAAGAATTGTGGAAAAAGCTAGCCAGGAAGGACCCAGCTAGACGGAAGAAACAATACACAAATTTGATGTATCAGGCCGCGCCAATGCCAATCAAGGACATCATCATTGTTGAAGATATAAAGATATGAAAGTAATTGTCTTTCCCTGTATATGGAAGTCCGAGGAGAATGTGAAGAGTGTCCACACTGAGGCATAATGACCATCAATTTGTAATGGTTTGATGTATACATATTGCGTGTTGATTATATTGTGCCGTGTATTTGGCACTATATAACGTATCTCTATAGATCTGCTTGTGTGAATTCACCTCGTTATGAATGTCGGAAAGACGATCCAAACAGATTCTTCTTGGATTCGAACAATACCACGTTAGTTACAGGAACCAACAAGCCTACAACCAGGAAACAAGACGGTAGGTCATATTGAACAATAACTTGAACCTCCGTGTGAAACCACATGAATCTTATTCGAGTATGTCCTTTTTTGAATATACACATGTAGGATAATATATATTCAACCAAATACGCATAATGGTTATCCATGAGGTTGTGTTTACTGTTCAACCTCAATGCTCCAGAACAGCTATAACTCTTTGATATCGTGTCCACTTTTAAAATATTCAAGTCTGTCGAACTGAGACCTAGATTATTTTATCTAACTGCATTTCATAATCTAGGTTTATGGGCGCAGTCCTTTACGTTATCAAATTTGAACTCTTACTTTCTTACAGTATTCTGCTGTAGACGTTGGTTTATCGAGAGTGGAAAGGTGTGGTTATCATATCAGGTTGAGCAATGTGTGTGTGTGTATTTCAAATCCGAACCGATATTTATCGATTCAAAATTCAAAACATAGCAAAAGGCGTTAACTACAAACTTATTAATATCAATAGATCTAAGTAAAAAAACAGCAACAACAATATGTTAACACTTTTATAGTACAGGAAAAGTCTAGTTTTTATTCATTTTGGGAGATCAATTTAGAATAAATAATAGTTTATGGCGAAGGAGAGAGACTATGATTTGTCAAAGGATAAGTATAATTGGAGTTTATAAAATGCTAAATCATGTGGAAAGTGCACAGTTGGTTTTGATACGAATATAACATACGAGAGCCATTATGACGGCCCCTGTTTATGTTGATGTTAAGTATTATAACAAAAGTGGAGACTGTGCTATATATATACACTCCAAATATACATGAGAAAAAATAATGTTATTTATAATATAGATACGTTGTTGCTTTCAGCCATTTAAGTAGTGTTGGTAATTTGAATTTTATGTTCAACAGAACATATGACAAATTGAGGTATACCCATTAGTGGGTGCAATGTATTTAAATAAAAAATTTAAAATATATATAAAAAGTTATTTTAAGACATATATAGCCTGATTCGTAAACTTAGAATCGGAATATGTACTGTATTTCATTTTATATCTAACCATATAACAGCCTGCTCAATTTGTCCGCATGAAGACACGTTTAATTACTAGTTTTGCTGTGTAAAGTAACTTAAACACATACACGTGCAGACGCGAAACGGACTGTCCTTTGTTAAAGGTAAACATGTTTATATTTTAAGTTATATAGTATGAATATCACCATATGTATGTATACAGTGTCTAAAAAATTCAATTAGAGGTTACCTGGAGCTGTCTAGACCACACGGTGTAAAAAGATAAATTTAATTAAAAAACACATACCGTTTATATTTCCGATATGATAATGTCGATCCACTTTCACATGTCAACACTACGTCATTGGAATAAACGCGCTACGGAAGACCTCCATCATAGACGAAAATAACCCTTCTCAATTGACGTCAAGTAGATTCGACCAACCCTGGATTAATAGGACGGTCAAACACCTGTCAAGGAGGAAAAAGAAAGCATACATAAAGGCCTTAATATTCAACGGCATACCTGAGGATATAAGCATGTATAAGCAACTCCAAAGGGACAACAACAGTAATGAAAGAAGGAATGCAGCAACTGTATTAGAGATCTCGCCACTAGTGAAAATTGAAGAAGCTGTATTTTTTCATAAGCAGTAACGAATGCAAAAGTTCCGTGTCCAAATCCTTACAAACATCGGTTAGACTAAAATTATAGCATTGTTTTTACTGAAAATGACCTTTCCAAAACTTCAACATAGGATTCAGTAGAATACCCAACGGTACAACCCTTCGATATCATCACACACGTCATGAGAACATTCTTATTAGACAACAACCCCCATACGGCACAAGGATTTGACGAACAGCCACCAAGATTCCTTTAGGAATTCGCCAGTGAGATTGCCCATGCATTGACCCTAGTTTTCCTATTTTAAAGCCTCCATCACACCAGGTCCAGTACCCGATGACTGGAAGCAGGCTATGGGCACTCCAATCTTAAGAAAGGGTGACCTAACAGTTCCTGCAAATTACTGTAACCCTGACCTCAGTCTGCTGCCAAACCATGGAGCATATCGTCAAAGGTTGGGTCATAAACACCTGGAGCACCATGTCATACTTACTGACAGTCAGCACCGCAACAGAGAAAGGCGTACATGCGAAAGCCAGTTTTTATTAACCCTTCGAGTCATCGCCTTAGACTTAAACGACGGTGATCAGATTAATGCGGTGCTGCTAGATGGCAAAAGCTTTCGACAAGTAACCTCACAGGCGACTCGCCATCAAGCTGGACCACTATGGGATCCGTACTGAACAACTGAAGTGGATCACAAGTATCCTCAGCAAAAGAAGCCAAAAAGGCCTTGTTGATTGCTACACCTCTTCGTCTGTACCTGTCACATCGGGGGTCCTTTATGGCTCTGTCCTAGGCAGGAAGTGGTTTTTGTTCTGTTTTCCTTTATTTAGTTTGTTATTCTAAGACCGTATTGGTAAATCTGATCCAGGAGAAGTCGACAAAATTGATATATTTATATATATATATATATATATATATATATCAATATTCTATGCGTCTACATATAAAATCGGTTTTATTACACGACCTTTAAACTTGTTAATTATTATAATTGTGCACATGCAACATATTGCTATGTATACTCGCAAAATGAATTTATTTGAAAGGCTTTGCAGCTGATCAATACAAATTAATTTTTAAACAGAAAAATCACTTCAAGATAAATAAACACGTGTCAGATATATATATATATATATATATATATATATATATATATATATATATTAGAGATATATAATCTGTGTGAACAACCAGATACACAGACATACAAACGGACATACATATTCCCATTGGAGACTTCGGCGTGTGAGCCTAGCTACGATGCAGAATAAAGCAGACATACTATGAAATCCCCATCTCCAAATTAAAGATGGTTCATTCACAGTTATATACCCTACTCTAACACCGCAACACATCTCCAACGTTGGAACAATTTACATGCACAGAAAAGACAGTTACATGAACATTTATTTACAAACATGAAACCATAGTTGTATTTGGGCACGATCCGATTAGGATTCATAAATACCCTAACACTATGAAAGAGACACCGCGGAAATACGTTGGGTTTAGAAGATACAGTGAAATTATGAGTATTTTTGTGTTTCAATGGAGATAATTATATTTCACAGCAAACTTTTTTTCCCGGGATCTATATGTATGTATACCGAGGTTGGGGGGGGGGGGGGGCAATATACAGTTCGCTTGTTAATCACGTTTCCACGTTAATAAAAACGTTTAACAGAAATAATCAAATAATTCATGTGCTTTAAGAAGAATTGTTTACAGTGATGTATTTACTCAATGCGCACCAAATCAGAAATATTTGACGCAGATGCACAAGAACACACACTATAAAACATCATAGTTAACTTTCACGTAAACGTCTTGTGTCTTACAGGGTTATTTTGAAAACACACACACACACACACACACACACACACACACACACACACACACACACACACTCAGTTCAACGATATCTGCTTGACCTCCTTCTAAATTTATCTGATTGAAAACATAGCATATGACTCAACCAACTGAAATCATCTCTCAAGTAAGAAAAACAACAGACTTATTCTTCTTGTAGCGGTAAAATTGTAATTACCTCCCTTGCTGTTTCATGCACGTGAATACTTTTACCGTATAGTTTTTAACCGAATGTCTTTACCCGAAATCTTTATTAAAATAGCAGTAAAGTCACTCTCTGAAAAAGTGTTCTACTAATCATCTTATTTTGGCAAACTAAAACATATTGAGCATGGCCCCAGAGCATTATATCAGTATCTTTATAAAGTAATGTGTGCGATAGGTGCCTTTCAATGTTACTGTATGATTCCAGTAAATTATTTGTAATTTTAATAACTCATTCTGACAACTGTTAGTATAATTAGAAGTGCGCTTATAGTTTGTTGATAAAAACAGCAGAAACGACAATATCTACTATAATTTGTGCTGCTGCTATTTAACTTCACATTCCAAAACCTAATATCCAAACCTAGCTGTTTATTTTCTATATATTGGGCGCGATATAAGTAGATGTTTTATATGTATTGGTGCACAAGTGAGGACATCCTTTTCATAATGACATAATTATATTTTAAAAGCAGACAAAACAATTTTTCTTCGTTTATTGAGTGACCCTTTTTTAAACGTGCAGTCGAACATACTTTATAAGCTAAATTTATTTTACACCGATCTGCAATTGTAACGTCCCTATAGAGTACATCGCATGTCGTATTACGGCGGTGAAAAAAATGTCGTACGATGATTTAATCTACATTACTGTAGACGAACATATGTATAAATATCGACTTTTAAGAAATAATGGTATCTACATAACTGTTTATTTTTTAACACATTATGATTTATATAAATAATGTATGCACGTCGTTTCAATGTATTACGAGCCCAATTAAAAGTCGAACCTTAAATTGAATCGAACATTTTAAAGCGTGCGACGCATATACATAACAACTATTGCACATGCCTTTTGCAATTAATTGATGGGTCAGATTGGCTGTAATTTTCCGCACATATTTACCGATTTAATCACCTGTTATAACATTAGACAATAAGAAAAAGCGAATAAGTCATTAGTTTGTTTTTAAATTTGTATGAAGTCAAACACAGGTGAAAGCAAATTTCAGACTTATACTTGTGGAGGCCCTTACATTTATACTCACTACCACTGTTGTTGTAATTGTATTGTGAAAGATGCAGCTATTTCCGAGACGTAAAATGCACTAACAAAGCCAGACCGATACTTAATGAAATATTAATTTTATACAAATATTGAGGAGGTTGTAAATATATTGACAATCAACCGATACCTCTGTAAAAATAAACACAAACAACTACTCTGTTTGAATTTATAACGACAACAAGTCTCGGCTATTAAAAGGTTTGCATGTTGGCTATTTCGCGAACCTGCTGTAACTTCACATAACATTGAACAAGTAGATCAATGCTAACGTTTATTTTTAATGTTTATTTATGGTCTTAACAGAATTAAGATACTTATAATATTATTGATTTAATAATTAAACGTACACATACATGTTTTTAGTAATTTATTTTCAGTAATGTAATAAATTTATTTATCACATGCCATACCCTGTTTCCCATGTAATATAACCATTAAATATTTTTTTACATTACACATGTGTTATACAACATTTTTAAGCGTTTTCATTGGCTACGTTTTTGTTTATTGACCAATCGCATTTTGTTATTTTGCTGAAATGACGTTGCAACGTCTAATGACGTCACGACATTAGACAACATTCGGGATTTATCATTATGTTTGCGTAAATATTTATTTAATTTGATTTAAAAGAACTGACACTCGTTGTCATATCATACCACATTTTATTAAACTCGCCAAAGGCTCGCTTACTAACAAAATTCCTTAGCTCGTTTTGTCACGTAATCGTTCATAGTTCATGGACGACACATAGGTATAACAATGTTCATTACTCTTTAATTACTGGTGTGTAGCCTATCATTCGATATCTCGTCATGCGCGTATTGCCATGATGGCGAGATTTGCATTAACTATCATTTTCCCGTGTCACGCATGGGACAAGTCCGTCCCTCTCTATTTATGTTAATTTATGTAAGTAATGTAATATATTTATTTACGTCACGACATGTAAACAACATTCGGGATTTATCATTATGTTTGCGTAAATATTTATGTAATTTGATTAAAAAGATCTGACACTCGTTGTCATATCATACCATATTTTATTAAACTCGCCAAAGGCTCGCTTACTAACAAAATTCCTGGGCTCGTTTTGTCAAGTAATCGTTCATAGTTCATGGACGACACATAGTTATAACAATGTTTATTACTCTTAAATTACTGGTGTGTAGCCTATCATTCGATATCTCGTCATGAGCGTATTGCCATGATGACGAGATTTGCATTAACTACCATTTTTCCGTGTCACGCATGGGACAAGTCCGTCCCTCTCAATTTATGTTAAATATTTACAAGCTTTATCAAACCTTTTGATGAGAGATTTTACTGTATATAACACTTTTGCTTGACCAATACAAACATACCCGGCCTTGTGTCAACTATACTATTCTTTAAGCTCTCCCTCATCGATAAGCTTATTTGTCTATATCTGCACTTTGTGTCTGTCATGTTTACTGGCCCTTTTGATAAAATTTTCAATATTTCTTACATGAAATAAACCCACATATTCCACCTACAATTTCTACACCATAATGTGACAGTTTAATAAAATAAGGTATGATATGACAACACGTGCCGTATCCTATACATATTTGGCATAAGTTTTTTTCTCACTCTTAATGTTCGAAATGTCGACACAAGCTAAATGCCCTCTCATAAATGATACACTGCTTTAATAAACTACTCATGTTTTTAAACGACACCCTTTCATCCTTTTTATCGCGAACGTTCGAATTTGAATTCGACGGTGCATTTTACTCTTAGTTAATTGAGCTTTATGTAAATAGGAGAACAAATATTATATAATAGTTTGAATTATTGTATTTATTTTTTTCATTTTTGTCAGGATAGTAAAATTGAATAGTGAGATAATTAAAAACAAGAAAGTCGATCATCGCAATGCCTATTTAGCTGTTTTTCTTTATTAAAAGTAATTGATCACATGATTGAGTATATAGGTTTATATTAATTTTAAACCTGTAAAAGAAAGGATAAAATATGTATACGCTGCAAAGAAATGTAGGGTAAAACAGTAGCTTCTTTAGCATGTGTAAACAGTAATTTCAATGTACTATAAGTGTTTTTGTTGTTCCCCTTATAAGTAATAGCTTATCCATAAAAACTAAACTTATGCAGTTCATGATCAAGCTCAATCAAACAATTATTAGTGATTTAAAACACAAGCAAATATAACCAAAGACGATGGATACTATATACAAAAACATCTGCAACCTATAAGTAATATAGTTAACACGCATTTGTAACTCAAGATTTTTGCAAGAAAATCTTACATCTGTTCACGTGTACATTACGAAATTTATTATCTTCAGGAAAACAAACGACATCGAAATACATATGCGCACTATTAAATTCATTTTAATAAAGAATATATACATCTAAATCATATATAATAATATAATATCTAAGTATATTTGCCCAATATAGCTCATGTTCATCTATAGCATTAACTGATAAGATGCAAACACATGCGCATACAATACAATTGATATATCTCCATCAAAACAGTTAAGATCCAAACACATGCGCACACAATACAATTGATATATCTCTACCAAATCTTAATGCATGTGAACAATATCTCGTACTAATGAAACCAGCAAGAATACAATCGATATACATTTGCATCATTTACAGTTATATAACATCTCAGGGAAAACAACACCAATACTTTATACATTTGATGAATATACAATTATTTTGTTGAAGGTAAACATAAAGTAAAAATATATGTACACACTATTCATTCCATTTTTCTCCGAACCAATATTATACATGTGATAGTTATATAGTTATATTATCTAAAAGTACAACTTCATAATATATAATATAATGTATTTATGCACATATAAAATATCAAAATACATGTATTCAATAGTTGATTCATGTAAGGAAAATTGAGCCATCAATACATGCATATATAATATTCAAGTAAATGTCTTCGATAGAGAGTATTTATCTCATTAACCAATAATATGGAAATTGATTCTCAAAATATATTGTCAATTTATGCCTCAATGATTTATAATAAATAAAGTATAATGCATTTAACCAGTTCATTTATCTTAATGATAAATTTAATCGAAACATATGTTAAGAGATCTTTAGCAAAACTAGCTTCGGGATATATGCGTCCGAGATATATATGCGCACGATATCATGAGACACCCTCACAAAAACTTGCTGTATTTCATTCCTTTTTTTAAATTTATATTTCTTCGAAATGATATATGTTGTGTATTTAATTAAAACGCATGCTGTTATTGCATATTTATGTTTATGACGATGAGCTATATATATGTGTAAGTGGAAATAAACTTTTATGTTCTGTTCTGATGTACAGTGTTTTAAGGTAAAAGTAAGAAAGGGATATGTGCATGCAATGCACGTACACTTTACAGTCCATTTATCAAAGGAATATACAATATTTTCATGATATATTGTATATAGATTTGAAGTACAGAACATGATATCAAGTTCTTTTTTTTTCGGACAATACACACCTATACATATTAACACTTCTAATATAGCGTAACGCATTCATCCAATGTAACAATGTATCATGCATCATATAAAAAAGATAAAGTGGAATTAGACTATTCTCAAAGCAATCTATGTATGTACTATCATGCAAAAGCAAACTACTCCATCAGTTGTAAGAAGTAATATTTTGTAATATTAAAATACAACTGCGTTTGATTATTGATTCAGCCAAGTATGTTCACACGCATGTATTTTCGTTAGTAAATCAAGTGATCATACAACTATTTGACGAATTGCAACCATTACATTCCAATTTTTAATTTGCGTTATATATATAACAAAATTTGCATTCTTAAAGGGGTGTTTTCACAGATTCTGGCACGTATTGAAGTTTGTCAGTTAATGCTTCATATTGATAAATGTAAAGATTGGATCCTAAAAGCTTTAGTACAAAATCAAAAATGAAATAAAAAATAAAAATAAAGGTAACCCTCAACATGACTCGAGCCATTGACCCCTGGAAACGTGAAAAAGCCCCTATAAATTTAACGTTAAGAAGACCACTTATGTTACTTTAAAGAAACATACATGAATACATGTACTCAAAACTCGTATAAACATGAAAGTTGATTTCGCTAAACTAATTTCTATTAATCAATATGAAATAGAACCATCCTTATAGGCTTATATTATTCAAGAAAATGTCTAAAAAGGTCAATAAAGCGTATGAAAACAACAAAATAGTTCTTGGAAAAATTGCTGTTAATTGTAACGGAGCTCGGGAACTCCATATTTCTAAAAAACTATTTTCAGTGCAAATAACAGACAACGATAAACCATATAATGGAACAATGGTTGTTTCTTTGAAAAAGTTTACTTGATACGGTATGTGATTTCATTATGAATTACATGTAGCAGGGTCGAATTAATTTGTATTGACATATAAGTGTGTGTTTTGTCCAATATCAAGCACTATCCGGACTATATGTACGTCTATTAAGCAAAAATTCTGTTAACTGATTTCAGTAATGCAAATACCAAAAAAAATTGTTTTAAACTATTTTTTTACCTTATTCAGCAAACTAAAATCGCATTCCGTCAATAGAAGAAATACATCAATTAAAAATGTGATGGATGTTAACTGAACTCTTCGTTAAAGTTTTGTGTATTTTGCCGCGATAAACGTAAACTATACATCAACATACATGCACATTGTACAGCGTTAATGTACATAAAAAATAAACATAATATAAACACATCACATCACGAAAGGAAACGTCAAAGAAATAAAATACTGTTAGAATATAATGTAAGAACATTAATTAAATGCACACACAAAAAATTAGTCACAAACTTCAACAAGCATATACATATTTGAGAGAATACAAAATAAATAAACATGTTTTTCACAACTAAATTTTAATTTAGTATTGTTATTGTGGTATATCATACAAACATACGAATGTAAATGAGTAACAATTTGTTGTGTTTATCTTTTACAGTATAAACTAGGCCTCCCCACTTTGCAAGGTTGCATGCATGTGGATAGAAAAAGCTGATGCCTTTGATGTTTGTGCGAAGGGACAATCGATTGTCTTTATTAAGCGGGGCATATATACTAGTACCCATTGCAAGCTCTGTTAACACTGGTGTTATGTTGCAAGTGAGTGACACTCGGTTAACGTAACTGCCAGTCCTTTGTTTTCAATGGTATTGATATGTCCCTTGACAGCTTTGCAGTTTTAGATAACCATCGTCCGTGCTGCTAGTGGCGCCCTGTATTTGTGGGACGTTAGACTGAAGGCTCATCTCTGTGATATTATCTAAGGCATCATACTCACCTGAATGCACATCCCGATCTTCTATGCGATCAAAATCGCTTCCCATCAGAACACGGTCTGCCAGGGTTTCATAATCTCTCACCTGCATAATAAGTGTGATATGGTTCATGTTCATCACGATGCTATGTTATTTAAATAAATGGAAGATATATATCGTTTTCTGTCTGCGCAATTCTTCTAAATATAATATCATATGAATAATTACCAATTTTAATACTGTATAAATCGGACATTCACAACCTTTGTATCGATTGCAATCATTTTTAAACCGTCTGGTTTAACAATATTAACACTATCTGTTAGCAATGATCATTGAATACTACATCGACGTAGTTTTACAGTTTGAGCGAGGAATCGTCTGCGGTCATGATTTTCATTACTCAACCGTGCAAAACATATCAATGCACATCTTGATTTTTCTAATATTTGCTTATGTCAGTTTAAGAACGAATCAGTCGATAATGCTGAGTGGTAATTACAGTAACACATTATTTGGTTTAAATGGTTGTTGGGTCGAACGACTCACCATTTGATCGTTCCAGACAGAAGTTTTCAAATCGGAATTGACACAAACCAATTTCCCCTTAATGTTTTGCTCACTCCCTTGTTACATGCTAAGTTGTCCTAATATTTTAAACAAACATTGTATTGTAGCGAGCATCTAGCAGAAAGATCGGCAGGCAACGAGGGAGTGAGCAAAAGATTAAGAAAAAGTTGCTCATCTTAACTATCTTCGTCTTTCCCCAATATCGAGTTGTTTTAATAATTGTACAACTGTGTTGTATCATCAACATTACGGATCTTCTAGTGCAATATCATATAAATAACTGTGTTTGTATCAATGTGTTGCAACCTACATCATGTATCTGAGAGGGAACGCATTGCGGCATGTCCCCGGGGTCTGTCATCGGATAGCTTGGGGTATTATGCATCCGGCGTCTTCTTTCACAAAAGTTAAATGTAAATTACATATTTATAAATAAAAATAAATACATTAACACAACAATAAATAAATACATATAAAAGATAATGTAGTAAGTAATTAAAAATAAAAATATCAATACATAATTTGAAACCGCAGATAACACAAAACAAATGTGCACAACAAAGTTAAGGAAGAAGCAGAAATGCTCTGGAAGAAAGTAATATATGCAAATGACTTTCAAAATTTATTACCAGCAGCAGTCGAACATCCTGTTACTTGCAATGTAAACCAAAGCTTAATATACCATTGATGCCTCAAGGAACAAAGATTAATTGCCTTATCACGTGATGTGACTTCCCTCACATATCGTAGACTCGAACAAAATAGATACAGGAACCTGACCCCGAGGTCCCCTTATCCTTTATTGTACAAAATACATAGTTAACGGGGCAAATGAGTGAAGGAAAGACAAAAAACTACCCCTTATGAATTCGTCCCGCGTTTGCTTGGTGGCGTTACTATAACACACAAAGGAGATGAAGAAGTTTATTGGGTCCGATAAATACGTGATGAAGAAGGAGCAATTTGAGAACTGTCAAACCATACATATTTTAAAATAAGCAAATGTAATAAGACGCTTTAAATTCTAATAAAGTACACAATGCGAATGTTAAATACCTGGGTATTGAACGTTTGCTCAAATAATCATGTATGTTTTGTCGTACATCATATAATTGATTATAATTGAATTGCATCTGATGTATTAAGTACAATTGTATACAGTAAACCATTTATGTTTATTGCAATATATATTATTTCTTATGCAACATATATGTAATATTGACAAGTAACGTTTAAGCTTACTTCTTTGTTATGATGACTATAACCGCTACGCTGATGACAACCGACATAAAGACGCCGAGCCCAATACCAATGTACACAAATGTCAACGATTCCGTGGTCGATGAGGGAGTTGAGTGTGATCCCGGCGCTTGAGATGTGGACGCCTCTGCATTGTAATTGGAACAAAAAGCTATATATACACAATAAAAAGGCGCATTTTAACAGTTCAAATTGCTGCGAAAGTAAAACAGTTTCTCTCAGGCTTCAATAGTGTCTGTCTATGGAACACGTGTTATGTTTCGCATTTTGCAAAAGCTAATAATAATTAAATTTGTAACACGTTGACAGAGAGGCACATGTCATGGTGGCAGTTGAAGTATAAGTTAATGATCCCATAATCGACTGTTTGATGGCATGCCGTTAGTTGTATAAAGGAATCACAACGCTGCATGTTTGTTGTTTTTTCGTCATTAAAAATATTTTGGTCACATTAGATGGTTTTATTTTAAGATCGTCGAGATATTAAATATATGTATATATTGATTTGAAACCTCTTGACGTGGCTGAAGTGTTTAGTGAGTGAAAACAAATAGTGATTTCGACAGTTTTGCCCTGCCGCTAAAAAGCACGAAAGTAAAGCCATTGTCAAAACTATTAAAACCTAATCCATGTATTGTACTTTAACTTTTGAAAAATGTTTACAAACGTTGTAAGGGTAAAACCGCTTTTTACGATTGTATTGAACATACCCGAGTGTTGTGTGAATAAGGCAGCAAAATATTATTAAATCGGGTCAAATATTTATCGCCAGGCCAAGTGGTTGAACTTGTGAACTGATTTGTATTCTGCTTCTTTGGAAATATTAGCCGAATATTTAAATAAATGATTAAAGTACCGAATTCTGCTAAAATCGTTAATAAATAATGACGTTTTGTTGCATACTGTGGATACCACACGACGATCGACCAAAGCATGTCGCTTTGAAAATGTGAATCAATATTAAGCCCTACATAATATTAACGAATTCGCACAGACACGCAAATAAAACATTAAATTTATATATACGAATTTAAAATCTTCACGCGTTTTGTACAATTCGATACAAAGTCAATAAACAACGAAAATGTAGTCTAAACAGTCGACAGTACAGAATATGAATATTTTGTGACAGACAGGTTTCAATGACACTACTCGTGAAAATTATAAATTGAATTAAATTTGACTTTATAGGGATCTTTTCACGGTTTGGTAAATTAACAAAATTGAAAAAAGTTGTTTCAGATTCGCAAATTTTCGTTTTAGTTATGATATTTGTGAGGAAACAGTATTACGGAACATTTACCATAGTCCAATATAGCCATTATATGTATCTTTTGACGATTTGAAAAATTTGGAGGTTCTGTTGTTGTCGTTTACATTTACGAAACTACGAAGATTGCTTATATAAGGTATAAAATACTTAGTTTGTGTATACCCGGCGGAATAGCCGAGAGGGCTAATGCATTTTTACTTCAGACTTACTCCAGGATTCCGGGGGTCACTGGTTCGAGCCCTGGTCCCGTCTACTTTTTTCCTATTTTTAATTTTATTCTTGATTTTTTACTGGAGCTTTTAAGATCCAATGTTTCTATTGATCAATATAAAGCATTTAATGACAAACTTCAAAATATGAAAAGGCCCCTTTAAATGACATTAAAGAACAATGTGCATTTTCCAATGTACATAACTCAATTCTCAGAATTGTAATGCAAACGCTACGATTATAAACTTATATATTATTCATTACGGTACAATGTGGTAGACGTTGTCTTTTTAAGATTTTGAATTAGCCTGAGCATAATGACAGAAACTCGGTTACTTTATATATCCACCAGTCCATAGGTGACCAGAATCCGTTCACAGACCGAACAATACGACAAAATATAGTTAAATATGATCCCAAAGCGGTCACAATATGACCGTGAACTGGTTACACTGACGGTTGTTGCAGATAATTGAACTATAACATGGATACTACTATTCAATTGCTATATAAGCGATATTTCTTTTTAAAGGCAGTAAAAATAATAAATTAATATTACGTCGATAATCCATGTAGCAATGAGCCTCGGAAAAGATTGTCTTAAGTCCACTTGACAAGAAATAAGTCATTTAAAAGTGGCAAGCAACAAAAACGATTGTGATTAATATGCTATTGGAACTGTGAATGCTTAGATTCATACACATATTCTATGTAACATTTTGTTTATCCAAACGCATAACTATTGGAATTTTTAATGCAAAAGCAACTTTTTTTAAGAACAAAAAAAGTAAACACATTTCACTAAATACAAAGGAATTCTGACACTCAACATTAACATTCTTATTAACACCCAATGTTTTTTTTTATTTTTGACAGGTGCTCAACATTCCTTAAAATACATAAATACACCCCAGTTCATATCAGTATTAAGCATGTATTGACGATTTTCTCTTGGTGGAGGTACAAACACATGCAAAATTATATAGTGTCTTTACAAATATTATCGGAAGGCTAACAGCGAGCGATGATTGGGTCAACAGCGGTAGTCTTTTCTGAGTTCAGTTCATTTAAAAGAGTTAAATCAATGTATATAAGTAAAGTATTTAGAAGTTTAACTGATCGTTGTTCTGACCTTCTCGAATAATTTCATGAAATATTCTGTAATCTTAATGATAAGTAAATTATGCTCAACTTTCAGCACTAAATGTGCAAATACAATACAACGTGCATTATCTTAAAACAATCACGGCACGGATACGTTAGCGTTTCAATAAGCCTAAGGCTTTTGATGCAATCGAGCTAAATTTAATAGAAGCTCTCTTGTCTTTAAAATTCCTCATGAATTATAAGAAAGAAAAAATGACATCCACGTTGACTTAAAACCAATTCAAGCAAATATGTTGTTACCCAAATATTTGTCATAAATCATTTAAATAATGTATTGTGGTGAAGTACTTGTATGTTGTGCACGACATTTTATTAACAAGACGTCTTGAGATTGGTCACTTAATTTGTAGTCGATGAATACGCTCATTTTGTAAGGATGTCAGGAAACGTATTTCGCTATTGAATTTATACATAAAAGTTGCTATTTGTATGTAATTCTCTGCAATATGTACATATGTTTTGAATCATATTCAATATACAGAGTGGATGGCGGTTTAAATACTGCTTCCGACATCGTCTCGCTTTGGTACGCAGTTTGCCTATATGAATGTTAAACGTTATGTAAAAAACACTTTAAACTGCTTTCAACATGCTATAGCTCAATGTGTCATTTTCGACCTGAAATGGCCCGCAAGTCACCCGGTTGTGACTAGAAACCGATTCTTGTCACAATAGGGTGACTTCAAGCCGACGCTAGTCATACCCGTGTGACATGAAACCGATTGTAGTCACCCGGGGCAGACATGAAGCCGATTCTTGTCTACCGGGGTTGACTTCATGCCGAATCTAGTCACACACGAAATCAGCATAGTGTCACCCGCGGCAACAATTTTACTTTTTTAACAAAAAATACATGACTTGGTCGTTCATATGTTTGAAAATCATTGAAAATCATTAAAACAAATGTTATCATATATGTATATAATATATTTAAAAAAAAAACCACAATGTCCTATATTAGATACCTGGATGCGGCGCCGTTTGATATAAAATACACGGATAACAAGAAGCCGATTCCAGGTCGACAATGAACCAATGAGCCATGTAATAGTGTGTTATTGACAGAGACTCATGTTTACACAACAAGCTATTTAACACCTATAAACGTCACTAAAATTAATTTAAATTCAAATTTCATCGCTATGATGTTAGCAATTTTGAATTACTCCCGAGATTTAAACCTGACGGAGAATACCCTGCAAGCTATTAAAGACTCGATATAGGTCCATATAAATTTGAACATCGGTCTGATGTTGGGTTTAACATCGATTCGAGATAAGATGTATAGCATGACTCAATGTCGAATCAAAAGTTTGACATAATTCCGTCATTCCTCCCTACATGTGTCCGTTATTCAAAATCGACTTCTACTGCTACTACCGAAAATTTGTTATATACATAAATATGAGAAATTTAAACCTTCGGTCCACTAGGCATCCAAAGGATTCACGAAAGAGAAATCGGGATGTGTCGAGGCCTTTTGTACAACGATCTTGGCCCATTCAATATCGCAACGCTTCTGCAACCTTCTGGTACATTCGGTGCTTGACTGGCATCAAACTTTTAATTTGGTAATTCGGAACGGTTTAGGGATATCGGCAATTCATAGAGACGTTTTTTATCCTTCGTTAGTGACTCGGCTTCTGCGGAAAACATTATAAAATGCTAAACTCTTTAGATTGAAAAATTAAAATCTGAAATGTATAGAAAGTGAATGTTGTCAAACACAGTTATACAGCCTCCAACTCAGTGAATTCGAACATGAACATGCCAATGTTTATTTTATCTGATGCACACGGACCACACGCTGACCGGGTGTTATGGTATTCGACTGCTTCAGCAACCCAATCCCCACGCATATGTACTTAGTTAGAAAGATAATGCTTTCCTAATTAGATCATTCACAGAAACAATTCTGCTTCAATTCTAAAATAAGATTGCTTAAGCAACTGACTGACTTAAATGTTAGTATAAAGCAACATTAAAGACTTGTTTATATCAAATTTACATTATATGTTTTGAAATTATAATGTTCATGAAGTATTATGCAGAGTGAAATTAATTAAGTTTAACAGAGGACTTTAGCGTGTGGAAGAGTTATTAGATCTTACACGTCAACACATGTTTGTTGAATGTTCTTAACAATTTACCTGTTTTTTCTACATTCCTTGCTTGTGTAGACACTCAAATGATATCACCATAATTATATGTATATATTGCCCATTGAACATTAAATGGGATAGGGCAAAGCTGTATATCAATTTAGAGGAAACACATAGACCATATTAAACAAAACCAGTTGAAACTTCACATGGTATTGTACCTATATTGTTAACACTTAACATTACGTTAAAGGATGGTGGACGAAAAATGCCGGTTGTATCACATGTCCCATATCGGACCTCAACAAGCCCATTACGTATAGCAATTCATGTGCACGCTAACAGCTAAAAAAAGCTTTGGCGAGGATAGGAGTTGTGAAAAATTAGTGCAATTCAAACACAAGAAACAGATAATTATATATATATATATATATATATATATATATATATATATATATATATATATATATATATTATGATTATTTTATATGACATAACATAGCGTAATGTAATCTGTATTCTTAAACTTTAATGCAAACAATCAAATTAATAATTATGTATTAAATATGTGTTTTTGTGTATTTGAATTTTTGTTTACAAATGACATGTCCTATTATGTAGTTGTTTTTACAAAAAATATATGTTCGTATAATCACACTATAAAGTTTTGCATTTTTATTCAACATCTCTCAAAATCTCAAAGTTATACGTATTATTTTAATTCCGCTAGCAAACTGATTTCGCCGAATCTACGTTCTGTCCATACTTTGAAATTCCACCAATCATCAAAGTTACAATCACGATATATTTCTTCCGCTAGAAATGTTATATTCCGCATGAAATCCGAACGTAATCGGATTTTTTTTTCTTAAATTTACATACAGACATAAAACGCCGAGAGATCACTTTTGCACCCAAAATTGTATCCTCCACTTTGCACTTACTCAGGGTGTCAAATTGCATGAAGGTAATAATTAGATTTTATGGTTGAAATTCTGCCTACGGGTTTGCTATTACGACCATAAACATAACTCACAAGTTTTATTATATGCATAAAACATAATGATGAAAGCACCTGTGATCTTTACCGTCGTCATGTTTACCTTAAACACCTAGGAGTATCCTTTTTCTCCCATGTAACCATCATATCTATTTACAATATTGTAGGGGAAATGATTTTTTTATATATAGTTTAAAAACGGATTGGCCTCTGGCCGGATAACCAACCGAGTGTCAAATGTATGGACGGTGTAATATATTACACATGCTAACATAATGATTAATATTCTCTACAAATAGTCACATTCACATTAACAAAACATACCATTCCAGTATATATACTTTATTAAGCAATATACATGTACTATTATACAATAGTGTATCATTGTCTTCTGATATTTGTTGATAGTATAATAGATATAAACACACTTGCTTTTAAACATCAAATGACATCATTGTGTAGCTAATTTAAACATACAAACAGCATAATTTATATAGACATAAACATTAAGCTAGACATAGTTAAAAGTTTGTATGTTTTCAACTTAAATTCAAAATGTAGGCATTTAAAAGGTACATGCCGATTAGCATCCTGCGCTAAAAAAGTTTCACCTATGCGGTATTAACATGCAATATTTACACATACAGCCGTAACGACAGCCACAGACAGACAGACAAATATACAGATATACAGACAGACAGGCATATAGCCATACTGACAGACGCAGACAGACAGACAGACAGACAGAAATACAGACAGACAAACATACAGACAGACAGACAGACAGACAGACAGACAGACAGACAGACAGACAGACAGACAGACAGACAGACAGACAGACAGACAGACAGACAGACAGACAGACAGACAGACAGACAGACAGACAGACAGACAGACAGACAGACAGACGTCTTCATAAATATATATTCGCATTATATTTCGTCACGTGAATTGGTATAGCAACATAACAGAATATAACATATTAAAATAATTATAGAATAATATAAATACAATTACACACATATCAATTGCAAGTACACGTATATTCTATCTAAGCGGTAATGACATGTATTACACAAAACTATTTAGGCTTGTATTTCTCCTCACGCGTGATTGATATATGTTCATACATTAGAATTTGTGTATTAGTCACACGAAAATAGTTACTTGTGGAATATATTTACATATGGGTTAATATAAGATATACGGTTAATATATGTTTTCTTAAGTAAGTGTAATAGCGGAATAAACATAAACAATTGTATCCGTCTTCTAAATAAATAACGAGCGCATTGAAATTATATTTACGTATAACATATAATATCCAGACATCATGACCTACCATATGTAAACACATATCTATGATGTTTTGTACTTAAGTTCTTAAGCTCAAGAAAATTGGAAATTGTTTTGATTGAAGCGTTTAAACTTAGATGTGAGACTTTAAATAGTCTAGATGTTGTTTAATTGCATGCTAGCAAACATAATTGTATTTGAAATTTAAACATATTTGTCACGACTGTCATTTTTGCTCATCTTTAATTTGTATTATTGTATGATTCCCTGGCCATATTTCTTCTGTATATAATTTCTTGGCCAAATACAGAAGCAACATGGCCAATCAACTTTGATTGATTGATTGATTGATTCTAAATCAACGTCATTGCAACATATAATTAATAACATTCCGAGCATATCTGCCAGTTTGGATTCTTAATTTGTGTGCAGAGACTTTGTATCTTACAAAAACAAGCGCACACGTCTAGGAAGTAAAGCTAAAAAAATTAGTTTTATTTGTCAATCTGTTGATTCCACATACTCCGTTATAATTTGTTTCGACATCAAATTAAACTATACATGATGTTTCCGAATCCAAACAATCAAACAAACACATAAAAAACATTAGTTTAGTGATTTCTGATTATACATTACGATTTGATTAAATATTATATACAATACATGTTCATTATTTTGAATTAGTTGAAGTACATAGTATTTGGTTTTTTTGGTCGGAATAAATGAATTTTCTCTAAAATGGTTATAAAACCTTCGAAAACCTTCAAATGCTCATGAATAATTGAATAATTGAATAATGAATATATGAATAAAACATAAAATGGAACACTTCTATTACACTCCATTCATATCATTTGTTTTATCAAGATAATTCATGTGAATTAAATTTACACGTTGCTTGTTGTTCCTAATCAATTGAATGCCAGATTCTCCTAGTTTGGTAATACGATCCTTTTGAAGATTCGAACCGACATGGATGCACATAACACACGGATGGATCAGATTCAGTGTTGTCTTGATCGCAATCACGTCGTTCATCGGTTGATTCTTTCAACACGTTACGCAGATTCTGAAACACATGAATTTAAATGAATCTTTTCAACACGTCCTCTGATAATCTTGCGCCATTCCATTCTGTGTTAATAAACACGGCTGTAAACACTTATGTTACAGATGAGTAGTTCATAGTTCATGTATGATCTCTTAACGATTGAAATGCGTGTTGGGCTATGACTTGTATCTAAACATTTTGCATTGTAAAATTGTCAATGAGTTCAACATAATAACGACTTATCAATCATGAATCATACTAGTATGTAATTATTTTATATAAAAAAAACATCAAACAACTTCGACCTAAATTCCTTGAGCTAAAGCACTTATTAATAGTTAATTTTTAATCGTATTTCTTAACAGCCTAAACAATTTTGACAATATGCGATATCTTAAGTCCTTGACGCATACATTATTAACAATAGTTGATGTTGTTTATCTAGTTATATGTTATCGTCCTTTTTATTTTAATCCCAACTTTGCTATCATGTATATACATCACTTTTTATTAATGACTTAACTTAAGAATTACTCCTTTAAAAATATGATTACTTAAGTAAAGTAATTTGTAAACATTTAAAATGTGACCATATTACATATCCTATTAAGCTTCATTAATGATATCAAGTTACTGTTTATACTAGTTGATAGTTGCTAGTTGATAGCAATATGAAACTTATAATGTTTACATATATGCAAATATGAGAGCAAAAATATACTGTTGATATAAGCATGTGCTCAAGTGTCTTCCGCCTTGAGTCTGATTTGTTTCATAATGCAAATTACCAGTGATAACGACTCGTCATCGATTTGTTCAAACGCCTTATTTTCTCCTTCTTGAAGCCATCTTTAACCTAAATAACGCAAAATATAGTAAATAACACAGACATTTTGACTTAATCCTAATGTCGAATGTTCCTATCGCAAAAAAGAGTGACTATCATAGATATCGCACTATAATGGTATTGTTAAGTGTTCCTGTTAGCAATTCAGTTGAATTGACTTTGTTGATGAAACTGTAAATTGATCGTTTTAGAATTTAAAGGAAATGAATTTGGATTTTGCACATAGAACATACTATATTATACTATATGACACCATTATTTAAATACAATTTCAATCTAAACACTACGTTTGTGAATCAACATATCAAAACAAATAGCAATACTCGAAATGGTATATATACATCGCGAATATATTGAAAATAATCGGAAGATTTAATTTTTAAAATCATAAGACGTTTACCTTTTCATTTAACACGCAGTTGCATACGAAGATATAAACGCCCTGCAACAAAACTTTTAAACATTATAAAAACATACATTTCAAATGATTATATTTCGTCATGCTCTTGAACTATTTAACATGCCTAGTTAAAAGAAACTATTGATTTAAATCATCAACATTGTTTATTAGTTCATAGATTGAATGTTATTTTTGACATTTATTTTGCGATTAAGTTACACCTGTATATGAAACGAATCGAATGTGACAGGAACTAAATCGTCTTGAGAATATCCGTATGCGATACAATGTAAATGACCAGGCTAACTGTGCGATCGTTGATCTTGCAGATAGGTATTTATGCTATATAATACGTAGTGCTATGATGCACTATGCGTACAAACCTGCAGCCCGTTGCAGACTGCGAACACATATTGCATGAATGAGGCCGACTCGTTGACGTAGAAGATGCCGAGAATCCAGGAGATGCCCATCAGAGGCACTAGCACGCAAAGAGACCAAAGTGTTGTCCTACAAAAAGTAATTTATTACCTAATTTTGTACTTGAACTGTTTTTCTATCCCGTATAGCATCAGCAGGTTTTCATAGAAATTATACTCATCGATACATTATTTATGACTAAATATGAAGTTGAGGTCACCAAAAAGTATATTAAAGGTAACATAT
Source organism: Dreissena polymorpha (assembly GCF_020536995.1). Lineage (NCBI taxonomy): Eukaryota > Metazoa > Mollusca > Bivalvia > Myida > Dreissenidae > Dreissena > Dreissena polymorpha. The sequence goes on along the minus strand of NC_068368.1, from coordinate 51,231,789 downwards.
AAAATTGGTTGAAGGCGTTATAGCACGATTAGTTTGAACGTCCTGTACGTTCTTGTGTAACGCTGCAGCTATCCATGATTTCATATGTTTGGCATATTTTCGATTAACACTAAATCGTATGTCATTTACGTATTTCTTTGTTGATGGTAGTTTAATAACTTTGGTAGGGGTCTTGTTCAAATAATACAATCTCTGCAAAATTTAATTGGGCTCTTATATACTTGGTGCACTTAAATATTATAAGTAAATGTATAATTATCTTACTTGATCTTGTCTTTAATTGGCTTGTCTTCCATTGCTTTTAGAGCAAACATTTTCTTAAACAATATAATCAAAACAATGATGTTGAACTGAAATAGAAACAAAACACAGATTATAAACTAGTTTACTTTCCTCTATTCATTTGCGGCAAACACATACAGCTTGGTGATGTAATACATCTTTAACACTCTTTTCGTTCCCGTCAATTCCATTTTCCAGATATTGTTTCGAGCTTTATTCAATTAAAATTAGTTACAAAACTACCGATGGTTTGTTCTTAAAACAGTATATTATCAGTATACGATTACCAGTATAACGAACAAGGCTGGACCAACAAATGCCCATCTGAGTCCACGAGATAGAGACAGCCAGCAGCTGGAAGAAACTACATAGTTTATATAGGTCTTAAAAGAGAGTTGCATAACATAACGGGACACTTAAGGTTACTAATTTTAAAGCTTGTAAAATCGTCGGTGATTTCTAGATTCGATTATGGTTTTATTATAATATTGTTAGCAGATACGTGCTGTGTCAGTAAATAAGAATATTTACACGTTTAATATATAAGAAAACTATTGTTTAACATAGGAGCACAACGCACATACTAATTATCGTCGCCATATCCATTTGTTTTTGTTATTGAAATTGTACTTCCAACTATGATAACAGGAACACCTGCAACAAAGTAAACAAAGCATTCTGGCTTGACTATGAAGACGTCATGATTCTATGCTATTTTATAAATAACGATTCAAACATAATCCCTAAACATTACTTCATGTATTAAGTTAATGTATTAAGTACTAAATATACATATTTTTACAGTAAACAAATAATAAAATGTGGTTTACCCCATGCAAACACTAACAGCTTGCGGAGTGGTGAATTTTGTGCAAAAACTAGAATAACGTCATTCAGAATACCAATGCTTTCTGCAAGCATGAGGAAAAAGACGGCGCTATTGATGTAGTGCAACAGAGCCGCGACTACCGTACAAACAATCTGTAAAACGATGATTTATTTCAAAACTAAATGGAACTGTGATCAAGCCTTCACCAAATAATACAGATAACGTAGACACATAATAACATGTAACACTCTCAAAACTGTCAATGAAATGCTGAAATGTGGATTAATATCAATAAACATTATACACATGGCTGCTGCGTTTTACACAAATACAAGTGATAAACTTTTTGAAATTATATACGGATATATGACTAACATTATGTTTCTATTTTTTATTTTGATAAAACGATTTCAAATGATAACTTAGTGATTTAAATCACTAATTGGCATTCAGCCAACGGCAATTTACTCTTCAACACACAAGACTTACGTTATAATACGTCTGCAAAAGTACATAATTATCTTGCACGAAGTTCATATGTTTAGCTGTATAAATATGTTTACACAAACTAGCACGTGCATGTTGTATATGTATGCGATTTAAAGCTGATGAAAATGTAGCCTTTTAATAATTGCTTGGGATAGTGTTCATGTCCATCACCAACCTTATTTTCCGTGCGGTCGATTCCTCCAATGAAGATCCAGTACGAGATTATAAGCGCAGTGATGAGATTCAGCAACAAAATGTATCTGTCACTCCGAATGTATCTAAATCAGTAAAAATGTACTTGAATTACCAAGAATGCACACGTACCATTTTTATTATGTCGATGTTTGAAAAAAACAAATATGTTATACTGTTTTAATATTACATTTTGTAAACTTGTTTGTTACTTTTTTGAGTTAATAAATGAGCACAATCCGTTGTGAAATGATCGGACACGGAAAACATCCTACTTTTTTCTTTTTGTGCAATGGAGCGTATAAGAATAAAAAAACGGCGGAGCTTGCCGAGCAGTTTTTTAATAATTCGTCTGATATATTAAACTATGATCGGGCAGTAACCTAAATAATATGTTTATCATACCTCTATACCCCTATAAAACAAAAGTACAATTTAATTGCTACAACGCATTCTTGCGAAAATGTATCTGTTGATATTTGACGTGTTAACAATTACGTCATGAAAACTTAAACGTGATATTTAAAAAAATACATTTTTTTTTCTGTTCTTGTTGCTTTTAGAGTCTAATATGTATTACATTTTGGCATTAACTTGTTTGTTTAACGGAACCTGATCAATTTATACCGGAAATGAAAACTTTATCGTTAATGCCGAGTTATATGTCGAACCATTGAGCCTTGACAAATACAAACACCGACGTACCTAATACAACCATTATATTATACCTTTGAATCAGGTTAATATAAAAACTTTGAGGTATGACAAAGATATATATTAGGTATGACGAAACGACTCAGTTTGGAAACGGGAATATGTAACCATAAGTTTGGCGAAATGTCATATATACGTTTCTGTTTTTCTTTACTAAGTGCAGAGCAGACAAAAAAGAAAAAAGTATAATGAATGACGTAATTATACATGCAAAACATAAACAAGCGCACATAAGTCTCAAGCTGTTTTTACTTGTAGCGCATGAATACTTATACACGTTAAAAGGTCATCCCCCGTAAAACTCTGCTCAAACAAACCTCCAAAGCCTTGCAAAAACAATAATCGTCAGAAGTAGGCACAATGAAGATACTGAAATGCCAACAATCGAAACAATGCGTATCTCTCTGGACTTTTCATCTGCCTACAAATAAGATCGGTTAATTAAACTGTTGGGTTATAAATTCAAGTGTTTGAAAAAACTAGCGCTAACAATAATTATGTCAATAATAATAAGCTTTATAGCATACTGAATGTTTCGTAATTACTTTAAAATTATACCATTTTTTACCACAGATATATGTTAACATCCCTATAAGTCATACTTTTTGAATATTATATAATATTCATAACTCTCTTTGCACATAGCAGTCAATGTTTAAAATAAATGTATTATATTGTAATAACTTATAAACACGATGTTGAACATTACCTAAACAAATATAATACTAAACAATATATGTACAATAAATGTACGCCAGATTGAGCAAAGTGTATTTGTATTTGTAATAATTTTTGACAATTTAGTCATTATGGTGCGAATGCAAGCATTAGAACCAATGGAATACATTCGAAAATACTGGTAAAATGTTGCATAAAATCATGTTCTTGATTCTGTGATGAATAAGGTTACATATTTACCTTCTAAACAAACATGTTTAATCATGCATCAGCTGGTTGTTCCGTAAAAACTCTACCTGGCTATTAAGAATGTTATACCTTTAACGTTGTAACAATCGCAAGTATCAATTCACACGAAAGAATGCCGAGCCAATAAGACTAAATAACCTGGTCCGTAACGAAATTCAGTCCAAAAATTATATATATTCTTACCTCAACAAACGGACTCATCAGGACAGCGAAGTTTGTGAGGTGGTAACAATCACACACAGTAATCGTGTCATTTGAAATTTGAACTTTACATCCGTCATTGTCCCAATAGCCCAGCTGCTCAGGCCTCAAATGGTAATAAACTACTTATTTCAACTGTATTGAATTCCAAAGTATCAACTTTTCAATTAACAGTTGGGAATAAAAGTGCGTAAATAATGAACAAATTATTAAAACTATAATTCATGCAAATTGCATATAAGCCTTAACAACAGATTTCAATAGATACTAACGTTTTCATACAGTTTCAACATACACACCAACATAAGCCTTTATACTCGTATAATTAACAATAAATATATTTTATCCTACAGCTAAATGATTTTATAGAACGTAATAGGACTCATATAGAAAATATAAGGTTTTCTCCACAGATATATTTAGATAAGGTTTGTCCCACAGATATTTTTAGAACATGTACATAGATAGGGGCTACATTTTGGCATTTCACCCCTGATTGCGTCATTCATGTCATTTGGTACGCAGTCGTTTAACGAGTGTGTGTGTGTGTGTGTGTGTTTACGATGGATTACTATAATATTATGAATGTGAACAACTGTTTTGGGATCTAACACTGCAATGAAACTGGTGAGACTGCATGTTCGATTTCGTTAACATGTTGAATGCACTCGAATAGCGCGATGTTTTGTTGTACAATTGATGGCTTAAATTTAGGAAAAGTGTCAGTGAATAGTACTTTAACTTTTCAAAGGAAATCGATGTTGAATTAAAAAGGTAATTTCTTTGATGACTAAGTCGTTCCTTTGTCAGTCAATCAAAGAATGTCCACCTACAAAGAATTGTCTGTTTACAACCAATGCTTTTAAATGGAAAAGATGGATGGTGATGAAGAAATGTGTCCATAATTTCAACTCGTCATGGAAGCAAATTAAACTTTACGAAAATAAACATGGTTATTACACAGCTTCGGTGAGTAGAACAATAACCAGTAGATGCTTTACTTTTTAATGTCAGTAAGTAAAAAGTGTGTAAATAGAAGAGTTGTTGATAAACAAAAATTAACAATATCTGCGGGGATAAATGCTGAATCATGCTTTACGTAGGTGTCTACACATGTTTTTTAATGTCAAAATTGCGTCCATTTTTTTGGGGTATTTTACAGTGGTGAAAAAAGAATTGTAGTTTAAACACAACCGTCTGTGTTCTACGCGAGTGTGTAACATTTGAAACGCTGACTTAATTTGAATCGAGAAAAATAGCGATATTTTGTCTCGTTACTCTTGTCTCTTTTGCGTGGAATTCTTACGGACTATTTCGAGTTTCGTAAACGGGAAAGATCACAACTAATATTTCTTCGCAATGTTAGATTCAGTTAATGTTATGTGTTTTTGCTTTTATTTTATCAATTGAAGACAATTTTGCATCATGAATACATTAAATAAAAATATATTGTAGGATAAATATAATACTATGTAAGCGTGATTGTGTACTAAATTGATCCCACTCGTCTCAGAAAGGCTTACAAGGCTCGGCAAGCCTCGCCATTTAAACCTTTCTTCACTCGTGGGGTTAATTTAAGTACACAGTCACACTTACATAGTATTCTCTATCTAAACAGGTGTCAATGTTAGGCTACAATGAAATATATACGAAAGTTCGTATAACGAATATACTAAAACGTTTAGGGTGTGTCAATATTCTAACATTTGGCTTTTAGCAAACATTATACATTTACGATTGGAAAAAGAGCATTGCATTGTAATGTGTGTTGTTTAAATAATATTTTGAAAAACACACTGGCGTTGTCAGTTTATTTCGGATATTTGGATTAAATTAGATGTATGAAAGTCCTTAACATGTTATTTTTTTGAAATTGACGTTTTTCTTTATTCAAACAGGTGGTAAATACATGCGCCGAAGTCATATTGGCCCCGTTTCATAAACAAATCTTAAGTTTTACGTAAGTATTCTGCGATAAATACTTACGAACGTTCTTACGCCAATACTTACGAACGTTTCATAAACACGTTCGCAGACTTAAGAATTCTTACGAATCTTACGAACGTTAAACCAGTCTGCGATCTTCAAATGGAGGTTGAAAAATACTTTGAAGTTTGTTGGCGCGCTATGTCAGACCATTTTCTAGACAAGATGGCCGCCCGGGCAACAAACTGGTGCGAAGAAGAGATAGAGGTTTTGATAGATCAATGCTCTGGAAAATCGCTTGGGGAGATGAATGGGGTTTTCTGGGAGAGAGTTACCGAGAGATTTGTTGTTGACATATCCAAAAACTTATTATAGATCTTTGAAATATCATATCATCAGGATCATGTTTTTATTTGAGTAATTTTCATAATTTTGACTTCATTATAAGTTCATAGTTCATAAGGTTTTTATATCAAATACTAGAAATTGAAGATCAGTATTTAATCAAATTCATTCAATAAAGTATTTTTGTATAGTTTCTGAGTGGCAAATGTGTATTTACATTCAGAGTCAACAGCGTCGAAACGTGTATGAGACCATCAAAGAAAGTGAACAAAAAGTGGTCAGATGTAAAGGTAATAAAACATTAATTAAAGAAGAATTATCGATCAATTGAATCCGTAAAACAATCCTTAAATTTAATAAAAGCAATATGTATGAACATTGATATTTTAACTAAATTATTACAGTCAGCAACCAAAACTAAAGCAATGACTATCAAGTTTGCGGTAGTGCAGACTGGCGGAGGGCCGCCACCAAAGCCCTTGTCGGCCTTACAGAAAAGGTATGTGTATATTTGAGTTAATTGAAATTATTTATCTGTAATTTTCTTTTTGAACTGTGTTTGCTGATTCGCAAGACCGTTATAATGTTGGCCGTTTTAACGAAATACATGACCGTTTTGAACAGTCTCTAAGTCGGCCATATTTGTTATTTTTACAGTTGAATCTCGACGTATGGAAATGTTAATCTTCTGAACGAATAGAATCGCAGTATTTCAGCCACAAACTGTTAAGTTTAATTTTACAGTTGACCTGAGCTATCGTATTTACACCGTAAGTGTTGATACTTTGTCGTGTACTGTACCAAAGAACACAGCTTGATATGATTCCAATATCAAAGGGTGTTTTTTTCATGTCTCTCTGTCATTTTTTCTCGCATTAAACATGGTTTTATATATTTATTTGAATATATTGGGCTCCTGAGCCCATATACCATCCAGGTTACCTTATTTCTTCCTGTGTCAAAGACAAAAAAGACTTAATTGAATATTTACCAGATGCACTAAATATTTGTACTGGTTGAGTAATATGCTTACAAAAAATATGGCAAATTCGTTATTGAAGATTGATACGTTAAAAGGAAACAATAAGCTACCTCAATGATTTGCGTACACAAAAACCTGTAAGTAATTATCCATACTGTTAAAAAATTAAGTGACACTGAAAGTGTATTTAGACTTATCTACATGTAACCATTTGCAAACATACATTCTTAATATGAATACCCATGGGGAGCTTTATAAACTATCATTACACAGGAACAACATTGGTATTTGGAACAGTGCTTCATTTTTTTAATTTTAAGTTTTTTACTTTAATATAAATATTCCACAACAGATTAATCTAACTTCTCTAGGATCTCAACGTGCAGCAAATTACGCGTGGGTAACCACCTCATCGATAAGGACGTAAACGTTTAATAAGTATTACATTTGTATACTATTTATGCACTTTAAAATGACTCTTAACATAGTCTGATTTGATTACTTAAATGTAGGATATCTTGACCAAAAGACAATACTTGACGTATCAATTGCTTATGCAAAGTTAAGATTGGATGATAACTTTTGGGAAATATATAATAACACTGTATTCATAAAAAGGCGTTTAGGAATTGTATATGTCATATCATATACAAAAGGAGGTGAAATAACGATAAAATCATTTAAAACCCCACTAATCTACGGGATAGGCAGGCATGCAGATCACTGTTAAACAAAATACCACGTTTCACTTGGACTGCATTAATATATATTTTAATTGTGTCCCCATACATTATTGAAACGACGAATTAAACGAAAAACATTTACTTATTTGTGTTATTTATTTATTAAATGTCCGGTTCATGACACAGCATTATGCTCTTATTCAAAGCACTATTACATTTATTGTGTACCTTTTCACTTATTGCTTAGGTAACAACTGTGCTTCACAATACAAAATGAGTTTACGTTATCACACATTTGATGAGTAAAGTGAAAAATTGCTGTAATTCACACAGGGCAACCGCGACGAATAAGCAACTTACCTAAACCTCCAGGAGTTGCATGTTGCATTCATTTTGGTTAAGTTTTTCTGTAATAAAAAAGCACCATTATTTTTTTTTTTTAAACTAAAGGACATATACATTATTGATTATGTGAGTGAAAGGACGACATGTGATTTTACCTGTCCATGTTCAAAGGTCATATGAATCGGTGAGACCAATTTGGTAGAGTTATCGGATATCGAAACCGAAATGATAGGGCCGTTTACTATGACTTCATTGTGCGATGACCTGCAACATATAAGTAAGATAATTAGAATTGTTAGTATGATATAATAGTATGAATGATACAAAAAACAGTTTCTTTCAAAATTGCATTAAATAAATAGTTACGAGTACTGATGTTAAGAGCATTAACATTAACAACATTATAAGTTTGCATTTCATGCTGAATACGTATTCTTGTTCTTACTTGGGTTCGTGTGTGCAGGTATTTTACAAAATAAATTCACACAAACTCTACGTTCCCAGGATAATCGTGTGTATCTTTTTAAACCAATTCCAGCACGACATCAGTTATGCTCATCAGTATGGCTTTCTCACATTATGACATTTGTATGCACAAAGGTTAATGTTAAAGTTAATTTTGCCGAGCTACACGCTACTATGCTGTTTTTAGTCGAATGAAAATAATTGCGTTACTTTTTGACCCATAGCTGATTGTTAACGTTGAGTTAACGGAATGTTATCGGAATGGCAGTATAAACATCCGAGATTACTATCACAAATTGTGTTTATCGAATTATCGAAACGAACAGTGCGTGTGAATGCATGCATCATTAAAACAAAGAATGTTCGACCATGTTTAAAGTGTTACGTTTCTCCCCTACCGGTTGTTCTCATTGATTGAAAAGTTGTTCAACATTGCGGTATGAACGATTTGTTGTAACATTAATCGATGTTTGACCCCTGGAAGTTTCATTATTACATCGAAAGTTTTTTTACAGTCATTACAGTACTAAGTGAATTTATGTTTTAAGTTACACTCATCAATCATGTGATTTCTGAAACCTTCAAGTTTATTTTAGTAATTACATTTACTATTTTTACCAATTTCCGTTATAATATTTTAAAAACTGGTTTGGTTATGTCATATTAGTTTACTGAAGGACACACATACCGATTGATACCAATTTTCGTGATCATATCTCAAATACTATTTAGATTTATTCAGATTGGTTGACGGACGGACGGATAGACATACCCTAACATAAACATATGACAAGATTGACGGACAAACAAAGAGCGGATAAAAATACGTGACTTGGGCACTGTAAAGCTATACTTCTTTCCGGTGACACGGTTTGTGCACTAAACACGTACGTTTTTATTATTGTAACTTATATTCATGTATAACAACCCTTACCGGTTGCTTGAAGTTCTAGAAGATATTATGTCAGTCATATCTTTGTAGATAACTATCGTTACAACAACTTCACCTAAAAAAAGGTATCATAGAAGCTACTTGTAAATTGATTCAAAAATTGATAATGATAATTTACATTAGAACACTCTTCATGTAAGTTTAATTAATGGTGTGCATGTTTGCTTTTTTGTTCACATCTATGAAATCATGAACTATGTAAAAACACATTAATTTGTTTTATAAAGCTAATTAAAACAACGATATTTTCGATCCGTTCTAAAATAATAATTATGGCAATTGCAGTTTGACTCTCAAACGTGTATATTATCAAATGCTTTGTCCAAACTGAAAGCATCAACATTTTCCAGTTACATGTACTTACTCACATCATAAGTAATCCAAATACACAAAATACTATTTAATTTATGAATAACATCTGCTCAAACCATGGTTTCAAGCTAACAATTTTTGTAGGGGCACATACCTAATGCCGTTGTGTTTAAAGATATGCGACTCTTTGACTGACGAATCCATGTATTGTCATCTTGGGTGTCGTTTTGGATGGTTTGATTGTCGGGAAATTTTACGATCCCATCAGTTACTTTCTTAACTTCGAACACACAATTCTTATTGACAACAAAAACGTTGTCAATAACTCCAGCTGCTATCCTTTTACGCAGTCCAGAACCAATGTTATCGATTGAAAACAAAAGTGTTTCACTAGTGTTTTTGTTCTAAAAAGTATCAATGGTTTTTAAATTGATTTAGGTGAATTTTACGGACATGTTGACCAGTATGTCTATTATGTGAATGAATAGTATTAATAAGTTTAGTAATGTTTTATTTAGCTGGCTTTACAACACATGCGTTCAAAGATATATAATTTAGTCTTTAAACAAAGTTTATGAATAGCGTATAACAAAATATATTTAATGTAAAAAGGGCGTATATAAAGATATGAGCACAATATATTTATAACATTACCGCTTGTTTCAACGATAACCATGTGTCTTTGTTTTCCATATCTAAGATATGGCTTGCCGATTTCAAAAATACCTGACAAAATATAGGTAAACAAGTTTGTAAAATTTATGTAAACAAACCATTTAACATCTAAGAATTGGAGTATATATCCGAAATAGTTATTATATTTCACAATGTTTCATAATAATTAAATGTATGTTATTTGTTAGTAAAATATGCACATGTACAATTTCATATAAATAATGCTTGTTTGTGTAAAATTGTACCACCATAGGTGCTGACTCACAACCGATACAATTTAGTGTTCGTTTGTTGAAGAAAAAAAGTTTGATAGCTCTTATGTTGAACAATTTAGCACGTGTATCCTAATATAAAATATTTATGACAATGTATGTGCATACTGTTGCAAATAAAGCCATATTGTTACCTTGGCAACCTCATACGTTGCTATTCCCCGGCGACTGACAAGGCCTGCAACAAAGTCTAAAGCGTGTGTTAAAGCTGATATTTCTGTGGTATTGAGCAGCTCTGACGATGTCCGATTTTCTTTATATTCTGTAACGTTTGCAACCGCCCACAAAGCCTTGATAACCTCGGCCAGTGTAACGTTTCCAGTCAGCAAATATGCCTTAGATTCCATAAAGAGAGCAATATCAAATCAAAAATGAATAAGTCTCATGAATTGGATTTCGTAATGGCAATCAATTGCTGGGTAGACTGACAATGAAAAGATAATACACGACTTGTGTCTTCCAATAAATCTTTACACAAAAGCAATTACAACGAAAATACAGTAAATAATCTTAAGTTATTAATAAGCTGAACGAATTTCAATTTAAATACATGTGTAGATATATTATCAATATCTTATTAAAAACCTTTAAACGGTTATAATGCAATTGTAAATAGTTTGTATAATTCAAATGCACGCCATCGACAACACGGACCTGGTTAACAGCATTGCTAACATCAGCTCTTAGACAGTTGTACTGTGGGTACTGCCATGTTCCGTTCGAATCACAAGGTCGGCTCACGTTACCTAATTCAAAGGTATGTAAAACTAGGTTATTTAATCGGCTGTATATGAAAACAAATACATACATCACAAAGTATTGTACTGACGTCTGCCTTGAATTAGTATTAATCACCCCGCTTTAAAGAAGGCGAAATCACAGTCTGTCGGTGGGTCTATGCGTCCTGTTGGTCAGTACGAAACTGCCTGTCTTTTAAATAATTTTGTCCTTTGCGGATCTATTTTGGAATACTTTGGCACACATGGCAACCATCATAAGACGCCGTGTCCCATTTAACAAGAGTCTGCCTAAATACAAGGTCAGACGTAGAGGTCAAATGTAACATTTGACCATAAAACGGCGTATGTTTTTAAATTAAAATTTGTGTATGTGTTGAATTGTGTTCGATGCTAATTTTGGACTAACGTTGTAATGTAAATGATTTAACAACGATGTTTTAAGACGTTCGTTGTAAAAAATGTTTGCTAGAGATACATGTAGCCCTTAACGTATCGTCCTACGAAAACCTCCACTGACAGGAATGTGAAAATTTGATTTACATCGGGGAAGCATGGACTACATATTACATTCAGTTTAATTATTGATTATATTCCGAATATAGTAAATAACAGTTAAAAAGACCATATTGTTTCTGCCGAAAATTTGAAACAAAACTGATATGGGTGAGTTTTCAATGTAGAGTCAATGGCAACACAAACAGCATCATATAGTATTTTACATTCCCATATCATTTTATTACCCAACAGTCTTGAATGTTTATCACTGAATTGTTGATATGTGTGTCAATTGTCAAACCCACTTGTGATCCTGGTGAACAGGAAACAGAATGGTTCATTCAAGCGGTGTGGTGAGTGTGCATGCATGTTTGTGTGTGTATGTGTGTATGGCGGGGTATTTTCAGAATTTAAAACTATGTCTCGGTAGTGTGCGCTATCTGATGATTTTTGGGGGTCAGTGGGCACGAGTTTGGCTAATAGTGAGATGGAAGAGCTAATTGAGTCAACAGTCTAACAATTATTAAATGGAAAAACATACCCACATATGTACGGTCATTATGACTCCTGATTAGAGGAATAATTTTTGCGTGTTCCTATAAAGATGTTGTATGAGGTATGACCTTGGTAATAAGAGGATAAGAGGTGCAGCACTGGAAGCTGGAACTCTCATGATTTGAAGTTTGAGCTTCCATATTTGCAGCAAGATGATAAAAGATCTGAGATATATTAGTAGAGCCAATTATGTGGACTTTGTTAAGTGAAGATGCTAAGGATAAAGCAGATAATCGATGATAGTTGACATAACGTATAGATCGGTTGGATCCAAGGCCATCATCCACCCGATCTAGTGAATTTTCCGACTGGAACAATAGAACACACGTCTGTTATAGTTGATCAAGCCATATTTATTGGAAAAAACGCAACGACAAACTTTTAAAACTCATTGTCGGAAAATATGTAATGTATCTAATACGGATGGAACCCACATTGTGTCTGGAAAGCACATTAGGGTTGCAGACACCAAAGTGTATGACATAAATCTGATTTATTCAAGACTGATTGGCTAACAAGAGAGTTCAATGAACTTTGACATTAACTATATACTAATCCATGAATTGAATCCAGTACCTATTGCTATGCTTACTGAAACAGGGGAATGTTATGTTAAATATTGTCAAAGAAAAGTAGCTAAAATGAAATAAACCAAGTATGTTTGTTGTCAAGCGATTTATAGCCATACCCTGACCACAGTTGATGCCTTGAAAACCCGGTGAGCATGTGCATGAGTACGCATTTTGAAGATTAGTGCACGTGGCACTGTTTTACACGGCGCAATCGTGCATTCGTTGGTATCTGAACGATAAACACAACACAAATCAATGCCTAAATTAATCAGCGTGATTCTATTATTGATTTAGAACAAACCGTATCGACACATATGAAACGATGTGTATACATTCGCCATGTTAGCGTTAAATTGAACACGCAGCAACACATCGCTAATCCGGTAGAAAACGTCACACACCCGGATTTTGGTGTGAATAGTGTATTTATTGTTTGAAACATATCCTCAATCAAGAATATCAATGATGCCAGTCTGGCATCATTGAGAGGCCTAAGAATTCCAAGACGATTTCCAAGAAGACCGCCCGTTTCATCATTTTGACAAATATATCAACATTGTCATATTTGTGATTGGAGAGTAAATTTATCTAATTGAAATTGAAGATTCTACCGAAATGTCAGCCAATATTAAAAATTAATTTCTTTAAAAATTAATTTCTTTTATTTGAAGTAGCGAATACATGTATCCGATGGATACAGTGTTTAATATCGTATAAATCATTAGATACAAGCAGACGGCAATGAACCATTCGTGAAAACGATTTCAGTGTGACTGTCTGGCGTCATTTATACGGTATATATGCTTGAGTTTCACGTGTCTCGTTCCTTTTGCGAAATAGCTTTGACTGTGAAACTTGTGTTTACACATCCATTAACTGAAATCTACAATGTCGGTAAAAGGCCGTAGCGTGCGAAGGCGGGTGTGTCAAGCCGTAGCGAAACAGATACAGTGAGAGGGACGGGGGATGCGGGTGGCAGTTGATCCGGACCCGGCGAAGGAACAAAGGGCCAGATGGCGTAGAAGGAATGCGGCGGAAACGGCGCCGGTACCAGAGTCGGCATCAGCTCCTGTACCTGGAGACGCGGAACTCAAAACGCTACCTTCAAAACGTAAACGCACAGACGATAACACCGCAAATGGTGAGGTTGTTGATTTCTTTGATATTTTCCGCACAGCCGATGGGCTACCACATGGTCACAACGTGGGTTAGCACGAGGCTCTAGCGTGCAATTCAAACGAAATCTTACCTAAGTAAAGTCTGTCTAGAATGGACATATTCAAAGAATTTATATATTGCCTAGAATAACTAATGATGATGTATCAATTTACGTGTCTGCGTCGCTTACACAGCGACTTGTATTTGTTTTGGCAAATATGTTAATCTTGCATTATTGCTTAAAGCCACTCAAGTTGATATTTCTCACAACAATTTGGTTATCTCAACTGACCAGAATATTGATCAGTATTCGTCAAAACATTCTAAAGCTGAAAACTCTTCCAAACTGATTTTCGCAAAAATTATGCCAAAAAAATGCCAAAAGCATCAAAACTATGAAGCGTAATCATGTACATAACGGAATCCTCAAGACTATTATTAACCTGTTACGTATGCACGCTTTGGGTAACGTGAGCGCCAATTTCACATGATGTCCTCTTCCGCGCATTTCAAAACAAAGAAGAACTACTAAATAACACAATCAGTGTGTTTGTGTTTGGATCTATATCCATTAATGTTAATATTTTGTACGTTTAAAGACATATTTTTTTCCTGTACAATAGCAAGTTATCTACATTTATAACAAATACGATATCAATACGAAACAAACATGACTGCGTGTGTAAAAAATGCATTACAACTGGATATACACGACACACTATACACGAGCTAAAAATAATCAAGTCAATGCCATGTACAAATAAAGATGGCTGCGCCTATGAATTAAACGTTAACGAGCATTTTATTTTAACGGGGTTAAATAAATCATAGCAGACGATAAAAGGGGTATCGGTAGAGATTTAAAGCTGAAATTTAAACTACGTGAAAACTAGTCTGGATTACCTGCCCCTGACACTCTGTATTGGGTCAGGCATACATGATTTATGGCCGCAGCCAGTGTGTTCTTTAAAATGGACAATTTATTTGTTTTCTGAGCAAGGAGTTCACATTGTGATAATCAGTACGTTTTATCATTATTAATATATTGGCGATATTGATTATTCTTGCTTTTTACGCCTAACCTCAATACATAGACATATGATATATTGCTATATTTCGGAGAGAACGGATTTCGGATATACTTTTATAACGCAATGTTTAACCAAAGCCGGAATTAAGTGAGACGTTAAACCGAGGGGCATTGTACTAGGTGCTATACTCCTGGCACTAAAAGATCCAGGGTCACCTCTGGAATGGGGTGTATCCTGTATCTGGCACTATCCCCTGTAACCAACTAACACGTCTTTCTTATGGCGATGGCTATATGGGAGACAATCCCTGTGCACTCGATACAAATCAAGACACAAACACAGTAGATTGAGATGTATGATCCGTGTTATGTTTTGTTTTGTAGGCTGTAGTGGGTCAGAGGCTGTGTTCATTACTTGAATTGGTAAATAAAGGCAATGGTATATAAATTTCGTCACCCATACATGTGAACATTTCAGAGAATGGATCATTCTTACATACAGCAGGCCGATAGACTGAGTAAGAGAAGTGAGAGGACGCCAACCATGTTCGGCTTAGACCACATGTACGTGAAAATATGTGATACAGAGTCATTCACACCAGCACACACTCCACCACAATCTCCAAAGAGTCTGAAGAGAGAAAGAAGCAGTCCGACCGGAAGTTCACCTCATCAGCCGTCAAAAATAGAAATTGCATTTAAAATAATTATTGCCTTTTCTGTACAGAGCAAAAAAAGATTAAAATATCAACATATTTGTACATCTATAACAATTTTGTTCCTTTAGAGAAATCAAAACCTCTAGTCTACCCATTATACAGGGCCAGAAGCACAATATCCTGTGGACAGAGGCTGAGAAAGAGTTCTTTAAACAGTATGTTGAACACACCCCGCAGGGGAGAAAAACCCTGAGCGAATATTGGGAGACCTGTTCGAAGGCCATGAATAAACAATTTACGTCTTCAACACGCAATGGTACTTTACTATTTCTCTAAAATAGTCCAAGTAACAATAATTTTAGATGATAATTTTACCGTATTTCCTTCATCACAAAGTAACTTATATAAAAGTGTTATACTTATTTAAAACTGTCTATTCGTTCAAGTCTTATATATAAAATTGTCTATGCGTTCAAGTATTCTATAAAATTCAAAAAGTATCACTCGCAATGCAATTTTTATCCCTACGCTTTATGAAAAGCGTGGGGATATTGTGGTTATCTCCGGCGTCTGTCTGTCTGTCTGTCTGTCCGTCCTGGACACTATCTCCTCCTACACTATAAGCACTAGAACCTTGAAACTTACACACATGGTAGCTATGAGCATATGTGCGACCCTGCACTATTTGGAATTTTGATCTGACCCCTGGGTCAAAAGTAATGGATGTGGGGGTGGGTCCGGGTAAGAGATTTTTACTCAATTGTTTAGGTTATTTTACTATTATTTCTTCATTTCTACACCGATTGTCTTCAAATTGATACTGAACCTCTCTAATGACAATACGGTCTATCTCAACTATGCATGGTCCCATTACCAAACTTGGAGCGCCTCGCCCACATAGGCTACGCCCACCCAAAATTGACTTTTTATAGAATTTCTTCATTTCTACACCGATTTACGTCTAATTGATACTGAACTTCTCTTATGACAATACGGTCGATCTAAACTATACAAGGCCCCATTACCAACCCTGGGGCGCGCCTGGGTCAAACATGCGGCGTGGGGATACGCGTCGGCCTCTGCCGCGTCATTTCTAGTATATAATGTTAATGTAAATATCATATGTTCCACTGCGATACTCCAGTGGTAGAGCGTGGCGTAGAGCATTATATAAAATAAAGATCCTGACAGTTCCTCTCAGATCTCGATTGATTGGTCGAGAGTTAATAATATAGTTAGAATAACATGTCTTAACATAGCATATATTAGTTATCAAATTTATATTTTGAGGTTGTGTTTCATCATTTATTGGTGTAAATTGAACATTGATATAATTTTGGGTGTGTATGCGAAATTCTTGAATTAAAGGGGCCTTTTCACAGATTTTGGCATTTTTTTAACTGATTCATTAAATGCTTTATATCGATAAATGTAAACATTGGATCGTAAAAGCTCCAGTAAAAAATCAAGAATAAAATTAAAAAAAGGAAAAGAACATTGCCCGGGCCAGGTTTCGAACCAGTGACCCCTGCAGCCCTGCCAGAGTCCTGAAGTAAAAACGCTTTAGCCTACTGAGCTATTCCGCCGTGTACATAGACATGATGTATTTTATACGTTATATAAGCAATCTTCGTAGTTTCACAAACTTTCACGACAAAAACAGAACTCTCCAAATTATTCAATCGTTTCGCGTTGCAACGCTTTATAATTTCTAGGTTTTAAAATCGTCAAAAGATGCATATAATGGCTATATTAGACCATGATAAATGTTCAGTATTACTGTTTCCTCACAAATATCATAACTATAACGAAAATTTGCGAATCTGAAACAACTTTTTTCAATTTTGTCAATTTACCAAAGCGTGAAAAGATCCCTTTAATATTGAAATAATTGTCACCAATAAGGTATATCATGCAAAGCACTAGCACGGAGGTTGCTTGTTACTCCACCAACACGTCATCCTACGAGTACTTCCTCCATGGTTTGTTTGGATGCCATGGGTATGGCAGAGGGATTACAGTTACTGTCTGCATATGTTAAGACACGGACCATTCGAGATGTGTAGACACAGACTACCTTGTCAATTCCAGTCAAAGATGAAAGGTATGACCATTATTTGTGAATTATCATGAGCAATGAGTTCAGTCAATTAAATCAACGACAGTATATATTCACAGTATCAGACTCCTTTGCTGTGATATTTTGCAAGATAATTAAAGACCGCCTCTAAACTATGATTGTAATTGTTCCATCCTTGTTTTCTTGCTTCCTAAACATTGCCATAATTTGTATGTTTTTTTAAGGGGTGATGTTAAAGACGCTGACTTGGTGTTTATGGAACCAACAAAAGAACTGAAGGTAATCTATAAAAAAAACAATTGTCCGATAGGGTGTTTATATATAGGCTTTAATCATGATGATGATGATTTCCTTAGACATTACGGTATTAAATAACCCACACAATTGCAAGCACTTATTTTCATTAGGTTGCTGTTAATACAAGATACAAGAGAGTCCGAGTGTGATATCCAAGCTCTTTTGAATATACCGCAATGGTTCTTTATTGAGCCCAGTGTATAGCACCAAAACACTGGAAACCCGTTTCTGAGTACACCAGGACTAAAATATTCAATTTTTCGAGAACTACCCTTATATTGTTGAGCGCCAGGCAAGGACGCTTCGGGTAGCAGCTTTATACATATTGTATGACACGGTCACTGATCCATGTGCTCCTCACGGGGCTTGAACCAATGACCTTCATATGTCGAAGCGGACGCTCTACAACTGACCTATATTGTAAAAAAATGATAACCAAATATCAATCAACAATTTAAACTAGCATACACTATCATGAGACATGATTTTGTTGCTTAATCTTACATTTGCAACCAGACAATTTGACCTTGTTAAAAATATATCCCCAATCTATCACCAAGGTACAAGTTAATGGCCTACAATATAAACACATTTAATAGTATTATATGTACAAGTCTACGTTGGAATGCTATTGCAATGTATTATTTATATGACCATACATAAATGTACAACATATACAATACGTACATTGAACAGCTATTCTCTTGTTCGATTTTCTTGTACACATTCATTATCCGAAAGACGCTGTGTCCGAATTGGGTAAACATGACATATATCTTTTTTTTTATAAATCATAAGTGATTCGAAAAAAAACAATTGACGGATCGATACCTATAACTAAACCTTAACAAAAGCTTGAAGGTTTTTCACTTACTCCAAACTTTAATATTTTAA
This sequence comes from Dreissena polymorpha, assembly GCF_020536995.1. Classification (NCBI taxonomy): domain Eukaryota; kingdom Metazoa; phylum Mollusca; class Bivalvia; order Myida; family Dreissenidae; genus Dreissena; species Dreissena polymorpha. The sequence continues at coordinate 51,212,718 of NC_068368.1, read as the reverse complement.
CGATAGTTAATACATACGAAGTGCGGCGCCATTTTCCACGGTTGCCTGAAGTACTAAAGTATTAGTACGACGGGAACCAGAATACGTGAAAACAAGCGATCGATAGTAAAGTTAATATCGGGCGGGTTAAACGAGTATTGAAATTGTAGTCATAAAGCAGACGGAGTTTATTTACGAATTAAAGCGGCACTATCAAACAACATAATGTTCACATGATTTAAACGAATTGTGCATGTGTAAGACAGCATATATTTAAACTGGTAATGACATTATTATTTATCATTCATGCAAAATGCGTTGTAAACAATGATGCAGTGGTCACGTGGTTAGAGCGTTTTCGGAGTCGGGGCCCGTTTTCGCACACGGCAGCAAGTCCAATGTCTGCTTATCTATGGAATGTATTCAATATAGAGCTAAGTAATTGGAACCAGAAGGCATTTCTAAAAACACTCATTTAGCATATATAACGGCGATATGTTCATTTAATAAATTCAGGGAGTTGTATAGGTTAGCTGTAGTATGGCCATCTATCTATAGCTATGCTATTTTGTTGGTTACGTATTGTTTTGAGAAGCATTATTCGCCGTCTTCTAAAACGACATTTCGGGGTTATCATTTTATCATAGGATAACGTTTTGTACTGCATTTTGGAAATATTTTTGGTAAGCGAAATAGTTCAGGGCTGTCACAGGCCTGTCGTGGATAAAAGAGCCCCATATACCGATTTCTATGTTATGTTCGATTCTGCCTATGGTCGCTCATGATAAACTTGAATCTGTATTGGTCAATAATATATCTACGTTAGCATTTATTATTGTTTATTCAGAATCAGCGAATTAGAATCCATTGAATATATTAATAGGGCGTTTCCGGCGAGCATAATAGTATGGAAAAACACCAGGATTTTCAGAAATGATGGTGTTCGCTTATCTTACGTCGGACTCGAAATATATATTAAGATTCGTTGCGCGAGTGTTCATTAAAATTATTTTTAAACATGTCATAGAATTTGGGGGAAAATCAATCAATGTCTTGTGTGGCGGAAATACTATGTCATGGAGGTGATCGGAACCATTAAAAGTATAAAAGGTAACTATATAATGATGTACATACGTCCGGGGGAGGTAAACTTAGAATTTTGTTGTGACCTATCACGTAGTGCTATTATGTGTGAGGATGGCAGGAATGCTTTCAAAATAATTTTCGGGATAGTATGTGTGTTCTAGTACTCGCTCGATGGCACGGCGCGCTTAGGCGTACCTGGAATAGCTCTTTTTGGATTTGTTAATATTGTACTATATGTTGCACTGGAAAACCTACGGTACGGCGTACCGAGGATATATTTGGCCGCTTGCAGTGGCCTTAGCGACTGCGCATGTATGTAATGTTGCACGGTACGGCGAACCAAGAATTTATTTGGCCGGTTGCGGGGGCCTTAGCGATTGCGCTTGTATTACATCTATTTCCGAACCAGCAACGTGTTCGTTGAAATAGGACTTGCATACATTTGCGAAATAGCATAGAATGATGTGGATTGTTTGTTGGCGATTATTGCATACACAAGAAGCTAAATCAATAGTGCAACTGGTGTTGGGGCTATCTTTAGGGCAGTACTTTCGGTCGCCTCCTTGACATGAGTCAGTTATAGTGATAGTCTATAGCTGAGGTTTATTTACTCTAGTGCTAGTCTGGTGTATATTATATTCCGCCTTTTGGCCATTTAATTCCATTTATATTTTTGTAAAGTTACTCTCATATGTTTTTTATTGTTCAAATATAGAATATAAAATGTGTTTACGTAGCGTATCACATTAAAACATTATAACAAATATGTAACTGACAAAGTTGGCTGTTCTTTTAATTATTCGTCAGCCCTTGCTCTTGTTAATAAATTCGCGTAGAACAAGTGGATGTCGGCAAAAGATCAGGGATCAATTTGATAAGTAGGCTACTGTAACCGGACGTGCGTGACATAGACAAAAGGTAAAGGACGGTTACACTTTGTAATCCGAATAACTTTTACCGGATGAATGAATCAAATCTTGGTTAACGAATGGGGTACTGAGCTGCTTTCTGAAATAAGTTTGCTTATGCACACTTTTGAAGTTAAAATTTCATCACAATCCATTTAATCTAAATTTCATGCTTTTAAACTCGAGTAATTGTCTTTCTGAATTTCATTTTGTAAGGTATACTAAATATAAGCCACAAAATCGATTAAATCTATTAAGCAACGAACATAACAAGACAATTTTTTACTCATGTTGTTTATAATTAATTTCAAACTAAGTGTTAACATCGTGTACAATGAACCCGCGTTTATCCGGACTTCGATAGTCCGGAAAACACACGATCCGGACGAAGTCAAGGGGAACGGATTTATTATGCAGTATTTTCCCTCGTTAAGTCCAGAATCTCGCGTTCCGGAGCCGGATATATATTTCGCGACACCGATCTGTGTATTTAGCTGTAATTTTGTCTCGTTAATCCGGATGCTTCCCAACATGGTGGCTTAATTGACCCCCGCCGAATTAACCAAAGCGCTTTAACCTAGGCGTGAATTAAGTATTGTTGTTTAAGGCTTAATGGCTAACCTGTCGTTTAAACAAAAGCGCGAGCAACGAGGCGTGAATTATTACTGTGTTTATGAGTGATAGCTAATTGTAGTGACTAAAGATGATTCGATTCCGACTTTACTTACACTTTAATTGGTGTCGACATTTCACAATGCATCTTAAATGACACACTGTGTTTGATGTTTGATTTTCTTTAATGTCCTTAATGAGCAGAACAAGCGACCAATAGACTGATCCCTGAAAAGCACGAGTTTAGAAAAAAACACTAATCATCCCGGAACAAACAACGCTAGTCCATTATATCAACCAATGACAGCTTCCTTGAAATAATAACGGTTGATACGGTGTATGATTTTGAAAGGATTATAAATGGGTCATGTTTATTTGTACCAGCAGATATGTGGGTTTTTCCAAAAAGTTGCTTTTCCGGGATACATATATTAAGATGCTGATTACAATCGGAATTGCATATAGTGAACCCGCGTTTATCCGGAAACGTTTAACAAATTAAATGTCGTTTTACAATATAAATACAAAACATGCGTAACCGAATTGTCGTACATGTACACACCATGAGGACTGCGTGTATCTCGTGTGAACGCGAGATTCTTGACTTAACGTGGGAAAATACTGCATAATATATCCGTTCCCCTTGACATTCGTCCGGATCGCGAGTTTTCCGGACTATCGAATTCCAGATAAACGCGGGTTCATTGTAAATGAAATTGTGGCTAATTGTAAAATTCAAGTTTGATCCTGTTGTATAGAGAACCGGATGGTTCATTCAAGGCGAGCCCGCATGCACGTATTTGTGTGTGTGTGTGTGTGCGTCTGCGTGCGTGAGTGGGTGCGTGTGTGTGTATTTGTGTGTGGCCAAGCAAATTCAAGATGTTATACAACGTCTCGGTAGTGTATAACACTAGTCGGTAGTGTTTAGAGGATTAGAGGTGCAACACTCAAGCCTGAAACTCTCATAGATTGACCTTTGGGCTAGCTGAGAGATATTATTAGTAACAGATTTGTGGACATTTATAACTGAAGCAAATAGTAAAAACATGGGAGGATAAGTGCATATGCTTAGGATTAAGCAAGTAGTCAAACGAGTTGACAAAATGTATTGACCCGTTAAATCGAAAACAATAATCTATCTAATAGATGTTTTTAAAACTTAAACGACATATTAAAAACTCATGGCCAGAACATTTGTATGGGTCAATATCGATATACCCCAGTGGTCATTATTCTGTTAGCGATGTTAACTATTATCATAAATTGTTTAATTTCTTACCTCAGTTGTGTGTTGCATGACTCAATATTGCCCACCTTAATTGTTGTCCAGTCTAGCCTGGCAACATGATAGTTATTGATGACTTTTTAAATACTTAATGACCAGTCACCAATTACATATACAGGCTAGAATCAGTTTTGTGAATTATCTTACAGTGGCATTTGTTGCTGGAAAATAAACAATACATTTGACATTTATTCGCTTTAGTTTTGGTTAAACCCGTTTATTTCGAAAATTGTCCTAACGCGCGTACAGGGTACTAACAATATCTAATAAAGTTGAAACCCACTTTGTGTCTAGAAAGCACCTTAGTGTTTCAGACACCAAAGTGCATGACCTGCATCTTATAAATTCAAGAATGATTGGCTTACAAAATAGTTCCAGGGAATGTGACATTAACTTTGTATTTGACATGATTTGGCTTTAGTACCTACTGCTACGCTTTTTGAAACAGGAACATGCAGAGAGAAAAACGCCCAAAGCGGTTGCTAAAACATTTAAAAGTAGAAATGTTGGTCATTGGATCACATGTTTTGTTATAGAATGATATGTTGTACTGTATGTTATTCACTGGCTATAGACGGAAATATACATAACTTCATTGACAACTTTACGTCTAAAATAAGACAAAAACTTTGGAAATGCGTTTTTCAAAATAAGAGTCTGACTGAAATATCGTGTTCAGCACAAAACGTAGGGCGAGGCCAGGTGGACAATCTCATGTCTCAAGGGTGTAACAACTTAAAATATTATACTAGGAGCCACTAACAACAAACTCCATATGATCTTTCTGATTAAAAAACACGAATGCACGAATACATAACTTCACATATTGTGCTCTCAAACACACACGTTAGTCGTTACAGGAGATATTGATACTGAATCATATACATTTGTAATTATCAATCAAACTGACTTAAACACATCCAATGAGGAAGCGGGCGTCATCGTGATAAGGCATATGTTTGATGCTATACAAAACACAGTTCCATTTTAGTGATAGCTGATTATACAGTCGTGTTTGTTTTGTTGTCTTATTCTATGTAGTCCTGAAACTCTCATTATTTATCATCATGGGATGACCAGTTAGGGAGAGGGCGGTCATTTAAATTCGCAAATTGGGACAAAAGCATAGACGATTCGCGACCGACTCGATGTGTGATTAGGCTCTATATGTTGACACTTTGGCTGGATGTTTGGTATCAGTAAGGGTAATTTAACTAATATACTGAACACATGCAACTCTAAACAAACTTTGAGTCGATACGCCAGCTAATATACATGACTTTGTCAAGGAGTCGACAAGATTTTTCACAGCATGGTACGGACAGAGTGATACAGAGGAAATATTTACTATAATCATAACGTGTGTGCAGCCATGGACGGATAGTAGGGTATGAGTATGTAATCGCTGGCATCCCAGCCTCGGAAGCATGTTATGGAAATATGAAAACATGCCCACATACAGGCGTCTATATAGAATCACATTATAGATGCAGACCCACCGGATCTGAATCCATGTGCCTACTGTTGGCGAAAGGACGATGAATCACACACTTGTATTTATCCATAACAGTAGCATCAAGCGTTGCCTAAGCTGCATCCCATTTGCTTAAAATGATAAAATCTAAGTGAAAGAAATAGCCCATGTTCAAAACTTTGTTGCTCATGTTATAATTAGCGACGTCTTTGTGCTATCTTTTTTTGCCAAAAGATTCAGGTTGACATAATAGAATCTAATATTAACAAGACTAGGCAAACCTACATAACCTATTTTGTCGATAAGTAAGGGATGATGGAGACTTGTTCATGTAATCGTTGGTATAAAAGACAAAATATGTAAACTGAACTAATATTAGCACTAGAACATTGCTCTATTCTAGAGTCATCCCAGCATTAGATTAAATGGTACACATACTTGTTTTATACATGTTTCGAAAAAATGACCTGCTCTTGATCTTTGTGAACAAAGGTATTATAATACGTATACTGGTATTTCGATTGATATATAATTTAATTCATGAAATTACACCGTTTTTTTTCAAATAAAATAAATAATACAATCTAAGACGGGGCTTTAAAGACATACATTGTATCGAATGTTCGTGATAAAGCGATAGGCTCATATAATACTAAACTCTATAATTTTTATATAAATAATAATTTAATCCAACACTCATTTAACACGTATTGCTTCTTATTTATAACATGTGAACACATTCATTAATATTGTGCCAAATGTTAATATGACCATGGTTTAATCAGCAAGTTGTAAGCTGCCATCTTAAAGGTGCCTTTTCACAGATTTTGGCATTTTTTAACTTATTCATTAAATGCTTTATATCGATAAATGTAACCATTGGATCGTAAAAGCTCCAGTAAAAAATCAAGAATAAAATTAAAAAAAGGAAAAGAACATTGCCCGGACCAGGTTGCGAACCAGTGACCCCTGGAGTCCTGCCAGAGTCCTGAAGTAAAAACGCTTTAGCCTACTGAGCTATTCCGCCGAGTACTCTTACTTGACGTATTTTATACCTTATATAAACAATCTTCGTAGTTTCACAAAATTTAACGACAAAAACAGAACTCTCCAAATTATTCAATCGTTTCGCGTTGCAACGCTTTATAATTTTTAGGTTTTAAAATCGTCAAAAGATGCATATAATGGCTATATTAGACCATGGTAAATGTTCAGTATTACTGTTTCCTCACAAATATCATAACTAAAACGAAAATTTGCGAATCTGAAACAACTTTTTTCAATTTTGTCAATTTACCAAAGCGTGAAAAGATCCCTTTAATAATCGGTGGCCTTTGTAAACGCCATCTTCATACTTAAATATAACTTTAGTTTACATTTATTTAATTATGTTTAATATGAATAACACTACCAAAATGGCATTATAATACATTATATTTTACAGATTGTTACGTAAAACAAAATAAGAATGAACATGGCAGACATCTTGCAAGCAATCTTGAAGTTATGAAGACCCTAAATCTTCATCAGAAACATGTCCCCTATCGAAAAACGTTTAAACATTCACTATATACCGAAATGCCGGGACTTGTTTAAAATAGCCACTTTTCTGCCGGACAATATTGTAAATGTACTGTTTAATGTTTAAATGCTTAATTAGATTAGTGTAATGCACAGTACTGTCATACGCCTAAATGACGGATTATAATGTCAAACAATAAATGTATTTGTAGATACTTTCCAATCTATTTTCCCAATAAAAACAACGACTTGAAAACAATTCATTATCAATATTGACAATAAATGTTTTCAACAATTTCATAAACACATGCATTAGAAACGTTCGAAAATATAAGCTTGATTAATATTTGATGTATTGTTTGACATATGATGGGGACAGCGGTAATTTACATTTAAACATGTGTTAACTCGTTAAAATATGTGCGTACATCAAGATATTTTATTATTTAATGATAACTTATAATTGACAATGAGTTAAAATGTATACTGGATGCACAAAAAACTTTTTTTTAATTCACCGACAGTTAAAAACAAATCAAAACACTTATGTGTCTGCATGTAAATTACTTTATTGTTAGTTGATGCTTTCTTACAATAATGATAACACACACCATTCATTGTTCAACATTCAATAATATGGTTGATATATAATTTCTACAGATCAATACTTATAGATCAATAACATGCATAACGTTATTATATGAGTGTCAAAATATGCATTTTTACTATAGTCACACATTCATACCAAAGAACAAGCGAAAGAAATCCTCGCATTAGATTTGACTTTGATAATTTGAAATATCCAGATGTATAAGCGGCATTTAAAGCTCAGATTTGCAGTAAGTTTGTAGCCATGAAAATGGTAGACAAATACATCGACACCATCATCAACACTATCAGAGACGTTTTGCTAAATTCAACAAATGATCTTCTTGGGTAAGAGAGAAGGAAAGAAAAAGCCATGGGTGACAAAAGAGATCATTGACCTCTGCGACAGGAGGATAGATCTGATGCAAGAGAAGTACACCAGTCATGAGTCTAGAATACCAGAAACATGGGGTAAGGTGAGGATGAAGATGAAAGAGGCCAAGAAGGAGTTGATTGATGTGGCAAGTATCAACATTGACAAAGAGAGTGCCGCATTCCTGAACAGATGAAGTGAAAACCGCAGCGACCTCTACAACTATCTTCTTCAACCAGACACCAGTCTTCTTCAAAGTGATCACAGTGTAGAAGCAGAGGACGAAAGTCTGTCCATACTAAAGGCAGAGGTTGCATGATGCAATGAGCAGCCTGAAGGCATGAAAATCTTGAGTGGACAACGTCTCTTTAGAGCTCATTAAGCATAGAGGAGAGGCAACGCCTGGAACAATCACGGCACTTTTCCAGAAGAGAAGAAGTGGCCCAATGAATGAACCCAGTCTCTGGTCATTCCGATACCTAAAAAAGGCAACGTCAAGGTGTGAGAATAACCACACCATCAGCCTGATGAGCCATCCAAGAATCATCCTCAACCGATTGAAAAGTAAGGTTGAATAACTGCTGGCAGAAGAGCAGACTGGATTCAGATCTAGGCTGATCACAGTGAAACAGATCAGAGTCATCATTATCACACCTGAAACACTACCATGATCTCTTCCACAACTTAAACTACTAAAAAAGCGTTCGACCACACGCGGAATGATGACCTATGTAAGGTTGTGAAAGGGTTCAACATTGACGAAGTGCTGTTGCAAGTGATCCAAAAACTCTATGGAAACACCAGCACCACATTTGTTCTAAATGGACAAATGGATTACTTTTTAGGATATCAGTGGGCGTCCGTCAGGGTTTCCTCTCTCTTCCGTCCTGTTTCAGCTTTTTCGTGAGAAAATAATGCAGGAGATTTTCCAAACCCCCACAGCTCAATCTCCATCGGTGGCAGACCCACCTCCATTTTGAGATTCGCTTAAGCGATTGACCATGGATGGTACCAGTAATGAAGTATCTCACTAACAAGCTCTACGAAAGAGCATGAGCATACGGGATGGAAGTCAGCTCAGAAAAGTCAAAGCTCATGGTGAATAGCATGAACAAAATCACCAAAAAAGACAATTAACATGAAGACAAAAACACAAAAAACTATTTCGGAGAAACCATGCCCAAGGATGGAACAATCATCAATGAGTTCCTAATAAGAATCACCATAACAACTGCAGCGTTGGCCAGACTTAGCAGATTATGGACAAGCAGCTCCATCAGCTTTCCAGCAAGCAAAGGTTTTTCAAGTCCCACGTAGTCTCAATTTTACTGTGTGGCTGCGAGATCTGGCCACTTCACGTGGAAACAGAACGCAGGATACATGCCTTTGGGAACAAGTATCTACGTAGACTTTTCGGAATCTCTTACCTGGAGCACAAGATCAAATAGTACGCCCGGAACATGACAGCAGAACTTGTAAGCCCACAAGAACACATCCGACTGACCGTCAAAGGATGCAACCTGGCTTTGATTTGAACACGTCAACCGGCACAGTTTCTATGCAAGACTATGCTCAGGAAACCCTTGCAGGAGGTGACCGTCAAGCCGGACAGAAGAACAGCTGGATGGTAAATGTGATGAGCTACTCATGGCAGCCCACAAACAACCTGACTGGCGGGGGATCTATGTTTCGTCGTCTCTCACCCCCCCCCTAACGACCAGACCGGTCAAGGAAATGATGACTGCATATAGCCATTTAAGGAACACGGTCCCACCCATTGGCGGCAATGTTTTTTAACAGACGAAGACCATTTTCTAACTCAATGGTATAAACAAGGCTTTGCTTTAGCCATTTAAGGAAAACTACCATTCCCTCTGTATGTCATGTGTTTAAGGTTCATGGGGGGGATAAAATTCATTAAAACTTTGCTTTGGTTTTTCTTCATTTAATGTGGTACAATATGGTCAAACTATATATCATTTTAAAGCTTAAGACGGATAGAATAACATAAACACATTTTTGACATTCAATCTGTGTGTGCTTTATTCATATTTTGGTTTAAAACCAATACATTTTTACACTAATTTACAAAATCTTAATCTAAAGTTAGGAAGGATATGCACTACCTTGAGTTGAATAAATACGAAGCTATATACATATACAAGGTCAAGTTAGCAAAATTTCACAGACAATTATTGTCATAAAACAACAAATGAGTTTTTATTCAACTGCCTTTTTTGGATAAATTTCCTAAACAAAGTTCTAAAAATAACTAAAACGTAACTACTTTTTAAAAATCCAGGTATGGTGGATAATAAGAGTCACAATTCTATTTCAAAGGCTTAACAATTTTGTTATTTACCTCTCAACCAAATTGCAAATTTTAAACCATCTCAAATTGAAATAGATTACAGACGACATATAAAATTGTAAAGGAATATACAGAAATTGGCAAACCGATTGATTTTATATTTCGATTCCCTCTACCCATTTTGAAAGCGTTGCCATCGCTGTGCTCCGTAGAAAAACGTGCAAAACAAATCGGTCGAAACCACGTGCAGTGGTGAGAAAACCGGGTATGTGTAAACACATACCTGAGAAAACACATACGTATTTTACAGTTGGGTGTCAACTAGTAAAACAACTATTAACATTAATCAGCAAGAGATTGCACTAAATAACAGAAATGACCACGTAAAGATATCATCACTTACCCTATTTCAAATATTTTCCAGCTGAAAATTAGCTCCCACACGTCTTTTTTTAGTTTATTTGTATTGTTTTTCTGGAGCCGAAGTGCATCTCACAGAATATCCATCCAACTTCCGTTGTTTTCACTTTCGTTATTAAAGACTCCGTTTAAAAGAATTATTTCTACTTTAAGATTGTTAAAGCGATGAATTATTATATATCATCAATAGAATAGTATACCGTGATGAATTGAACGGAGTTACGTATCGATCTATCTGTCAATCTGTAAGCGTACTATTTTATGCGCAATAATATAATACATGTGATTCTACAACGATTGTAAACATTGGTGAAATGCTTCTTACATAGTTATTCTTTTGAGTGTTTATGAGGTCTGATCGTGCAGTTTGCAAACATCAACGGAAAGATTACAATCCAATGCATTTGTCATCGTCAACCGTTTGGAATGTCAATTAGGCGATAAGATAGTTTTTAGCATGTTTCTTTCTATTTTAGTAATTTAAAAATGGCTGACCCCATGGTGATGAAATGACATGTGTTCGAGTTTTGATATTTCTAGATATGTAAACTTTTTTTACAATGTAAGCGTAACTTGCCCTCGTCAATGTTGATATTAATCACTAGTTATATAATTTTCCGCCGAAATACGTGGAATAAATATGATTCAGATTTTTGAAAATAATGTATATTTTATTGTTAAAATCGCTTTGTATTTTGATTGATTTTGTGGATGTTATGATACGTTGATGTACAAAATTGGTAGCAGTTTGAAGGAAAAACATCCTTTAAAGCATATATGTATACATTTTCCATGTGGCACTCTTCCTTTAGTCAATCTTGAGTTCAATGCTAGGGGTCCCACAATTTTCAAAATGAAGCCTTTACATGAACCTTAAAGGACTGGGACGATTTACTAACTCAGCAGAGATATCATAAGAACAGCTATTCTTACCAAGTTACATGAAGATTAAACCAAATACAAAACAAGTTTCGATTGTCTCCAAAGTTTAACTATAGTCACTTTAAGACATCTGCCTCGCTCCCTGGCGGTCATGTTTTAAACGGATTTTTTTTTTAAACTCAGCAGATATTTCATTATGATAAATGTTCTGACCAAATGTCATAAAAATTTGGCAATAACTGTGGCCTCTAGAATGTCACTTAGGTGAATATTGACGACGCAAGCCGGACGAATGGCGACGGACCACGCACGGCAAACAAAAGGTCTGCACTTTGTGCTCAGGTGAGCTGATAAAAAAGACACGGTTTGTTATTTTAATGTTACAACGATGCACATACCGTTGCAGTTACGATCTGCTTGGGTGACGTTCTTTATGTTACGTCCCTTCAGGTGTGCGGGCTCACTACACACGGCGCCGGATACTGTGAGATTGGACTGGCTGTCCTGTACTGTCTCAATGAGCCATCCCATCTGGCAGTCGCAGTTAAGCGGATTGTTATCAAGATAACTGGAAAAACGATATATTTTATCTACATTTGTTTTATTGTTTGTCACAGTTTTATTGCTAACTAAAGACCTATTAAAAATAGCAATTAAATACCGAGATGTCGTTTAGAATTTTATAATTAAACAATTGTTTAAGACTGTGTAAAGCCTCGATTCTGGTACTTCGCAATTACCGGTCATAACATCCATGAGTGTACTCGTGACATACTGGTTGGATTATTACCGGTAAAATAACCACTTATTGTGTCCCCTTTTTTAAACAAAAATACATGGGATATTTGGACAAACGTAAAAGCGGAAAGAAATATAGCCCTGTGATTTAACATTCACATATCACAAGTGCACACGTTTCAAAGATTTCCCGGGTGGATGGACAGAACATCAAGTAATCTCAAGCGAGTCGCAGCGACATATAATGTATACCTGTCTGCTGGCTATGTGAAAAACACTGCCCTGTAATAATGGTCTATACAGATGAGATATAAGAATGAATAAAACGGCATGTTATAAAACAACTATGTTAATGGGAGAAAACGTCATGTATTCATAAACCGTTGGATTGGTTTGTGTGTTTGTTTACAGAAGGGAAGTTTATAATAATAAATCACATATCTGGTTGGACAGTAAAATGACTCAACAATGTTGTACCAACACATTACTAACATTAGCTCGAATGCCTTACCTTTTCGTCGAATCAAACCAGAAGATAATTCATGAAATATTCGAGAAAAAGAAAATGATGTTGTATCATGGTAGTGTTATTATATACTTAAAGTGACGGGTCATGGCTGAAAGGTACTTTAAGGGCGGTTTAACAGGTCATTGTATAACGTGTTCTGTAGATTTTGTTTCATGCTCATCGCATTTATTAAATGTTAAATCAAAACCCTACAAATATAATAATACATCGATATATAAACCAGTGAAGTGTACAATCGTTTTTTTTTTAATTCTGTTATTTTATATAAACAATAAATGTGTCGAAAAAGTATAAACGGGGACATTGGCATAAAAGGTCGGGCAAATCTTCGTCACAGGAACATTTGTTAAAAAAATTCCAAATAAGTTTATTTGAAAAGGCAAAGTTAAATAAACCAAAAGCAAGAACATGGTTCCATAAAATAATATACTTGCTGATTGATTGCTTAGCTTATTGCATATAATCCAGCTTTTAAACTGGATCACGATCACACACCATCACAAGATTTGAGCAATTACCACTGATCTAAATAATAGAGTTACCTTTTTTTTTCGTTAACATAGTTGATAAATGAATATATGCTATCATAAATATGTCGTTTTCAGCCGTACAATTTACACCAAACTTTTACTTTAACTTAATATGGTAGTAAATTAATGATTACGTATTCCAAATGTAGTTTTAACCGATTAATTTTAGTTTGATTACATCGAAGCTGTTAGCTTATCGAAATGCTCTCGAGTCCGTTTTTGGTAGAACCAGTAATCAGTGTATTTTGGGGATCGAATTGATGGCCTTCCGGTCGCTAGGCGGACATCTTTACTGTAAATACTGAATATGCAAAAACACATACACCCTTTATCGCTAAAAAAACCCATTTAAAAAAGTTTTAGAAATCGCCAGATAAAATTAAGTCACATGTTTGATGGCCAGTAACGATGATCAGTACCACTCTCCACAATACTGTAGTAATCGTTTCGTAAAATTATCGAATATTTATAAGAGCCCGCGCCGTATAATACGAGTGCGAGATAACCCCTCAGAACAACACATTTATGTAATATTTCTTTTTATAATATGCACACTTTCACACTTATAAATACCGTATTCCTATCAAGTTAACGGTAGTTAATAGTACACATGTTCAATTATGTTTGCAATAATATGTAAGGATTTATAGTACGTATGGATTAATACATGACTTTGATTTTCTAATGGGTTTTATTACGCAATTTAATTATGTGATGTTAATGCATTCGGAATTCATTTCCAGAATAATTGATATTTAATGAAATTATTTCTCTCTCTCTCTCCCTCTCTCTCTCTCTCTCTCTCTCTCTCTCTCTCTCTCTCTCTCTCTCTCTCTCTCTCTTTCTCTCTCTATAGCATTTGTTGATCAATACATGTGTTTAATGTACGTTTAATAATTAAGCTATCAATTTAAGAATGTGCTATTTAGTTGGCTTTCGATATCCTATTTGATTATCCTCTCAATTAACCAAGTACAAATTATTTCTCATTGAAGAGTGGTATTGGCGTATGTATATCGTATTTAATTTCGAAATGGACGAATATATTATGATATGAGTGTTAGAAAAGAGAACACGTATATCATTGACAACGTGCGCATGATGTTTTTTAAAAAAGAGCACCAGTCAAATTTAAACGGCACGTGACTGTATCACAAATACGTGTATTGATACTTAAACAACTCGGTAAATCTTTCCCTATATCTATTCTACAACACACGGTATAATAACGTTCAATATTATCATAACTAATGACCACAAGACGCATACACGTGCTAAATATTAAATCGCCTGGTAGACAAAACCGTACACTAAAATATACGTTCGTTTATGTGTAAAACACACGGAACAATGAAATTGAGAACTGAACGTTTTTGAGCTATAAACCGCAATATTGTATAAATTGTTTGCAAGTGAACAATTTAGAGGAAGAAAAACCCGTCTTTGGGACGTTTGTGAATTAAAACATGCGCACTTCAGGATAGAAGAAGATGATTCAAACGTTAAATTGGATGAATTGCCACGTAGACGTAATCAAACATATTTGATTGATGTGCACCTCATTCCCCCTTTAAAAAAGAAATAAGGAACTGGTTAAAATCAAATCAGGAAAAGCATTTTTTTCTAATTATAACAGGTCTTTACCATGTAACACAATGCACCACATAACTATCTTTATCCTGTCACATGCCTTTAAATCAGCCCGATAAATAGGTAACCTAATTTCCCAAAAGATATTAGGCTAGATGACCACGTGACCTCGAATATCCGTCAGTTGCAATCCGCGCATGCGCATGCATTTACTATTTTCTATTAATAAAATAAATACAATATATTTTTTTTTCTATTAATAAAATACCAAATACATGTAAAGAACTGTTTGTTTAAACATTATTATTTAAACAGCATAATTTCGTCTTTGTGTATTGAATTAATAACGAGTAACTCGATTTCTGTGTGTCTTAACAAGATGGAAGCTAGCCTAAGCGCTTTGCCTGACGTGACGTTACCATGTTATTTTTTCGCGCGTGATGTTTACCATATTAAATATTTAAACACAAAATACTCGAAAACTAGATATTAAAAAGAAACTTTCCAACGAATGTTGAAAATATGACAGGATAAATAGAATAATAGGTTGGTGACGTGGATGGAGAATGGTTATCTGGCTCGTCGGAGGATCTTACCGGGTGAGCCGAAGGCTCACCCGATAAATTCCTCCGACTTGCCAGATTACCATTCTCCATCCACGTCACCAACCTAGTATTCCCTATATAAATACCTCTATTAATGTATTAAATATCAATATATCAATATAATTGTTCTTAAATATTGCTGCGGCCGAACAAAACAAAAAAAAACTTGTTCCTGATTCAAATCGGATAAGGAACTGATATTTCCAATTGATAAATACATGTATGTGTAGATACGAAAATATGCCACACGCCATTGAAGATCCTTTAGCATGTTAGTACGCTATAAATATATATTCAAATATATGTCTACGTATACATTTATTCAGTTTCTTTTCAGCAGCAAATGTAAAGCTATTTCCCTCATTTTCCGTTTTCGTTTTTTAAGCCCTATGTAAAACTGACATGTTCTAATTAAAAAAAAGTTGAACATTATTAAAATGTACACGAATAAGAATGTGATTTTTTCATCACGACTATAAATTATCACGAATCGTTTTATTATACAGCGAACATAATGTTTACACTTCTATTTTGTTGAGCTCGCATTCAAAAAATTATTATTGCTTAACCCGCGTTCAAAGAAATGTTATTATTTCAAACAAATTCCAATAGTAAATGCTAAAAATAAATAACTTTGTAACCTCATGAATCCTATTATATACAGAATATACAATATACAATATTGCTTGAGTTAAATTGGGGATTTAGACTTGAAAATAACTAGGATAAATTGACATTGTTTGAAATCCCATTGAAAGTAATCGTCAGGTCTGCTGTATCGATATCATGAAGTTTAATTCGTACTTCAAACTGTTTTCGGCATATATCACGATCGTGTGAAGCATTGTGCATTCAATCACATCCCTTTGTCTCTTAATTCAATGAGAATGACCAGTGTACAATACAATTAAATGTCAGTTATATCAGAACATGTTTGAACAGATATCGATAATCACGTTTGGAATTCAACCAAATAATAGTCAACTATTCACATGGAAAGAAAACCAATTTATTGAAAAACGAAGATTATATTACATTTGTTAAACTTTACATGTAGTTTTATTCACAATATGGACACAATGAAGTACGAATGTGTATCTTACCAGAACAGATATGTCGATCAATCTTTACCGAAATGGGTATTCTAAACAATTGTTAGACGTATTAAATGAGTCGTATAATACATGCAAACATGTTAAAGTATATGTTTATATTTATACATAAATACATAATATATTTATCAATAACAGAATATGTTTTACCTCAAATAGATTGAAGAAAAAACACAATACCATGCTGTTATCTTTCCTATCAAAACGCTATGAGTCATTGCTGTGAATA
Source organism: Dreissena polymorpha (assembly GCF_020536995.1). Taxonomy (NCBI): domain Eukaryota; kingdom Metazoa; phylum Mollusca; class Bivalvia; order Myida; family Dreissenidae; genus Dreissena; species Dreissena polymorpha. Next base: position 51,195,946 of record NC_068368.1, on the reverse strand, counting down.
TTATGCATTTTCACAAGAAAAATACAAACTTTGAACATAGCGGTTTTCGTTGCTGTTTGGGTACAGCAGCGCCAGCACGAAAAAAGAGAGCACGCGAATTTACGTTCTGGTGCGGAATGATGAAAGACGTTCAGTATGTAGTAGAGAAATATACAATGTATGCATTGAATAATAGAACAATAAATCATTAACAGCAAATGGTTCCAAGCGAAATTCTTGTTAGACCGTTATCAAAGATCGGCGCAGACTTGTTTTAATACAAAAGCAGACATTATTCGTTGACTAGACTATTTTTCAAAATGACTAGAAGTTGAAAGGCTGGATTGTATAAGTTCAGGAAATGTTATCGCGTATCTGAAAATCTATTTTCTTGAATTGGCTAAATTTATGAAATGGTGACTGATAATTGATCGCAATTTACTTGTTATTCATTTAATATTACAACACACATCATGAAGACCGCGTTGAAGTCAAATTATGGGAAAAAATGTAAGAAATGTTCAAACAATCAAGCACATGCTTGAGAAAAGTGAAGATCCCAACAATGCGTTACCTGACTACAGGAATACCCAATTGGGTGGTATAAATAAGTCACCAGCTCAGTTGCATATAGGTTTAAGTCTAGTATACCGGTTAGAGCGGAACTGTCAAACGAAATATCCAATAACAATGACGCAGTGGAAAATATGATTTCAAGGCAAAACAAATTAGAATTTTACTTCAATTAGCACAGTGGTAGGCCTTACAAAGAGCTGAATGAAAATCAAACCGTGATGATCCATCATAGAAATGTCTTTAATTCTGGACAAGTTGTGAAACTTGTGAAACAACACGCAACACCGAGATCATATGTTGTCGAAACCGAAAAAAACACAGATTGTGCACAGAAACCATCGTCGATTGAAGGCAACTTAGGCTAATGTTAAGCCAAACATATCAACAGGTTGGAGACTCAGATCCATCCAAACCGAAAATGACTCATCTAAGTCGGAACCAGAGGTACAGAATCCGACATCCGGTCAGGAAGCTCGTACACCAGATATGAAGACGACTACGGAAACTTCACAGAATCAAACGCGTTTGGTAGACATGTGAAGATGTCTGCGAAGTTCAACCTTTATAAGTGTATTTCAATCACAGAGGTAGGTGTAAATACAATCAAAAGTCAATATAAATCAGTGCACTCAGTCAGTTAAAATAGTTAAATCAAAGTCAGTTACATAAGTGTATTTTAATTCAGTTAATCAAAGTTAGTGAAGATCAGTGTGATTTCAGTAAATTGTTAAAAATACATTATAGTGCTCACTGAACAATAATGAAGAGGAGTTTTATTCAGGAATGAGAAGATGAAAAGAAGAAAGACAGTGCCATGAACAGACGAAAACGTTGAAATACCTTCCAAGATTAATGGTCATCTTAAGTTTCAATTTGCACACACTTAGTGTTAGATGTTATTTACCATCTTATTAAAAGTTTATGTTAAAATAAGCTAATGTATACATAGATTGTGTGATTGACTTGAAAATATTTAGTCCAAAGTAAAAGTGAACATTCGTATGAAAGGTTGTATGTTTTAGTAAGAACCGTGTTTTTCTGGCTATGCATTATACTTTCCAAACATTTTGAAACATTTTATCATTTCTTGAATCTTTGAAAAAGAGTGATGTTATATAAATTATGTTCAAATGAAATGTGTCTGGTTACCAGTCTATATATTGTTGAGAAGATTTATGCACCTTGGATACTCTTCTCAGTAGAAATATTATTAGCTAAACATTTCTTTGGTCAATACGTTGCAGACCATTATCAAAGTTGTTTCATTTTAAGTTTGTTTGTTTCGTATAGCGTTGTATTTCAGCAGAAAGTTCCTATTTTATTAAAATGTTACGTCATCATAATACAACACAAACGCAAACTAAATCATTTTCATGATTCTAGCGGACATACGTTTAAGTTAATTGCGTCGCAAGTTGTAAATATGTTTTTAACTTAAAAGGCTACAAATCTCCGAGTATGTGAAAACATTATAAAAAATATTCAGGTAAACAGGTTCACTTGCTAGAAATTAGTTTCACCACGAACAGTATCCAGATTAAGTTTGCAAATCCAGATTATTTGCAAACTTATTTTTTTTATAGAACAATTGTAATTAATTTTTGCATATTGGTAGAGAGCAATGGGTACATACATTTAATTGAAAAAAGGTTTAAAATGTTTTTAGAAAGTAGAGTTATTTAATGATAAAGTTGCCATCTCCCGTGGGGTACAAACGGGGTTTTGGCTCCCCCGTTAAGAATTGCAATTCACCCACGGGCGTTTTTTTTCCAGACGGGATAATTTTACCAATATTTTACATCACATGTAACTTTACGGTAATGCTTTGTTTTCTGTTTCAATGTTTACAAATACACATTGTTACGTTATAATTGTAAGAAATATGTATTTTAATAAGAAAATAAAGTGTTTGTAGATTTTCTTCCTCCGTTGGGTTTTGACGGGAGCTTCCGTCAAACATCCATATCCATTAAATTCCACCGGGATTTCGATGGGTGCCTCCGTCAAATTCCCATTTTAAACTTCCAATGGGAGTTTGACGGGTGCTTCCGTCTAACTCGCATTTATAAAGAAATCCCATTGGAGTTTGACGGGTGCTCCAGTATGACTTAAATACAAATAAAACACATTTTTGAGTAATCATATTAAATGTTAAATTCAAAATACAGTAAACTTCAATGTAAGCAATAAAATACAATATCAATTTTAGATATTTTCCAGCTTCCTTAATTCAATATTTTGCTTCGTGAGCTACTGTGTTTTAGTTATTTAGTTCGCCTATTATCTTTTTTCAAACAATTGATTTTGAATAATTATCTACTATATAACATACTATATCATATATATATGTATATTGACTCATTTCATGGCCGTCAAAACAGAATTAAAAAAAAAATGTCCATATACAATTACATTGTTGTTGATCAATATTTTGGTCTAATGCTATATGGTAGCCATATGCTTTCTGTAATTAACATTTACAAGTTTATGTTAAAATCTCTTTATCTAGTCAAATGATTGGCTTGCAATATATTGAATATTTTATGGTCACGAAAATATGTGACAACCAGATTGATTTTAACAAGATCGTTGCACCATTCTCAGGCGAGTACCAGTACTTGCTGCTCTGACAAATGTTTGTCCATGATTCATGTTAAAACTCATCATGTCAGTGGACAAACATGTTGTCTCAGTTCATAAATATCCACACATAACACAGGCAACTACAGGAAACAGTTTGGATTAAGGTGGCAGATCCGTCTATAATGCGTACCGGTATATGACTCATATTCTCGAATATGAACGAGACGAGCGAATATGAACACATTTTGGCGATATTGATGTTTTTCTGCAATGTGTTTACAAACAAATTACAGTATAATGTAAGATATACATAATTTGTTACACCTTTTAACATAAATAGAGCAATTTACAAGACATTATCATGTTTCCAACTCTAAAGTCATGTTCGCGAATATGAACATTGTTTTAGGCTACACACGACCAACAATATAACCACGACGACTCCACAATACAAATGTCACGAAAAAACACGTAATTGTTCACTCGATCTTAACAGAATTATTAAATAAGGAACAATTATATTCATAGAGGGATTTCCATATAGAAAATGCTTCAAAACCATTTTAAAACAGCCGATGTCTGATCATATTCGCCCCTTTCGCGAGTATGAGTCATATACTCGCTTTAGTCGTACACGGGATATATCAGTGAAAGGGGGGAAATTACATATCTTTAGGGTAGGGGTAACCTATGGTCTTTAAAAATCAATTAGTTATTTATAAGATGTATTTCTTTTGTTAGGTTGTAGAAAAAAAATCTCAAAATGTTGTAAAAAACATTGAAACGAGCGATGGCTCTCTAGCAAGGATTCTTCAAAAAGCAGGTTTTTTACTTTTTGCGGAAGTCAATATTTCACGCTGCAGAAACAGAACTGAACTTTGAAGGTAAATTGGGAAAAATCTAAACGTATGGGATACGTTTAGGTAAAAACGCAGCACAGGGATGACATTAATGAGTAATGTAGCAAAAACTAGGATTGTATTCTGTTTGAATGTACTGTGGATGCCATTTAATGGGTCCAAATTTTCAATGTGTCCTTAAAAGTTAGGTGTCACAATTCACTCCAAGACAATTCACCGCTGGAGAATTCAGCCCAGAATTACTTATTTATTCATGATAGATAGGAAAATTAATTTAATAAAATACAATGGTTTAATTGATCAGAAAACCCTAATTAAAAAAGGAAATTTAAACTGGTTGGAAGCGTGCCATTAATGGGGATAACAATCAAACATTCACACCCCTGACGAGGCTTCAAAGTGTCAAACAAATTAATCAAAGTGTCAAACAGATAAACAAAGACTTCATTTTCACACATTGACAAATAATCATATTGGGATGGGCTATTCTTATACCTGTATTAAAAAATCCTTTTTTGTTCACCTGATATTTTGATTATTATTTTTTTTAATTTAACTGCCTATAAACATAAGTGTTTCATTAAACAAATTATTATTTGTATTCTTATTATCCAATAAGTTGTTTGATTTCATCTCATTGAATGATTAGTTGTGTTTTGTAATGTTTTGTATTGAAACATATTTAAGTCTGCAAATACCAGTATTCATTTCAAATTCAGTTATTCACACCATTTTATGTTATAATTTTTAAATTGCTACTTATACATGTGTACTTCATAATTTATTAATACCGCTAGTATAGTCCTACTAAAATGTTTTGAAATGTCATATTTTTTTAACACAAATTGTACTCAATTAATGTCCACTTCAATTATACTTTCTGTTTACTCATTCAATTCTACAGCCTTATCTCTAAGCAACCTCAATCAGTAATAGCCTTATCTACCACTAGAAAATCAGTACCCTTATCAGCTCTTGATGCCTGACATATTATCTGTTTACTGTTACCTTTATTGGTGTGAAAAAGGTTGTTTTAGGTGTTGTTACTTTGTTGACTGATTATGTGACAAATATTTTATTATTATATGTCCCATTTAAAAATAAATATAGTAACATTTTGAAATTTCGAAATCTTGCATAACTTATCAAATAAAAAACATTTAATTATTTCCAAATAATGTATCCAATACCATTATAATTTATTTATACATTTTTTGCAAATATGAACTGATTAATGAATAAAAACAGTCTTCAATAAAACAAAAACACATACTTATTCAATGACATAAAAACAATAATAAGATATTGTTAATAATAAACACAATATCAATAGTTAAAAAGGAAAGTTATGTTTCAATTGCAAGTAATTTTATGAAAATGAAAGGAATTCTGAAAACATCTTAATATACTTTTATTAGAACTTCATACAACCTTAATATAATACAAATAACTATCCTTAGAAAACAGATATTCGTAATTACTAAATCCTTAACAACAGCAAATGAAAACAAAACAAAAAATATATGGGCGTGACTTGTCAAGGGAGCATGGTTATATCGTCTAGGGGGTGAATTGTCTCCTGGGGGTGAATTGTCTCGATTCCGGGGGAAGATCAAGGGCCATAGTTCTACAAATGAAGAAGCCATCCATGCCTTAAGTTTTATTTGCAATGCATGTTGCCTATGTTATTACACTGACACAAAGAGATCTCACTTTCTGTTTTGATATCATGAAATGGATTTGACTGTTTGCGGCCTTTCAGAACTCGAAATGTGGGCAAAAATATATCCCCAGCCCTCTGAATGAATGTTATCCACGTTTATAATCGATTATTTGTTGTACTCTATGAATTTACTACAACAAACATTTTGTTGGTCAAATGTTTAAACAAAATCAATTAATTGAACAATTATGAAATTATTCCCATACTTAAGTGCAATTCAGTGTCGGTACAGTACTGTAGATCTAGTCTGTAGGGTTAATCAAGTGTACTGTAGATTATTTTTAATTTTTGGAAGATCAATTATTCACACCAGTGGGTGTTTTTTTCATTCAAATCGGGTCCGGTAACCGGACCCATTCCCAATGGAAAGAAAAAAGTATATATTTTTTCCCGATTGGGAGCTAAACATTCCAAAGAGAAGGTTTCAATTTTTTTTTATATCTCAATATTTTGTTTATCTCCCATCCATATAAGATCAACATTAGTAAATATAATACTAGACTCACTTGTATCATCAGTTTTAAGCATTTGTTGGCAAAACAACAACAACACGAATTTCCCAATTTTTGTCAAAACACCGCGAATTTTTCCCAATCCAACGGGACCAAGCCCCATTCCCAAAATGGTGAAAAAAACACTGCCAAGAGGTTTACGTCCGTTGCATCTTTTAGGCACGAAAGCCACAGGTTGTGAACAATTGTGTGCGTGTGTGCATGTATTTTATTTCTTAGTTCCTTCCTCAACTAAATAATTACATGACAGTGTGTGATGATGAATATGCATCATCGTGCTTATGAAATGTGTTGACTTGGAGCTCCTGCAGTTTAGACTCAAAAGGTGGACAGAATGTTCAATATTAAGAGCTTAATTCTATGCATTTATCTCTGACTTACTTAAAACATATTCTAAAGTTGACATGATCTTATGCCATGTGGGTCAACCAGAGTACCTAATTTAAGCCCCACCTATATTGTATTTTAACCACCAAAACAATTTACATGGGCCCTGGTCCCAGAATGCCAATCAAATACTGGTAGCTGGTGTGACTGCACCAAATTGGCCTTTATTATCAGGCGATTAATTATAATTATTATCAATATTTATTATTTTAAGTAACCTCTCCCGCGCCTACCCCCTTCGCCACTTTGTTGCTCAATATATGTTCAATAGATGGAGTATATTTTCTGGGGAAGGTATTTTGAGAAATTCATTTGTAAATTGAGTTTTGTTTTTTAAGTCCTAATCTTCATTTAATTTTGCTTTTTATTGTTACAGCTGACTTCAAAATCATGTGAATGTTTTATGTCATTGTAATTAAGACACTTAAAATCATGTTATATCCATTATGACCTTCCGGCCATTAGTTAGAACTTGGTTACATGTTCCTTTTTGCCCATTTCTCATTTTGTCTTATACATTTTATGTCATTTATTGAATAATGATAAAATAACATCACATTTACTATTTATGATATAGTTTCATTCAAAAAAGTCATTTTTGTTGCCATAATTTCAATGAGTCATGCAATGTTTTTGGTATTGTATGCCCCTGAATGTGGGCATATAGTGATCACACTGTGCATCTGTCTGTCTGTCCGTCACACTTTAAAACAAATGCTCATAACTTCTATGTCGCTTTAGATGTTACCTTCATTTTTGGTCGCATGTGTATATGTACAAGGCCTTTCGATACGCACATAAATTTTGACCTATTTGACCTTGACCTTGAACTTAGGGTCCGTGTTAAGATTTCGAAATCTGCATTAAGGATTTGACAAATGCTCATAACTTCTATGTCGCTTTAGAAGTAACCTTCATTCATATTTGGTATGCATGTGCATATGGACAAGGCCTTTCCATACGCACACAAATGTTGACCCCTTTCCCCTTGACCTTGAACTTTTAGAGTCCGCGTTTAGAATTCAAAATCTAAAATCTGTAGTTAGGTTTCGAAGTATAACCTTCACATTTGGTATGCATGTGTATATGGAAAAGACTTTTCCAGACACACACAAATCTTGACTCCTGTGGCCATGACCTTAAAGTTGGGGTCAGCATTTAGGTTTCGAAAATATTTCTGTTATTTTAATCTAACATAACAATAAATAATCAAAGCGTTTTTCCGGGGCATATGTCATCCTATGGAGACAGCTTTTGTTTTTAATTCCGTTACATGTACGTTGTGCCAATACCATCAGTGAATTCGTAGAAATATGGGATATTGCATAACCAAATGCATTGATGGTGTGTACATCATATTTTCAGCATCAAAACATTTTTTTCAGAAACCAAAAAGACTATTTTTTGTGTTAAGTTGCTTTTTGATCAATTTATGCATTTGTATATTTACAAACAATATAGTATCACCACTATTGAATGCCCATAATCTCTGAGCTTTAGTTTGTTAGTTTCCATTTGTATTTAATGCCATTGATTTAAAAAAACAAAATCCAAATGTGTTGTTGTTCAGATTGTATTTACAGGTCGCACGCCCCTTCACGGAGTCATTTTGGCTGAACCTGCAGGTCCTAACACAATCCAAATAGTGCATTGTGGCCTCTTAAATACATGCATCCAGTCTTATCTGATTTCGTCGCCTTAGACCCCTAGAGAGCACAGTCAACCACGGTTTATTAGACTACACTCAGTAAGACAGTAACTGATATGCTGAAAGACATTCCGCACAAAAATCTTATATTCTCCAGGTCATACTATATAATATACTTCGCGTGAGGCTGGTTGACTTATATTGTTTTATTTCACTTCACTTCTTTTGTTCGTTTCCTGTTTTGTATTATAGATTTATGCCCAGTAATAATTTAATAATGTTGAACAAGCCGTAAAAACTCGACATAACATCCTGTGCTGCGTGTGATGTAGCTAAGAACTGCAACAAAAAGTCATTCGCTATCTTTGATCACATTCATTGAACTCTTTACCTTTTACCATCTCCAACCACAATAAACGCTGTATTTTGTTTATAGATATTTTTTGTTTAATGTCATACTAAGTTGAGAAGACAATGTTATCACCATTGTGTTGAAGATGATTGCCTAACTTTTTTTCTGCAACATTTAAGTGACTATGGCAGAGTTTATCTATTTGTTAGTAAATATATTAAATGATATACATGCGCTTTGATAATACAGACTTTTTTTTATAAACCTCATTTGATAAAAGACAAACAAGACATTTGATAAAAACATAGTATACAATTTTTAGAAAAGAAAAATAAGTAAGCATACAAAGATGAAACTTTAGCTGCCCCAGCAGCACGGCATTCCAATGTCTAGGGTTAATAAGAGGAAATGACACCAGACAGGGGCTTTACTAGCTATATTGCTTGTTAGGCATCAGATGACTGAAGTACAGTGATATTGAACATTTAAACTAGTGATGTCAAAATGTAAACTAAAAAACTTTAAAGTATACTTGAAACAAGAAAAGGACCATTACAACTAACAATTTATTTAATAAATGTATGTTATTTCAAAGTGCATTATAAAATTATGCAAGTTTTTATTTATCCAATTTTTCAGATATTGCCATTATGTCATTTTGATATTCTTCAAAACAATGCACATTTTGAAAAAAGGTAAAAAAGGTTGCGTTGCAAAGAAACAAAAGAAAAAGTGTCATAATAGGTTGAAAAAGTGGCATTGTATTTAGAGACATTCATATTCAGAGGTACGAAATACATTACAAGACAATGAACAAGCTGTCGTTATAGTCAAGGCATAAATTTGCCAGTATACGAACCCGTTGTCATGATAAATACACGCTTACGTGGAATGTTTTATGAACAAAATGCTTTTACCTATTGCAACTACTATTTTATGTACACGAATCATTTATTATAATGGTTTAGTTATAACTATCGATACAATGCCCCTTATATTGTATTAAAATAAAAATTCACGTATCGCCTTAACCTCTCCTCATTCCAAATAAAAAAACAATATAAAAACGATCAACACAAGTTTATGAATCAGTTATAGTTCTGTTAAATCAATCGTATCATAGTTAATCAACAATAAGTTTTAAAGTCTTGAAATTCAAGTAATACACGTTTAGTTCCTGATAATTAAAAAATCAAGATAGTCAACAGTTTAAATAAGTAAATACACTCATAAAATATGACATACGTCTTCTTATATGGGTTCTTATGTAATTTCTTGTATTGGAATTTTAGACCAACACTACAATCTACGAATGAATGCTATTAAAATCAAATCAATAACATACATATCCATATAAACACGTTTCGTTTATTTAAAAATCACATCATGGTGTTTCGTTCCTATTTACCACTACAAAGACTACTAAGGATTAGTGTGTACAGTGTGAATAATATTTAACCATAAAAACATTTATATTCGCATTTATCATTTAGTTATGGTTTATGATATACCGAAAACAACGACCTGATAACCCTTTTCGTTAGTTGTTGTATATTATAAAAGGAATATAACGCTGGCCAATTGTTCCAAGAGTTTGTATTCAGTCTCGTGGCTTGTGCTATTTCGCATCACACTCGAGGCTCCGCCTCTCGTGTGATACGTTATCACACACGCCACTCGACTAAATACAAACTCTTGGAACAACTGACTAGCGTAAAATTCCGTATATATGTTTGCTGATTGATTGCTTAACTTACTGCGTATAATCCAGCCTTTAACTTGATCATGATCACTCACCATCCCAAGTTTTGAACAATTGCCAATTATCTAAATAATAGAGTTAACTATTTATTTTCGTTATCATAGTTACTTAATAAATATATGTTATCATAAATATGTCTTATTCAGCCTTAAAATTTAAACCAATCTTTTACTTTAAATTATTATGGTAGTCAATTAATGATTGTGTATTCAAAAAGAAGTTTAAACCGATTTATTTCGGTAGTTCGATATTTATTTACTTTAGTTCGATTACACCAAGCCGTAAGATTATTGACATGCTCTCGAGTCCGTTTTTGGTAGAACCAGTAATCAGTGTATTTTGGGGAATCTAATAAATCACTATCGTATGTAGCATTGCTTCCCCAATCGCATCCTTTTGGTTCTTATACATTGATTCAGACCAGTGTACAATGCAATCAAAAATATCAGTTATATCAGAATTGTATCGAACACATATCGAAAAACAAGTTTGTAATTCAACCAATTTATAGCCAATTATTCAAACGAAATCAAAAGCATTTCCTTTAAAAACGAAGATTGTTTTACAAGTTCTATACTTTAAGTGTAGTTTTGTTCAAAATATATGTAAAATGAAGTACAAACATGTATCTTGCAAGAACTGATCTGAACTGAACGTCGATCAATATAAAAAGAAATGGGTATTCTGAACTATTTTAGGATATATTTCATGGGCTTTATTTAAATGTTAATTAGTACTCTCAACAGTATATTTAATAGTCAATAAATGTGTTTATTTAATCAAAGTTGTGTAACATGCAAAGAACACGCTTTATTTAATGAAGTATTATGCAATCCTTTCAATAGTATTTAGCATTTGTTAATTTTATCAAAGTTGTTTAAAATAATTAAGAAAATGTCTAAATTACGCTTTTTTGTAATTGAAAACGTATGGCAGTTATGCCTGAACCGAGCAGAAATTAAAAAATCATAATGTAACATTCGTAATCTGTACTGTATTTAAACTCTGAAAATGTCTTACAGTGTGGTTAGAATCGTCACTTCTTCAAATACACCGTCGTCTATGAATTCGAGTGCGTTGTTTCGTAAATCCCTTTAACAAAAAAAAAACAACGTTAAATTAAGCAATGCACAATAACTCTACAGCTATGAAATATTCTTAACATATTTTGAATAAGCTTATAGTTATTTAACATTCACCTGCTTTTGTCTTTATATTGGAAAGACAATCAAGTGCCTTATTCACACAAAATTTACAAATAGACAAGAGTGTCTCACAGTTTCATTATAAACAGCACTCTCTATAGAGAGCGCAGAAAACCGCAATGAATGTCTTATTGTAAATTCATAGGACAAAGAAACGACAAAAGAGAAACGTCTCAAATTCCATCAAGCAGACCACAAACTGAGTCATGTATATATCGCCAGCTATACGGCATTTATTTCACGACCAATCATATATCGAATGTAACTCACAGAATTTGTAGGTTTATCAAGCCGCTGAACGTCGCCCGGGAAATGGTGCTTAACTGATTGTACGTTAGTCTCCTAAAATAACATTTAACAACGCAATGTGTTAAAGCATCAAAGTAACATATGTCGATGCATATCAACTGTTCTTGGTGAGAAATTAAACAAACGTAGATAGCTATGACTCAGGTAAAGTCAAGCGATTACCCAATAAAGTAATGTAGGAAAACATATTTCGTAGATTCCATGTGTGGATTAAAAGAATAAAAAGGCAATCAAGTGCCTTTAATCACACAAATTTAAGCAATAGACAAGAGTATCTCACCGTTTCATTATAAACAGCACTCTGCATAGAGAGCGCAGAAAACCGCAGTGAATGTCTTATTGTGAAATTTATGATACAAATAAACGACAAAATATAAATGTATTCCATTCCATCAAGCAGACCACATACGTAGACATGTAAATATGTACAACTGGACGGCATTTATTTCACGACAAATCATTGATCGAATGTAACTCACAATTCTTGTAGTTTTAGTAAGCCCCTGAACGAAGCCCGGGAAATGTTGCGTAACTGGTTGATAGACAGGATCCTAAAATAACATTAAACAGCGCCATTGGTTAAAGCATTAAATTAACATATGTCGATGCATATCAAATGTTCTTGGTGAGGAATTAAAACAAAACGCCACAGATAGCTACATGTATGACTCAGGAACCTGAAGTAACAGCAAATAAATTCAAGTGATTACACAATAAAGTAATACATGAAAACATATTTCGTAGATTCCTGGTGTGGATTAAAATAACACCAACTTTTAAAATGTATCATGACGCTACAGGCAAAAGATGAAATCAAGCAAATCCATTGAATTGACAAGCCTAGTGGTAAGTTTGTAGTGAAATCTTGAGAGTGCCTTGCTCAATAATATGTATACATGTGTACTGCTGGCAATGTAAAAATCACTACTTTCATATATTTATCATTAATGATAGGGTTTGTGTATAAACAACAATAATGATATTTTACAAAATTTAATACGTTAATAGTACCATAAATCATTTATTTATAAAACATGGTATTTGAAGTGTGATTTCGTTCGAGTTAAAATACACCTTAAAACTAAAACAACCTTGTACTCTAATAAAGTACTCGCGTAAACATATTAACATTTTTCCAAGTTGGAAATACATTATTCTTAAATCCATTTCACTTTGAAAAAAGCTTTTGACTTATTTTGGCGATAAATTCTATGTTTTATAAGAACAAAAGAAAAAGGTCTTCAGATGTCATATTTCATTCAAAGCATAACAAAATATTTTTTTTTTGTCAAAATTTAATGGACTAAATCATTCTATATGCGATGCAGTCTTAGTTTCAAACTTGACATACATTAACAATGTAACTGATTATCTCACACGCGATATTTCGATAGCATCCCGGCGTAAAATAAACAATACATTGTATATACGCCAACCCTTTTGTTTTAAATATCAGCAAACATTTTCTATATTAATTTAAGTTTTATCATTATTTGTATACTTATTTTTTAAATTACATTTATTGTGTTATCATAAAAGACTGTTAATGTAAGGTACATTTGAATACATTAATAGATTTAGTTAATGAACAAAAATTAAGGTCCCATGTTACGCCGCGAAAATGAAATGAATTAATTGTAAACAAAACGAAGTGGTTATATGACGGTTTAATTCGTGTGACATCATAGTTATATAAACAATTATTTTCACAGTTTGGTTTATGTTAAGATAGAACAAAAGTTAAAAAAGTCCATTCCCATATTTGGCATGAATAGCATGATTGTCATAGTTTTGCGATGTAGTTTGAATAATCTATAGTAATTTTTAAAGTAAAAAAGCCTGTTCTTTATTCTGCTTGAATAATGAAAGGGGACTTATTTCCTTATAAATAAGTAAACCTTTGCAAGCATTTGTTCGGATAAATAGTGTCACATCAGGACTATATTTCAATAGATTGTCAAAGTTACGTGGCGCAGAACGATGTACATTTGAAGTCATATAGTAAGCGTAACATGTATAAATAAAACAATTTATTAAATGTAGTGTTATGCAATACTGTCAAAAAGGTTTAATATTTAAGGAATTTGTTAATTTGTGTGTTACATAATAAAGAAAATGTCTAAATTACGCATTTTGAACTTGAAAACATTAGGCATTTATGCCTAGCCGAAAAGAAAATTGCAAAAACATCATGTCCCATTTGTAACCTGTACTGTATTTAAACTCTGAAAATTTCTTACAGATAGTTTAGATTCGTCACTTCTTCAAATACACCTTCGTCTATGGATTCGAGTTTGTTGTTTTGTAAATCCCTTTAAGAAAAAAAAACAACGTTAAATTATGCAATGGTCAATAACTCTTCAGCTATGAAATACTTAAACAAATATTTTATAAATTTAATAATTTTTTAACATTCGCCTGCTTTTGTCTTTATATGGGAAATGAATTTAGGTGCCTGTATTCAAACACTTAATTTAGTAATGGACGAGATTAATTCACAGTTTCATTATAAACAGCACTCTGCATAGAGAGCGCAGAAAACCACAATGAATGTCTTATTGTGAATTCATGAGACAAATAAACGACAAAATATAAATGTATTCCATTCCATCAAGCAGACCATATACGTAGACATGTAAATATATACAACTGGACGGCATTTATGTCACGACAAATCATTTATCGAATGTAACTCACAGTGTTTGTAGTTTTTTCAAGCCCCTGAACGAAGCCCGGGAAATGTTGCGTAACATGTTCTTAAACAGGTACCTAAAATAACATTAAACAGCGCCATGTGTTAAAGCATTACATTAACATATGTCGATGCATATCAAATGTTCTTGGTGAGGAATTAAAACAAAACGTCATAGATAGCTACATGTATGACTCAGGAACCTGAAGTAACAGCAAAAAAATTCAAGTGATTACACAATAAAGTAAAACATGAAAACATATTTCGTAGATTCCTGGTGTGGATTAAAAGAACACCAACTTTTAAAATGTATCATGACGCTACAGGCAAAAGATGAAATTAAGCAAATCCATTGAATGGACAAGCCTAGTGGTAAGTTTGTAGTGAAATCTTGAGAGTGCCTTGCTCAATAATATGTATACATGTGTACTGCTGGCAATGTAAAACTCACTACAATCATATATTTATCAATAATGACAGGGTTTGTGTATAAATAACAAGAATGATCTTTCACAAAATTAAATACGTTAATAGTACAATAAATCATTTATTAATATAACATAGTAGTTGAAGTGCGATTTCGTTCGAGTTTAAATACATCTTATAAAATTAAAACAACCTTGAACCCTAATAAAGTACTCGCGTAAACATATTAACATTTGTCCAAGTTGGAAATACATTATTCTTAAATCCATTTCACTTTGAAAAAAGCTTTTGACTTATTTTGGCGATAAATTCTATGCTTTATAAGAACAAAAAAAAGGTCTTCAAATGTCATATTTTATTCAAATCATATTAAAAAAGATTTTTTTGTCAAAATTAAATGGACTTAATCATTCTATATGCAATGCAGTCTTAGTATCATACTTGACATACATTAAAAATGTAACTGATTATCTCACATGCGATATTTCGATAGCATCCCGGTGTAAAATAAACAATACATTGTATATAAGCCAACCCTTTTGTTTTAAATATCAGCAAACATTTTCTATATTAATTTAAGTTTTATCATTATTTGTATACTTATTTTTTAAATTAAAATTATTGTGTTATCATAAAAGACTGTAAATGTAAGGTACATTTGAATACATTATTATATTTAGTTAATGAACAAAAATTGAGGTCCCATGTTAAGCCGCGAAAATGAAATGAATTAAATGTAAACAAAACGAAGTGGTAATATGAAGGTTTAATTCGTGTGACATCATAGTTATATAAACAATTATTTTCACAGTTTGGTTTATGTTAAGTTAGTACAAAAGTTAAAAAAGTCCATTCACATATTTGGCTTGAATAGCATGATTGTCATAGTTGTGCGATGTAGTTTGAATAATCTACAGTAATTTTTAAAGTAAAAAAGCCTGTTCTTTATTCTGCTTGAATAATGAAAGGGGACTTATTTCCTTATAAATAAGTAAACCTTTGCAAGCATTAGTTTGAATAAATAGTGTCACATCAGGACTATATTTCAAAAGATTGTCAAAGTTACGTGGCGCAGAACGATGTACATTTGAAGTCATATAGTAAGTTGGAAAATACTAGCCCCTTAATTAGTTTTAATAAACGATAAGTGGCCTCTAACTTATTTATTGTTTTTTCCTGATATTGGAACTGAATTTGAATTAATAAAACTTTGAAGTGTTATGTTGTATGAAATAGTGTTATGTCATACTTACATGTAAAATTTGTTTCATTGATAAGGGCTGCGGTTGGAAGAGTGAACCATTTTTATAAAAGTTCAAAAAAGCAAGTTCTTTGTTGGCTTAAAATGAGGAGTAAATCATTGTCTATTTGCTTGCATTTCAGCCGTAAAAAAACGAGTTGTGGTTATTAATAAATATAGCTATGTAGACATTTGTTAGAATAGTATATGTATATTAAAGTTGCATACTAAATACTTTTAAAAGCTTTGTAATACAGTTTTTAGAATGTAGTTGATGTAAAAGGCAGATCATGTAAGTTCGATTTTCGGTTTGAAAAAGGAAGGGGTCACTGTTTATTATTTGGTTAAAATAAGGAGCAAGAAACAAGTTTCAATTTTCGTATCTAGTTGCAAAACAATGTCTGGATAGTTTGTACGTTTTCCGCTAAATGTGACGTATAATTTAAGATGCTACAAATAATGAGCGAATCTCACACCACTTTAACATAATCGATACCCAAGCCAGCACTATTCCTTAGTCAAACGGATTGGATGACGCGTATATAGAATACTATTTAAACAATGTGATTGGATATGATTTGATATTCGCTTTCAAACGGAGACAGAGACTTATAGATTCTGCTCTTCGGATAATACAAAGATTTATAAGCCATTTTTTCAGAACCATTTTAATAAAAACATAGTAAATCATTATTAAAATATGATTAATACATGGATCTGAAAATGAAAAATGTGTATAAAAACACATTTCAAACTTTTGTTATCCAGGACATACGGATCAATTTGCAAATGGTTATGGTCTGTCGCGTGTACCATGACATAAGAAGTATTTAATGTCTGGTGGCTAAACTTTCAAGTTCTCAACAAGTGTTAAGCAAAATTAATTGTTAAAATAATTCATAAGAGATGTGTCTAACAGTTTGCTGAGGTGTGTTTGCTACATGCTAAACATCACATCTGTTGAATATATGAAGGTGTTTGTTATGTGTGCTATTTCCGTCTTTTAAAAACATGTTTTGCGATATATGTATTATTACTTGTTGACTGGTGGCCTAAGTACACTTCATCAAAATGTACCATTTGCTTCATGACTATCCTACATTACATTTGACAGGGCAGTCGCGTGCATATATTTAAGGACTTATTCTGAGCTATGTGTGATGCTATGTTAGCCTTTTTAACGGTTAAACTGTTTGAATTGACAGTTCCAAGTCGCTGACGGTAACAATAATTATTATTTAAATAATGTTTCTTGACTTGTATTATTATTATGTTCGGTGCAGTATAGCAAAAGTTGATCCCCATGATTTCATCATTTAGAACGTCATAGGACAGCAATGAGGTTAGGCGTTCTGTGTGAAGTCATATTTAATCCTGATAAATCAATAAAAAAACTCAACTGTGAAAAACAATTGTGAAATACCACGAGAAAAAGATCACATTATCGCAGCAGTTTGCATAAGGCATTTACCGTGCATTGCCATGTTCAACTTAAATATGTATAAGATGTGAAACATGCCTAGAACGTTGTTAAACGTTTTCCACACCTCGACAAAACAGTTGCGTGAAAGAGCATATCATGTTAACATGTTTTTACAATTGACATACATTGCTGTCAAATTATAGCATATTTTTAATATTTTATTTGATAGATACTCATTTAGCTTTATCATTTCTATTTGAAACTATTGCTCAAATTCTGGTTTCAAAATATATACTCTTTACACTTTTTTTCAATTGTATGCCCCCGTCACATACGACTAGCGTTCTGTCTTCGTTTATACCGTGACTAAGGAATCGTAAGGACAGGCAAGGTGACTGTGAGCTCGTCGTAATAATGCATGGAACGACTCTACAAGACAATCTTGGAGAATGTCAGAATAAAAGGACTCGCAAGAACAACGATGGAGACTGTGAGATCGTCATGAGAACACATGAACGGAGTCGTAAGGACAGTCTTGGATAATGTGAGGTCGTCGTGATTACGCATGAGATGACTCGAAAGGGGAGCCTTGGGAACTGTAAGGTCATCGTGGAAACGCAGGAAATGAAACTCAGGGACAAGCGTGGAGACTTTTAGGTGGTCTTGAGAACGCATGAAAGGACGAGCAAGGAGTGCCTCTGATAATATGAGTTCGTTTTGATAACGCATGCACAGACTATCTAGGACAGCCTAAGGGACTGTGATGTCGTCGTGAGAACGCATGATAGGACGCTAAAAGAGAGCCTAGGAGACAGTGAGGTCGATGTGATAACGCATTAAAGGACTCGGCTAAGAGCCTATTCGACAGTGAGGCAGTAATGATAACGCATTAAAGGACTCGCAAGGGCAGCCTTGGGGACGCGAAAGTCGTCGTGAGAAAACATGAAATGACTCGCAAAAACATACTTGATGACTGTGTGGTCGTTGTGGGAACGAATGAAAGCATTCACAAGGAGAGCATTTGAGACTGTGCTGTCGTCGAGATAACGCATGATGTGACTAGCAAGGACAGCCTTGGATACTTTTCGGTCGTCGTGGGATCGCATAAAAAGACTCGCAAGGACAGCCTTGGATAATGTCATGTCCTCATGAGAAGGAATGAAAGGGCTCGCAAGGGCAGTCTTGGGGAATGTGAGGTCGTCGTGATAACGCATGAAAATGACTCGCAAGGATAGCCTTGGCTACTGTTAGGTTATCGGTAGGACGTTTAAAAGAACAAGGAAGGACAGCCTTCGATACTATGGGGTCGTCGTAAGAACGCATGAAAGGACTTCAATGCGCAGCTTTAGAGACTGTGAGGTCGTCGTGAGAACGCATTAAAAGGACTCGCAAGGACAGCATTAGAGACTGTGAGATCGTCGTGAGAACGCATGAAATGACTGGCAAGGACAGCATAAGAGACTGTGAGGTCGTCGTGAGAACGCATGAAAAAGCTCGCAAGGACAGCATTAGAGACTGAGGTCGTCGTTAGAACGCATGAAATTACTCGCAATGACAGCATTAGAGACTGTGAGGTCGTCGTGAGAACACATGAAAAGACTCGCAAGGACAGCATCAGAAACTGTGAGGTCGTCGTGAGAACGCATGAAAGGACTCGCAAGGACAGCATTAGAGACTGTGAGGTCGTCGTGAGAACGCATAAAATGACTGGCAAGGACAGCATTATAGACTGTGAGGTCGTCGTGAGAACGCATGAAAGGACCCGCAAGGACAGCATCAGAAACTGTGAGGTCGTCGTTAGAACGCATGAAAGGACCCGCAATGACAGCATTAGAGACTGTGAGGTCGTCGTGAGAACGCATGAAAGGATTCGCAAGGACAGCATTAGAGACTGTGAGGTCGTCGTGAGAACGCATGAAAGGATTCGCAAGGACAGCATTAGAGACTGTGAGGTCGTCGAGAGAACGCATGAAAGGACTCGCATGGATAGCATTATAGACTGTGAGGTCGTCGTGAGAACGCATGAAAGGACTCTCAAGGGCAGCCTTGGAGACTGTGAGGTCGTCGTGAGAACGCATGAAACATTATAATCCCAGCACAAAAAGGAAAAAATCCCATCTGAAGGCTTATTTTGCAGACACTTAAGATAATTATTTTATTAAATATTATTTTTGTATATATAAATTATTATAAATAAAATAAATATTAAAATAAAAATATTTTAAAAAATTACAATAAGCTTTAACACAACAACTACAAATAGCGCCTTGTGAGTACACAGTCAAGCAACACAAGTAAACACATCGCTAATGATCTTAAGATGAAGATGAATATTATTATAAAAATGCTGCTGAAAATGCTGATGATGCTGACGACGACGAGATCGACGACAACAACGACGATGATAATGATGATGATGATGATGATAATGATGATGATGAAGGTGATGATAGTGGTAGTGGTGATGATGATGATGGTGGTGGTGCTTGATGATGATAATAATGATCATGATGATGATGATGAGGAGGAGGAGGATGAGGAGAAGGAGGAGGAGGAGGAGGGGGAGGACTAGACTGTGCACTAATTATCATTATATTTATGAAAAAATTGTATGCATTTTCTACGCTAAATCTACACAACCACGTAAATAGACACATTTTAATATAACTACGCCTTTTGCGTAGCTCCGGGAAGATCTGTATCATCAAACAAAACAGCATCAATTTAACATATTTTCTGACACCATATACGCAATACCGTTTACATATTGCCAGACATTATTTCTGGTTATTAATACAAAACAGAGAAACCAGGCGCCATTCGAGAAAAACGATAATGCATTTTGGAAGAATGTTTTTCTTTAAACGCACTAATCTGATTTTACCGTTTGCCCTTCCGCGACAGAGTGTATGTAATGACTTCATATGGTTATACCATGTATATCTCTAGTTAATCAAAAATTACATAATTGAATTTCATTAAAAAACATTAACAAAGAAAATAGTGTCCTGATAGGTTGAAATTGTGGCATTGTATTTAGAGACATTCATATTCAGAGGTATGAAATGCATTCATCAGATTTTAACGTTTGACATTCCGCGACAGAGTGTGTGTGATGACATCATATGGTTATGCCGTGTATATCTCTAGTTAATCAAAATTTATATAATTGAATTTCATAAAAAAAAGATTAACAAAAAAAAAATAGTTTCATGATAGGTTGAAATAGTGGCATTGTATTTAGAGACTTTCATATTCAGAGGTACGAAATGCATTCACAAGACAATGAACAAGCAGTCGCCATATTCAAGGCATAAATTTGCCAGTGTGCGTACCCGTTGTCAAGATAAATACACGCTGACGTGGAATGTTTTATGAACAAAATGCTTTTACCTTTTGTATCTACTGTTTTATGTAAACGAAACATTTATTATAATGGTTTAGTAATAACTATCGATACAATAACCCTTATATTGTATTAAAATAAATATTCACGTATCGCCTTAACCTCACCCCATTCCCAATAACAAACAATAAGAAAACGATCAACACAGGTTTTTGAATCAGTTATAGTTCTGTTAAATCAATCGTATCATAGTTAATCAACACTAAGTTTTAAAATCTTGAACTTCAAATAATACACGTATAATTCCCAATAATTCCAAAATCAAGATAATCAACAGTTTAAATAAGTAAATACACTCATAAAATATGAAATACATTGCAATTTGAAACGTCGTCTTATATGGATTCTTATATGTAATTTCTTGTATTGGTATTTTACACCAACACTAGAATCTACGAACGAATGATATTTAAATCACATTAATAGCATACATATTCATATAAACACGTTTCGTTTATTTAAAAATCACATCATGGTGTTTCTATTTACCACTACAAAGACTACTTAGGATTTTGTGTGTACAGTGAAAATAATATTTAACAATAAAAACATTTATATTCGCATTTATCATTTAGTTATGGTTTATGATATACCGAAAAAAACGACCTTATAACCCTTTTCCACAAATATTTACAGAATTATTCATGTTATATATAACCACATTACGTTAAATCAACAGTGGCACGAAGTGATAAGACTAACGTGGTTCCATGTTGGGCTGTGTATATTGGACGTTCTTAATGTCAATAACCAGATCTTCATTCATAACACAAATCAAAATAGGAACAGATATGTTATTTCATTGTTATAACAGTATTTGTACACATCAATAACAACTACGCAACTTATATCACATGTCGTTGTGATACTTATATAGCGTTCTTGTACTATATTTTGTACGCATAGTGCCCATGTTTCAGTACCCATGAGCCTTAAAGAAGAACGTTCCTTTACTATAGACAAACAACATATTTTAAAATACAGAAGTACTTTTCAAGCTAGTAAGGCAACGTGACGTCAGGATAAGCTGTGTTGTTATTCTCAGAATTGTTATTGACTTAAAACTTGACGTGACCAAATATTCCAAACCATACATTTTACCGGAGAATGGACTAACAACCGCTTGTAGTTAAGCTATTGCTTAAAATTTCAAGTACATTGCCCAGTTTTACAGTGCCCTAACCAAGAATTGCCCAACACCATAGATTAATAATTATTTGTAGATGGCATAGGCATTTTACAAACTGAAATAAAAACGTGCCGTCTGAATAATTCACCTGCACGTGTCATTTAATCAAATTTCACTGCAGCGCCTTTATTTACTTAATACAATACAGCAGCCATGTTAACGAATCCAACAGTTAAAATCAATTGGTTTCCCGGAATATTGACTAACAAGTGATAATAGTGTACATAAGCATCTATCTTGCAGATATAGTCACCAGCCGGCTACAATTATTCATGTGCGGATGATTCTTCATCCAATTGTTTGCATAAGCTTTTGAACACACAGTGACAATATCAATAGCCAGAAACCCAAACACGAGTTACCCGGATCTTTGATAATACATACGAAAGTGAACATGTTTTAAAGTATTGAACATGCGTCATCAAATCCGGACTCCACTTAGCCTTTCTTGAAAACTTGCTAGGAAATGTTTTCAACATTTAATGTGAATTACAAAGATGTAACACATTATTTCTATTTCGTTTTAAATTAAACTGAACAAAGAACACACACAAACATGAGTATTGCGCAAACAAGTGGCACCATGGTACAAAATGTTGCAAAATGAGTGCTTTACCCGATTGTCTTGTTTTTAATTATCTAACGTCATACACGAGAATTAGTAGATTGTATATGTTATGCAAACTCAACATGAACCGCAATAAATCATGTTATTTTTATTAAAACACAGGAGTCTTTGCTTGTAGAAGGGACGATTTATAATTGTAATTCACATATCTGGTTGGACAGTAAAACGACCCATTAATATTGTCCAACAACTTGCTAATGTTAGTTCGAATACCTTGCTTTTTCGCCGAATCAAACAAGAAGATTATGCATGAATTATGCAATTAATAGAACAAAAAGTTGTATCATGATAGTGTTATAATATGCTTAAAGTGACTGGTCAGGGCTGAAAGGTACTTAAATGGAAGTATAACAATTCATTGTATGACGTGTTATGTAGATTCTTTCCTTGATCATTTCATAATTTAAATATTAAATACAATCCCTATTAATTAATCGGTATATAGACAATGAAGTGTAAGATCGTTCTTTTTAATTATTTTATTTTATGTAAACAATAAATGTCTCGAAAAATCCTGAACGATAACGTTGGAATAAATGGAACACGTGGAAAAAGAATTCCAAATAAGTTTATTTAAATAGGCAAAGTTAAATAAATCAAAAGCAAGAACAGCGTTCCATAAGATAATATACTTGCTGATTGATTGCTTAACTTACTGCGTATAATCCACCTTTTCACTGGATCACGATCACTAACAATCCCAAGTTTTGAGCAATTGCCAATTATCTAAATAATAGAGTTACGTATATATTTTCGTTATCATAGTTAATTAATAAATATATTTTATCATAAATATGTCTTATTCAGCCGTACAATTTAAACCAAACTTTTACTTTAAATTAGTATGGTAGTCAATTTATTATTCAAAATTAAGTTTTAACCGATTTATTTTAGGTCGATATTTATTTATTTTAGTTCGATTACATCGAAGCCTTTAGCTTATTAATACGCTCTCAAATCCGTTTTTGGTAGAACCCGTAATTAATTTATTTTGGGGAAGATAAAAAAACGCTCCCGCTCTGGGGATCGAATTGTTGGCCTCGCGGTTGCTAGGCGGACATCATATCCACTAAATGTAGGGGTTAAAGATTCGTCTTTACTGTAAATACTGAATTTTCAAAAACACAGACGAGCGTTATCGTAAGAAAAAAATAAAATCGTTCATTAAGTTTTAGAAATCGCCAGAAAAAAATTAAGTTACTTGTTTGATGGCCAGTAAAATTTTACCACATTGGTACTAGAAAATATAAGCTCTTAGAAATTGAGTAATATTATTTTTTCCACTTAATTTGAAATCGTTTAATAAATACTCGAATATTTACATTTAATCATTAACAAAATAAACAATCGAAACTATACATATTCATAGGTTACACGCAGAGGATTTCATGCTTTATATCCCACTTGCCAACCTGTTAAAGTGCAGCATTCAAATTGTTCCGTTTTTGATTGATAAAAAAGGTATTTTGTTCTGTCAAAGAGATGATCACGACAAACACTCAGTAAGCTAATTCTACAAAATATTTATTAAACATTTTTGCCGAAAGGAAGTTGACTATAAGCAGCAAACAATATTACACGGAAATCGTAAATTACTGTATTATTATGATCGGTTCTATTGCACGAGTTAGTTGCGTGCTTTTTTCAAAAAGCACTCGCCGTATCATACGAGTAGGAGATTACCGCTGAAAATAATACATTTATGTAATATTCAATTATAATATGCACACTGCCACAGTAAGAAATAATGTAATCCTATTTAGTCTATGGCAAATAATAGTACAAATGTCCAATTATTGTTGCAATAATGTGTAGGGGTTTATAATACATTTAGATTTATACATTACTCTGCTTTTCTAATGAGTAGTATTACGCAATGTATTTGTGTGATGTTGAGACAGTCGGAATTCATTTGCAGAATAGTGCAGATTTAATGAAAGTATTTTTTTTAAGATTCTCTCTCTCTCTCTCTGTCTCTGTCTCTGTCTCTCTCCAGAGACGAGAGAGGTTTTTCTCTCTGAGGGGGGGAATCGCAGAGAGACAGTAGAAAGAACGAAGCTGGAGAGAGAGAAGAGCGAGAGGGGATCGCGACGAGAGAGAGAGAGAGAGAGAGCGGAGAGAGAGAGGGAGAGCGGGAGCGAGCTAAAGAGTGAGGGAGAGAGATAGAGAGAGAGAGAAGATAGAGAAGAGAGAGTAATAGAGAGATCGTCAGATCAAGAGATCTCGATAGAGCTCCGAGCTAGAGATCGCTTATTCTATGCTATATGTCTAGCTAGTGCTATCTATATATCTCTATCTCGTCAGATCTCTCTCTCTCTCGTCTCTCTCTCTCTCTCTCTCTCTATCTCTCTCCTTCTCTCTTTCTTCTCTCTCTCTGTCTATCTATCTCTCTCTCTATAGAATGCGTTGATCAATGCATGTATTCTATGTACGTTTTATAAGTTGGCTTTACCTCAAATTAAGAATTTGTGGTTTTGTTGGCTTTCGATTTCCTGTTTGATTATCCTCTCAAGGAGCATTTGTAAAGAAATGGACCTAATCACCGAATACTAACATTGAAGATCCGTTTGCATGTTATACGAAATTAATATATTCAAATACATGTTTGCTTTTTGCAGCAAACGTACTGCTATGTCCCATAATTTGCCGTTTTTCTTATTAAAGCCATATGTAAAACTGACATGTTCTAATTTTAAAATGTTGAACATTAATTAAAGGTACATGATAACTTTGAAAATCAATTTTATTATAATAATTAAAAAGTTAATCTAACAAGTCTGCTTTTTTTTATTTATAATGTATAATTAGATATTCGTTTTCGCCCCTGAATTAAGAGTAAGGGACCCTATCATTATTTGTCATTCAAGCCGTGTAAGAATATGAAATTTTCTAACTTGATTATGCATTTACTACCATTCTTTCACGGATCGTTTTACTACACAGCGAAACTAATGTTTAAACAGCTATTTTGTTTTTGCCCGCATTCACAAAATAATTATTATAACTGTACCCGCATTCAAAAAATCATTATTAAAACTAACTAAGTCAAATAATAAATGCTAAAAAATATAAAACTTTGTAACGGAACCTTATGAATCTTAAATTTGTAGTTATTCATTGAATTTATGTCATGTGTGAAATGGGTGCTTCAGGCGTGACAAACACAGCGCTCTCTTGACATGGTTTGTAATCCCTTTGAAAGCAATAGGCAGGAAGGCTGCATCAACGTCCTGCAGTTTAATTTTTTACATCCGTGTCCCCATAAATCACTATTGTATGTAGCAGTGCGCCCTCAATTTCATCCTTTTGTCTGCATTGGTGCGAGTGTTTTGGAAATCATTTTCACTTGAGGAAATCAAGTTATCTTTTTTTTATTAATTGTTATATTATTAATTTTTATTATTGTATGTTTTATCGCGTACTTAACGCTAACATTTAGTGTGTGTAAAATATAAGACATTCGACGGTATTATTAACACAGTGTAATCCTTACCTGTTTATTTTTACACATATGGACATACTTTTGTTTGAATATGCATCAAACGGAACACTAAGCCTACTAAACGGAATACAATGCTTACTGTTTCCAGATATCAAGACGCCAGTTATATATGTCGAGGATGCCAAGATTAAAAAAGACGTCGTAACGAAGTGTGTACCGCTCTAGAAAGCGAAAGGTACATGAAAATCCTTCAATCAAACAAAACAGATTACGTCGAAGTACCACGCCAAACAATCACATGTACGTGCAATATAAGTGTGATGAAAAACAGAAAAGAGTAAAGCCGTTTCGATACTATTATAAGGATGCTGTAACCAAATACTGCCATTGTTGCGATTCAGAATACATGAAGCAATTTGGAATACCTGATACCTGCTTAGAAGATGCATATCGGTGGATGTTTTTTTAAATAAAAACTTAAATATTTATTGTTTATTTAATACAATGACATTTGACACGTTTTACCATAACGATACTGATACATATATGTGACTTTGATGTGACAAATTTTGGACGACCTTCTTTTAAACCAGTTCTGAGTTGGTCACTATATTATAATCGCAAAAAGTGAATTTGTAGTGGATAGAAAGAGTTGTGCAAATGCAATACACGATATGATTTCAGTAGACGTGATCAATATATACATGTATTTTTTCTCGTTTATACATATGTGAATACATATTATTTAAGACTGTTGTATTGAGGGAATAAAGTATTGGTTCAAATAGAAAGATTATTTCGTCTGTTCCTAACGTTGCCTTCTAATCGTAAGTTTATATGTCAAATGCAAAACGAATTCATTCCGACCAAAATCTTTTTTTTATCATGTATGTAAGTGCTGAATATAATTGAAAATGTATGAAGAGACATCGTTGGAAGAAAAGACGTAACACAGATAATGGTTTATTTTCATAAAAAAGTGAGAAACTATCATGACATATACGGAACAAAAAGTGTAATTAAGTAGCATTCATAGCAATTATAAGTCAGACTTGTCTATG
Organism: Dreissena polymorpha; assembly: GCF_020536995.1. Classification (NCBI taxonomy): domain Eukaryota; kingdom Metazoa; phylum Mollusca; class Bivalvia; order Myida; family Dreissenidae; genus Dreissena; species Dreissena polymorpha. Next base: position 51,168,543 of record NC_068368.1, on the reverse strand, counting down.
TAGAAATAATGAAATAAAACAAACAAAAAACACATAATACATCAGCTGTACATTTTTTTGTTTGGTTCGTTTGTTTTATTTGCTGTTTTAGTCCGGCTCTGTTGAAGGACTCTCTCTTGCATATTCTACATTGAAACTCATGTGGTCCATGAATGGGGAATGGTATCCCAGTCCTGCGCTAATGTTAAATTTGTAATTACATAATTTTATACTGCAACGAGAGATGCACTTTTTATCGCCCTTTAACCTTCGTCATCTGAAAAGACAGTAAAAAAATGGTTAAAGAAAATTTCATATCAGAATAAGGTCGGCACGTCATAAAATACATTTAATTAATTAAATATTACTGAAAAGGCTGATAAACATTCTATTATCTAGTACATCAAATCTATCAAATCCATGTTAAGTCAGCAAAACGAAGAACTTACCACTGAAAAGTCAATTCGGTCCATAGAAACCCGTCTAGATGAGATTAACTTGAAACTGTCCACAGTTTTGACAAAAGATGACACTTCCGTTATTCGAACAGTCATCAGGGAGACCATTGATTAACTCAAAGACAAGTTATTGAGCTCCGTCATCAAACGATTAGAAAAATCGAATCAAGCGTCTTCGACCAATCAAAGGAAATTGACACTTAACATGTTCAAATCAACAATAAGAATAAAGAAATAGAAGAGCTTAAAATAAAACTAAACAAATCTGAAATGCACAGTGCAGAAAGTTTAAATGAGCTTGAACAATATAGCCGCATAAATAACTTGCGCATCACCGGTCTACAAGGCGACACAGAGTTCCAATCGTCCATATCGGTTACAGAACAGGTGTCGTCCCTTTTAAAAACCAAGCTTGGACTGAAGTTTCAAAAGGAAGACATAGATGTCACTCATAGGTTAGGGAAATTTAACCGAGATAAGGCCAGACCAGTGATCGTCAAGTTTGTAAGGCACCAAACGAAGGCTGACGTTATGCGAAACGCTAAACTGCTCAAAGGGTCAGGTGTTTTCCTAAATGAGGACCTTACAAAATTAAACACGGAATTCCTAGCGTCCGTAAGGCTGAAAGACCCCCGGGAACGTAGAGCGTGCCTGGTCTTTCGAAGGGAAGCTCTATGCACGTTTTAAAGGCAAAGACCGCTCAGACAGAATTGACTACAAACACTTTCAAACGTGGCTCAACAACCCATGGCCGCAGACAGTCGGTTCGCAGTCGTATGCCAGCCGGGCCTCAGCTAACACAAATCGACGCCGTTATTAAAGTTAATCAGACGTGGCATACCCTTAATTAATTCAGCTATAATAGGTGTTCCAACCAGTTTTTTTAACATAACCTTGTGAGTAGACCCCATATATAAATATTTTCGTTTGTGGTATCAAACTCGATCAAATATTACCCCACACAATTCTAAATTAGTACTTATGTTTCTGCATCGTGTACATGCTTGTTTGTATATTTATTTATATATAGCTATGCATCTGTATGTATTTGTGCGTGTGTCGATAGATGTGTACAGATGTTGTCTTTTGTACATCGTATATACATAGTGCATATAGTGTTATATATATATATATATATATATATATATATATATATATATATATATATATATATATATATATATATATATATATATATATATGTGTGTGGGGGTGTGGGTGTGTGGGTTTGTATGGGTGGGAATATATGTATGTGTGTATATGCTTATGCTAATAATTACTGGATTTCTAACCTATATCAAGATGTCTATGCATATAAACAACACTCATCTCTTCATTCACCTGTTCAGATATATATAGTATGAATAATGTAATGATGTATAATGAGAATGTATACGTGTATAAATATAAGTTATGATAATATATGTATATGAATATGCGTGTTTATATTTGTATTTGGGAATTATACATGTGCAAATATAACTAATGATAATAAATATAAAGTGTACAAATATATGTGTATAAACATGAATAATGAAAACAATTGGATTTCTAACTTATATCAAGATGCGTATACATATAAACAATACTCATCTCTTCATTTATCTATTCAGATGTGTATAAATATAAATAATGATAACAACTAGATTTCTAACTTATATCAAGATGTGTATACATATAAACAATACTGGTTCCTTCACTCATCTATTAAGATGAAATTATTTTTTTTAAATGTTAAGAAATCGAATGTAAAACCTTTGCCTGCAAGATAACACTCATGTATCTGTCTTTGCAAATATGTAGCTTACTCATTTAGGGTTATACTATACTAAAATAATTTTGACAACATCTTCGACTCAGATATGAATACATGCAAATAATGATAATCCTGTATGCTAATGCTTTTCTAGAATGTATACCAAATAACATAGAAAACCAAATGCATTAACTCTTTGTTCAACGAATGCGAACCAAATTGTATAGAGAACTAATGCTGTAGTTTCTTTTTTCCGCATTTTTTTTCTTCGGGTTGTGTTATCCTGACAATAATAATAATAATATGCAAGTGCTTTTCAAGAATTGTTACAGATTTTGTACACCGAACTAAATATAGAAGTTCTTTTTTCCAATATTGTGAACAAAACTGTATAGATAATTTAATATAGTAGTTTTTTTTTACAATTATGCATACCACATTATATAAAGAATTAAATATTTGTATTTGCCCTTTTACTCAAATATAGCAATTGGAATACCAAACCATGCTTGTTATTACGAATACTCGTTTTTCAATTTGTACAGATAACCTAATGTAGTATTTCTTTTTTGCAATTTTCTGAGCCAAATTGTATAGAGGACTAAATATTTGTAGATGCTTTTTTTCCTCAATGTTTTTTTTCTTCAAAGAAGGGAACAAATATAGGAATGAAAAAGCCCATTAGAGTACCTTATCATGTTTGTTATAATGAATACTCGTTTTTCAATTTTACTACTGAAAACATTGCTTCTGCTTCCCTTTTGTTTTCGCTGGAAGCATTTAATTCTACTAACCATGTATAGGATACTCGCTACTAATAGCCTCAAAAAAAATAGCGTTCATAACATTATTCCGATTTTAAAAACCTAAATATTCGAACGTAATGCGCCTCTTCTCATCCGTCTTTTTTACAGTCAAATAATATAAAACGTAGAAAAGTATTTCATATACGGTTATTCATATTAATATATATAAATATTGTTTTTTTCCTGAGTAAAAAGACATAATGTAGGGAGAATGTTTTTAATTCATGCATACTCATGTATGTACAAACATTATTTTAACTGGACCACTTCACACGTGTTTTTTTCCTACGTGTTTGTTATTTAATTAAATTATTTTGTTGGTGTTTTTTTCCAGCGTACGAAAGTGCGCACTTGTGTATGTCTCTATTGGGACAAGTCTTGTTTTGTTTGTTGCCTTTTTCCCTATTTTTTTCATTATATCAATGTATTTCTTCATTTCTATGGATTTTTTATTTTTTATATCCTCAGTATTTTTTTTTTCTTTATCTTATGTGTAGACATTTTCTTCTGTGGAATTATCATGTATTCTGTTTTTCCTTTTTGTTTTCTTTTTTTTTGTATTAATGGACATATTATGTCTTATAATAGAAAACAACTGGACATTTTTCAAAATAGAAACCAACTGGACAAGCACACACAAATTATCATCTACACCACCCTCCATCTCTTTAAATGGTTAAAATATGTACTTTAAATGTAAAAGGGCTCAACAATAAAGACAAACGCATAAAAATCTTCAAATGGTTAGACGAAAAAAAAATGTATTCTTATTACAAGAAAGTCACTTGACACACACTTTAGCACAAACCTTAAAAGATGAATGGGGCGGGGACACCTACCTTAGTGGACAATATACTAATAAACAAGGCATTGCCTTTCTGATAAAAAGTAACATAGGAATCACAGTTGATAGTTTTAACGACATAATAATTGGCAGACTAGCAAGTATAGATATCAAAATACATGAAACACAACTAACATAAATCAACGTTTACGGTCCTGTTGTGTATGTGGGTTTAAGACAACGCGAGAACACCGGTCTGTTTGATGGCTAGTTTAATACTACACAGATACAGCGATAGGCATGAAGCAATACAGCATGGTAGACGGGGTTTATCATGACTGACGTGATCATTATACATAACAATTCTCCCCTTTTAAATGTGTTGATCATATAATTATTCATAAAAATCAATTCATAATGCATTTAAAAAATAATATGAATAATCATTTTCAAACATAACATTTCTTGTTCAAATATCAACTCAGTCAGTGGTCTTATCTAATTACTGTGAAATTACGCATTAATTGTCCATTATTTTATATCGTTACTACACAATGATATAAAATCATCACAGCTCATTAGCATTCACAAGTACCAAAATGTCCGAGGAAAAGTACTGCAACAATTAATCTGATTAGTTACAAATTACTACTTATTAGACAGTCGTTCAGGCTATCGCCTGTTTCTCAATGGATACCGACGCTCCTTAATTAAGTGCTCATTTGAAACCGGAGGATCATTTTGAGAATCATTATCATTTTTGGCCTGGGGCGAAGCCCCTAGGCCATAGTACTCATAACCGTTTTTTTAGATGAGCTGACTTGGCTGGCTGCCAAAACAACCACGAATGAATGAATTTGGAAAAGTCCGATTTACCACTTGGCGGTCATTCATGCGCTATCAAAGAAGAGGAACCTATACAAACAAATAGGTCCCTGTAAAGAAGTTCTCAATAACCCGCATTGTGAATACAGAACATCACTATATAACATGACAGTGTCATAAAATGGGTAAAAAATATTATTGAAGCAAAATTCCTAAGCCTTGGGTACGGCATAGTTTTTATATTGTTTGCATATTCATGCGAGAATAAGTTCCTCACTTGACAGTCTAGGCCGAAAATATACGAGTGTCTACAGAGACAGTAAGAAGAATTTTTTCTGATACATTTTTTAAAGGTATTAGCACTCTAATGAACTTCGTGCTCCTTCCTTCGTACATATCCGTCAATCCGAACGTTATCCGGGAATGTGCAGAAAACTACGAATATTCTATAAATACGCTAGAAATACTAAATGTAGGATCCGCTAAATACAAAGACAACAAATATGGCCGACACTGTACCTGACAGATTGGTCGTTTAAAGAAAAAGCAATTTACTATATTGAAAGAGAACGATTAATAAAAGTGTTATTATTGTTCATATTAATGTGACTGGAGTTAATGATAAACGTCAACTAATGCATGGCAGTGTTGATATTTATGAAAAAAAACGATTCCTGGAAATACGATGTCAAAGTTCAAACGGTTGAAAATTTTGACCACTGTGAAGAATAACGTTTAGAACCCGTGTCACTTACAACATTGTATATCGTTGGTGAGAAGTAAAAGGGGATAAAGTGGATTTATGCTTGTGTGATGACTGTAGCCATGTGAACGGGTTATCGTACGGCAAAACCCATCACGTAAAGAAGAGTCTTCAACTTTTCAAGAAAGCCTTGTTTTGCTATCAACACAAAGCTCGGAACAGGAAGGTACATAGATTTTTTTTCAAGTATAACAGTTTCATTATTCATAATTGGAGTAAAGTAGATTTTGTAGGAAAAGTGCACCCTGTCAGGGGATGATTGAACTTTGCCGGTACGCAACACTTAACATCAAACAGCGTACCCTAACCCTTAACGGATGTCACCCTTTATGTACCAGTCTTATGTACCACCCCTTTATGTACCACAATTTGACCCTTTATGTACCATATATATAATATATAGAGATAAATAATATATGGTTTAATATGAAGGTGTGTTAATAATGAAATGTATTTTGTGACATATTATTTATGAATTTAGACTAATATATTGTCATAGATTATATTTTATGCCAGCTTGTGTGTCAGTGACTGTCTTAGTATAATTTATTAGCCCCAGTAGTGATAAATGATTCATATTCTTACCTGAAATTAAAGTATATTATAAAAATCCATTTGTCACTATCTTATCCTAAGTCTAACTAAAATGTTTGTATTTTCTATTGTATAGTTAAAATGTGATACTTTGAAGAGAAGAGAGAATGACCCTCATTTTCAAACTGATGATGAAGCTATTTGGTGTGATATTTGTGAGAGATGGCAGCACAGGAGATGCAACACTGGTAGGTTAAGTTAAATTATTATATAATCCTGTATGAAATAATATAATTTTGTAGCCCAAAAAAGGGAAAAAAACATACTTTATATTAATTATTACAATGTCATTATAACATTTTTTTTAAAGAAAAAATAAAATAAACTCCCTTATTTTATGAACTTTTCATTTGTTACTTTTTGTACTATGATGTATGCTTGGTTTTGTACTGTTTGCCAATAAATGAAAAAAAACTCTTATGATTTAAATGATAAATGCTCTGTGCTTTTCATGTGCTACTTTTATGAATATTTTCATTTGTACTGTTTGCCAATAATCACATAAAAGTATTCCATTATCAATTTTGTGAATGATAAATGTGTTTGGCTTTTCATGTGCTACTTTTATGTATAAAGTATTTATATATGTATTAAAATTACAATATAACAGAATAACAATAAAAATTTATGATTTGATTTAGAAAATATGTTATGAGATTATATGCTAGACTATGTTATTGTTATGTAAAATTAAATAAAAGTATAAAAGTATAAATGTTGTTGTTAATTGGTCTAATTATTTGAGGAATGTTTGACTTAAGAAGAAGGACCCATTTGGTTAAGGATGTTTACTCAAAAAACATGACATTTCAAACCTGGCATAGGTGGGGAATTTAGAGCTGTTGAGCACCAGACAGTGTCATTAGTCTTCATTTGAGATACTGTAACCATTGCATAAGATTCATTATATTTTAGCTTTATCATTTTATTTTTGCTATTGGAAATAAAACAATTTATGAATGTGAACAAAATTTCAAATATAATTTTAATTGAGATTTTTATTTTTACTTTGTACATGTAATTTAGATTGCTACATTTTTATATTTAACATATAATTAAGCAATATTTTACTTAGTAAGAAATAAGTCACTAAGTAACTGAGTTTTATTTAACTTTTTTTTGGTTCTTAACATAACATTATGAATTGCAATAACAAAATAGATATAACATATAATTCAGCAATATTTTACTTAGTAAGAACTGAGTTACTAAGTTAATCAGTTTTATTGAACCTTTTTTCCAAATTGTCAAAACTTGTCTGATAGCAAGAAATAAATGATTCAGTACAATGAATTGCATTGTTATAGTAGACAATATTTGATTAACTCAAATTTGACTTGATCAACACTTATTAATGCCCATTCATACTTCTATGAACGAATGGACAACACCTTCATAATATATAGGTGGTACATAAAGTCTCAAAGTGGTACATAAAGGGACTGATACATAAAGGGAATGGTACATAAGGGGTCACACCCACCCTTAACACCTAACACATAACAACTAACGCAACACCTTATAATCCTATTTATCCTATATATTTTCTTAGTATCGGGGGCTACCGCCCCCAAACCCCCGCTTTGTCGATAGTGGTAAACAACTGCGTACCGGTAAAGTTCAATCTAGCCGAAAAAGGTGTGTTGTAAATGCATGGAAATCAAGGACAGCATATTTGAATTTTATGACCGAGTATTGATGTTTTCCTCAAACAAACAACAAAAAAGTATATTATGTCCCAAATACAAAAATTACTATTCTGAAAATGATATACTTTTTGTGTGATCATCTATATATATACATTCTTCATCCAAATGTTAATACCAAATACATGTACATGTATTATCCCTACTGGATATGTGGTGTTTACACTTACTTATTAATCCAGTTTAAAGGGGTTTATCATATAAAATACTAGTAATGACATGCTATGTCGTGAATGTCTGAATAAATAAAAACGATGACGCATATCATAATGAATCATTTCACACTTCTCATGAAACACTAATATCAGTTCTTACTCCTATACAAGTGCTTGTGTATTTGACATCTGTATATAATTATTTTGTTAAATAACTTGAAGAAAATGTTGTCAATTTATAGAAACAACTTTGAGAAGGCTTATTGAAGCCAAATTAATAAGAAAAGACCAAATATTTTTATTTTAATAAATACAAATGGTTAAAATTATTCATACACAATTTGCAATTGTGCATAATTTTGTTCGACTGAAACTACCGTAATTACTCTATGTTTTCGGACACTCTAAGTTTTCGGACACCCCTTTTTTTAGCAAAAATAATTATTTTTCGTGACTCTTAATTTTCGGACACTCGAGTTTTTGTCAATAATTAATATCTCTAAGTTTTCGGACAGTATATTTTACAGCGCTATTTTACCAAATGGTGGTCCTGTTTGTGATATATAATGACACTTCGATCATGGGGTTTTACAACCGGATTAACATCATAAAACGTGGCAGGTGCATGCCTGAGGGCAACGGACCATTACATATGCATTATTGGGTAAATAACCCTGTTAACCGGTATTAAACATTGGTTTCGCCCGATAGCATAAGTGTTATGACAATTATCAGGGGTATTGCCAATTAACAAGTTCAATTATCTAGCGCAATGGTATTACCGATTCTCAGTAAAATAGCTGTAACAAATAATAAACGGTTCAAAGTGTGATGCACCCTATTGCAAGTTTGACGATTAATGGAAGGTGTAAGACAACAACTTTCGGAAACGAACAAACAAAGAATTCATAGTTAGCTTTTTTATTGCGTTAATTACAGGTTCATAATAGCGAGTATCGGTACATCACATGCTCTACTGTGAACTCGTTGGCCAAAGTACAACCTAGTAGTAACTTTCTGTCAAATAAATTAAGCATTTAAAATTATTTAAAATGCAATGCAAACATAACTGTAATTTATTCTATATGATATTTTACAAGCGCGTGCTATCACCGGTAGTCGACGATACAATGGACGTTATTTTCGGACACTTCAATTTTCGACTCTAAGTTTTCGGATACCTGTATTTTGAGAATAATTTTCGTATCTAGGTTTTCGGACACGAATAAAAATAATTATTTTTAAGTGTCCGAAAACATAGAGTAATTACGGTAATTGATGATCTTATGAACCTGTCTGATTAAACTACATGTACTAGTCGAATATCAACTTCAACATTTCAGTGATACATTGTATGCTGATTACCTGTGCAGGAGGAAAATGAAACCAGACAGATTATGGACTCAAATTCAACCCGTAAAAAAGCTAGGAACTTGCAGTCACTGAGTGTTCTTGTTTACAGTCATGTGTTCAATGCTGCCACAACATAAATATTATAGCTGGCTCTGGACTCGACCTTATGCATCTTAAAATGATCTTTGAACGCTATGGTCTCAAGAACATTTTTATGATGAATAACTTTGACGGTCAGCCCAGAGTCACCAATGCCAAGCGTCTTTTGGAGACACTTATTCCAACCTGTCGAAGTTCTTCAAAGAACTACCATGACAATCGTGTATTTGTTTTGTTTGTCATAATAAGTTTAATGTTTAATATCACTAGTATCACTAGTCATTGATACATTGATAAATCTATTTTCCTTTAAACGTGTTTGATTGAATGATTATATGTGCCTTGTTACTTAATTATTACTGTTCTTATTTCCCTGTAACATTTTCAAGTCTTATTTATAGAAGAACGCATTTCACGTGCAATTTCAAACAAGGTTAGCAAATCTTACTGCACTGAGTAGGTTCCATCTCACACATGATATATGAGATGTATGTATGTTTATATGTTTATGGGTTTATTATAGGCTTTTCTCTTTTTTTTATCTTTTTATAATAATTTTTTAACATTCAGCTCATCTTAATGCTCACATGATTATAAAAATCTCAAATTCAGTATGGCGTTTCTGGAAAAGGGGGGTAGCCTTGATTGTAAAGCCGGAACTGTTTGTTTTCACTTGTGACCCCCATTTTTAGCTTATTATTATAAAGCAATGTCTTTGCCATCAACTACTAGTTTCTGTATATTTTTTTGTTCGTTTGTGAGTTTTTCATTGTTTGCAAAGTATTTTGTATTGTTTTCATTGTGTTCAACATGCTGTGCCCGTGCACGAAGTATTATGCCATCAAATTGTAGTTTTCAACTATGTTATTCAAAATGTTCCTATTTTTGGAGTGAGTTTTATAAAATATTTTGGAATGATATCAAAACACATTTAATTAATTCACTAAACTATTCATATAATAATGAAAACTTAACTACGCTTCAAAAACAAGGTATAATATCACTCATTCCAAAACCTGGAAAAAACTTAGAATCCTTATCGAACTGGCGCCCGATTAGTTTACTAAACAATGATTATAAAATTGCAACTAAAAGTATAGCAAACAGAATAAAAAATATTACCATCAGTCATTTTAAAGTCTCAATCTGGTTTCATAAAAGGACATTACATTGGTGAAAACGTTCGTCTTATCGAAGAATGCATAAACTATTTCAACAATTCAAACAATCCTGGTATAATATTATTTGCAGACTTTGAAAAGGCATTCGATTCGCTTGATCATTCATTTTTGTTCTCTTGCTTAGAAATTATGAACTTTGGTGAAAGTCTCATTCAATGGGTCAAACTATTCTATACCGATATTAACAGTATAATCATTAATAATGGCTTCTTTTCAAACAGTTTTAACATCGAACGAGGGGTTCGACAAGGATGTCCACTCTCATCATCGCTATTTATTATTTGCATCGAGTATCTATCACATCACAACCAATAAAATTAACACATAAAAAGGCATATCACTAGAACCTGATGAAGATATAAAACAGTCCCTATTTGCTGACGATGCAACTTATTTTTTAAACGACAATTACGATTCTTTCCATAACCTAATAAAGTCACTAACCCTTTTCGGAATGACATCGGGTCTTAAACTAAACAAAAGTAAATGTACTGTGCTACGAGTAGGTTAATTAAAACAAAGTAATGTCCTATATAAAAAAGAAATGAAATTTAATTGGACATCCAATGAAGCCACAACGTTAGGAATTACTTTCACAAATAATGAAAAGGATACAGTTCTCAAAAACATACTACCTAAATTACAGAATTTTAAAAAACTGCTTAAAATCATGGCATCACCGTAAACTTACACTAATCGGAAAAAATCACAGTATTGAAAACGTTTGCACTTCCTTAATTAATTAATGTATTAACAGTTCTCCCGAATCCACCAAATGATGTTATTAACGATATAAAATCAGCAATATTTAATTTCATATGGGACGGTAAGCCTGATAAAATAAAAAGAACTCAGTTAATTCAATCTGTAGAAAATGGAGGTATCCAATTAACGAACATTTACTCATTCTTGAATGCAATCAAATGCAGGTGGGTTACAAGATACCTAGATAATACCAATACGAGTAAATGGAAATCATTCTACCAGAAAATCCTAAAAAATATATGGTGACTCCTTACTCTTTGAATGTAACATCAGCAATACTATCTTACATGAATTTGCAAACGAAAACATATTTCAGTCTGATGTTCTATCAGCATGGAGTGATGTCACTCAAACCAGCAGTAAAACTATTTTATGGAACAAAAAAGACATAACTTCAAACAATAAGACGTTTTTCTATAAAGATTGGTTTGAACGAAGCATTAAATTTGTCGACCAATTATATGACTACAGAATTAAGGATTTCTACTCTTTTGATGATATATGTTACATATACGGAATACCTTCAAATAATTTTCTGAAGTACTACACACTAATCAAAAGCATACCCATACATATTAAATCTGAAATCAATACAAATAATACACCATGTACTCAAACAACATTCGTAGAAAACATACTTGGAAGAAAAAACAAAAAAGAATAAAATATTTTACACACTACCAATTAAAAACCCTACAGAAAACTCCAAAACCCAAAATAAACGGCAAGTCCTTTTCGGAGAACATGAACTTAATTGGAAACACATATTTACCATGCCATATAAAGCAACTATTGAAAGCACACTGATAAATTTTCAATATAAATACATCCATAGAATTATAGCTACAAATAAATATATCTTTAAATGCAAATTATCTAACCCAAATCTGTGTTACTCCTGCGGTGAAAACATCGAAACTAAAGAACATCTTTTTTGGGAGTGCAAACACATCCAGCCTATGTGGAATCAATTAGTATCTTTTCTTGAACAACAGCAACTAAACGTTAAACTATCTTTCTTAAATGTAAGTGTCGGAATTTACTCATTGCAATCAATAGACTGTAATAATATTGTGAATTTTATCCTTATATTGATGAAATATTTTATCTTTAACATGAAGTACAAAAAACAAGTACCAAATTTTAATTGTTTTGTCCATAGTCTTAAACTAAAAATCCAGATTGAGGAAGAAATAGCCCTCAGTAATGACACATTACACATCTTTGAACAAAAATGGAATCGGATTAAATTCTCATAATGTGTGTCCACTTATATACATTTCACTCTTATGTTAGTTTATCTTTCTTAATATTTTTGTATATATATTTTTCAATCGTATAAGATCATTGTGAATATATAACAAAACACACAAGTCCAGTATGCTTTCTTCCAATTTTACACAACTCATCATTTGTTAAAAATTTTCCTCTGTTGTTCTTTTCTTTACTCTTTAAAAAAAAATATTAGCATATCTTGTATAACATGTCTGAACTTTATTGCTTTGTATAATCACTACGTTGTATGATAAAATACATGTATACATTTTATGTATTATATTGAATAAAAAAAATCTCGTACATCACCCACAACCCATCTTCTTTAAAATCGGTGAATTGATTCAGTTGGTCGCCAGGTTTTGTGTACAACATTTTCATAATTCTACAGTAAAATGATTAAGAAAACACTTATATTGCACCACATAAAATGCTACAAAGCTATAATATTGAAGTAGACATATAAACTTTATTATAGACGGGTAGGTATTTCGTGTCAATCTCTTTCACATATGAAAGAGCTGTTGGTCATTTGTAAGTCATGTTATGCTGCTTTAAGTACATATAGATGCATAACTTTATTTAGATTAAGCAAAATAAAACACTAGGTATTTGCCAAGATTCATAAGAGTCAAATATATACGAGAAGCAAGAGCGTAATCGTGCGCAGCGAGACTTGCTTATATAGAATTGAACCTCTTTTGGCTTTCTTTCGAAATAATTTCATCCGAACTAATATGCAAAACGCCCGGTGTTTTTTTTTTAATATGCGGATTAATGCTCCGTTTTAGATCAATAACTAATGAACGCCTCAATATTTGCAAAAATTAAAACCGGATTAATGTTCACCGACATTTTTTCAAACAGCTTTGATATAAATATTATAGAGCTAAACATAAAAATACATTACGCCCTGTTTTCCCGGCATACGGGCTGGACATACACATTTTAAAAAACGCTATACAAATTCCAGTACTTGTGCACTTAATAGATTGTAAACGATGACGGTTGAAATCCGTACGTTGGAATTTTTCTGGTAACCAAGGGCGACGTCAACGTTCATAAAGCCTTTCATTCATAAATGTATATATGCGTCGGGTGTCAAAACCAGCATCACCGGATGTAAAATCTATTTTTTACCTGCATATTATCCGCTGCTGTGTGCACCTGCCAATTAGTTAAAAATGGATTCCGAACCGATAAGTATTTAACATAACATCAGGACATAATATCCCTTCCAAAAAGGGCGCTATGCTGCTTAATAGTACATGTATAATGCAAAAACGTGAAACTCCCCACGTATAATGTCGCAGTTTATAACAATACAAGTTATGTTTCATCTTTTGTAATGTAGCTTGAGGTTTCGTATCTTTGAAAAGTATGAAAGAGGTATACATTTAAACAGAGGAAACGTTCTTTAAAACATTCATATCAATGGTAAATTCAATCACGACAGAAAGTTTGTGTATTTGGAAGTCATGTTCCAAAATCTGCTTAAAAGGAAGTCAGTTTCAAAAAGAGGGGTTAAACACATAGTTTATGGCAATAAATTAGTTATAAGATATAAAACGGCCTCGGGAAAATGAAATAATCATGGTTTTAGTTATAGTTTACCGTACACGTGCATCAATACTGTGTATTATAAGAGAAAATGATATTTGCACATCCCTTTTCTCGAACGTCACGTAAGGAGACAACAGATTTGTGAACGATTTTCCTTCAATAACTTTTTTTTCCTTACGTCTACGATCATGAAACAAAAAACCGAGGGAAGCACAAACACCGGAGAGCCAAAAGGGCGTATTCATTCAAAAAAAATATAAATATTAACTGGCTTACCGGGTGAAAATATCCGCTACTCCTTCACGAAAAACACTAAAACGACGCCATCTTTGAAGTTTTGCAACAACTTTCTGACTTAAACGCGGTAAGCTCCCGTATACGCAGGCCCCCCTTATAAAGGTATTGATAACTGATGTGTATAACAGTTTGTTTGGGGTGTTCGCTACATTGAAAACGTCACATCTATTGCATATACAATGTAACACAAAAATCATTTCGTGTTGTCATGTCTCTGGAAATGCTTATTAACACGACGTTGATGATACAGATAAAGAGGAAAAACGTAAAAAAATAAGTAAAATATTGATAAACAGATGCAATGCAAATGGACACTCATATACAAATTACTCAAAAGCAGTTACGTGCATGTATGTAACAACTTATTTTGAGCTAAGTGTGAGATTATATAAGCATTTTAAACGGTTTAATTTTATAAATTGAAAGTTCCAATGCAGTGACGGTAACAATAATTATTATTCAAATAATGTTTCTGGACTAATATTATTATGTTCGATGCAGTATAACAAAAGTTGATCCTCATTATTTAGAACGTCATAGGAAAGCTATTTGATTTAACGTCGCATAATAGAGCGTGTTATTAGGGGTTCTGTGTGATGTCATATTTAATCCTGATAAGGCAATTCAAAACTCAACTGTGGAACACAATTATGAAATACCCGAGAAAATGATCACATTATCGCAGCAGTTTGCACAAAGCATTTACCATGCATTGAAATGTTTCTCTAAAATATGTATTTGTTTTTGAAACAAATGCCGTGAACGTTGTTTGAGGTGCGAGAAGGAGAGGTTCATGTTTACACGTTTTTACCTTTGACGTACATTGCTGTTAAATTATAACATATTTTATAATATTTATTTGGTATATAATCATTTAACTTTATCATACTATTTGAAACTATTGCTCAATTTTCTATATCCAAATATATACTCTTTACAGTTTTTCAATTGTATTCCCCCGTCACGTACGACTGGCGTTCAGTCTGCGTTTCTACCTAGACCAAGGAATCGCAAGGAAAGCATAGCTGACTGTGAGCTCGACGAATGAACGAGTGGAACAAATCGCAATGACAATCTTGGAGAATGTGAGATCGTCTTGATAATGAATGAAAGGACTCGCAAGGACAGCGGTGTAGACTGTGCGATCGTCATGAGAACGCATGAACGGACTCGCAAGGACAGTCTTTGATATAGTGAGGTCATCGTAATAACGCATGTAAGGACTAGAAAGGACATCCTCAGAAACTGTGAGGACATCGTAACAACGCATGAAAGGACTCGTAAGGACAGCCATAGATACTGTGAGGACGTCATAAGGATGAATGAAACGACTCGCAAGGGGAGCCTTGCAGACTGTAAAGTCACCGTGCTAACGCATAAATTTGACACACAAGGACACCCATGGAAAATTCGAGGTGGTTGTAATAACGCATGAAAAGACGAGGCTTGGATAATATAAGTTTGTCGTGATAACGCATGAAAGGGCTATTCAAGACAGCCTAGGGGACTGTGATGTCGTCATGAGAACGCATGGGGGCGCTAAAGGAGAGTCTTGTTGGCTGTGAGATAATCGTGATAACGCATTAAATAACTCGCAGATGCGCCTACAAGACAGTGAGGCCGACATAAAAACGCATTAAACGACCCACAAGGGCAGCCTTGAAGACGGAAAAGTTTTCGTGAGAACACATGAAATGACTCGCAAAAACAGCCTTGTTGACAGTGAGGTCGTCGTGAGAAAACATAAAATGACTCACAAGAAGAGAATTGGGCACGGTTAGGTCGTTTTAAAAAATATTGAAAGTACTCGCAATAACAATAACTTAGTATGTGAGTTAGTTGGTAGAAGGCATTAAAGGACTCGCAATGGCATCATCGGACACTGTGAAGTCGTCGTGAGAACGAATGAAAACACTCACATTCAGAGCATTTGGGACTGTGAAGTCGTCGATATATCGCATGATATGACTATCAAGAACAGCTTATGAGACTTTGAGGTCTTCGTGGTAACGCAAAAAAAGACTCGAAAGGAAAGCCTTGGATAATGTGAGGTCGTCGTGAAAACGCATGAAAGCACTCATAAGGAGATCCTTCTAGAATGTTAGGTCGTCGTGAGAACGCATAAAAGGACTCGCGTGGACAACCTAGGAGACTGAGAGGTCGTCGTGAGTATCCATGAAATGACTCCTAATGAGAGCAGAGGAGACTGTGAGGTCGTCCTGACAACGCATGCAAGGACGCGCAAGGAGAGCCTTGAGTATGGTGAGGTTGTTGTGATAACGCACGCAAGGACTCGCAATGATATCCCTTGGAGAATGTGAGGGCGTCTTGATAACGGATGACATGACTCGCAAGGAGAGCCTTGGAGACTGTGAGGTCCTTTTTGAACACATAAAATGACTCGCGTGGACAACCTAGGGTACTGTGAGGTCGTCGTGAGAAGGCATGAAAAGACTCACAATAAGAACCTTGGAGTTTGAGCGGTAGTTGTGAGAACGCATGAAACTATTTGCTAGAAGAGCCTAGGAGACTTGAGGTCGTCGTTGGAACGCATGAAAAGAGAAGCCTTGTAAATGGTGAAGTCTTCGTGACAACGTATGAAAAGACAATGAGAGCCTTGGAGGCTATGCTGGCGTCGTTATAACGCAGGAAATGACTAAAAAACAGTGTTTAACACTCTTTGGTCGTCGTGAGAACCCAATCCTTGGTGAATGTGTGGTCGTTGTGAGACAGCATGAAATGACTTGCAACGACAGCCTTATAGACTGTGAGTACGTCGAGAGAACGAAATAAAATGACTCGCATGGAGAGCCTAGGTGACTTAGAGTTCGTCAATGAAAAAACATGCAAATAGCGTCCAAACATCAAGAAGGTCATAGTTGTCAAAGTTAAGGCAGAGTCTTTTCCATAATGGCCACTTTGGCAAAAGCCGTATGTTTGCTAGGACGTAAACAACGCAGCAGATGTGGGCAGTAGAATATATGTACTAGAGTCCCCTAGGTTAAGTCGAGAATCGGTACATCCGGTGAACCTGGTCCTATACATATTCGTCACCACTAAGTATATTGGTTTTCTAAACCCTCTGTTGTTTTTAGTGCCGTCCAATTACAAACGCCGATGTCGTATTTGAGTCGTAGAAGATTCGCCATAAATGGTATAATGCCGCCATGACATTCTTCAAGATTAACGCGTGACCGAATGTCAATTGAAGAATAAACGTTTTTAAGGCAAGCAGAACGAGGTGTGAACGTCGCTTTCACACAAACTAAACATAATGCAGGTGTCGGTTACTATGTTCGACTTGATAGTTATTTCGTTAGCTCAAACCATAATAGGTGTTGTCAGCCGAATACGGGCTTTTTACAAAATACGACTGTGTTTGTCGCTGTAAGGAGTCCAGTCTGGTGTGAAGGCTTATTATTATGTGACATATGATTGTAAACGAGGAGATATTGAACAATAGAAAACAAATGATAAAGTTTCAATAATATTAGCATGTAACACTTAAGTACTTGTGTATCATTCAAATACAGGGTAACACTGCAATTTTGAAATAAATGCTGCTTAAATTAAGTTTCTTTCGAAAATTAGTCATCATCATCATCATCATCAAAATTTCTCGAGAACATGATTTTTCGCATACTATTCACATTAAACTGAGTATAAAAGAAAAACGATACTAGAGTTTGCACAATTTTAGTTTTGAAAAGGTTTTTCGGTGACTTTACATTAAATACGATTGTTCTAATCAAGTTTTGAAAAAAACATTGTAATATTATAATGTAGTTTGCATTTCCGAATGATTAACAGTATTTTAGAACAACATACAGTGATAGTTTCAAGATAAATAGAAAAGTACGAAATTCTCATTTCGTAATATATAGGGCTTTTAATCTCTGAAAACGACTTACAGCTCCGTAAGATTTGGCCATCCAATGAAAGCATCGTCGGGTAGGGATTCTATTGTGTTGCCCGATACTTCCCTAGAAAAACAAAATCAACTGCAATACAAAAGGGGTGATGGTGGTGGTGGTGGTGGTGGTGATGGTTGTGATGGTGGTGGTTGTTGTGATGGTGGCGGTTGTGGTCGTGGTGGTGGTGGTGGTAGTGGTGGTGGTTGTGGTTGTGGCGTTGGTGGCGGAGGTTGCGGTGGTTGTTGTTGTGGTGGTGGTGGTGGTTGTTGTGGTCGTGTTCGTGGTTTCGTGGTCGTGGTGTTCGTGGTGTTCGTAGTGGTGGTGGTTTTAATTATCACAATTGCAGTTTGTTTAGTTAAGGAAAATTATTTGACCAATGTTTACTTAACATTCAATTATCTTTCAGAATATTTGTAACTTTTTGTGTTAAAGTAATTAATGAAATTTATCGATTTTATGTCCGAACATCGATACGAATGGCATCTGTATGACACTTTAATAGAGAGAAACAGAGAAATAGAGGCATAGATATGAACCACATAAAACAGTAAAAACGTGTTCCGGTACTTACAAGTGCAAGACGGTAGCGTTGGACAGAGAAAGGGGTATGGTCGACAGTTGTTGACTTTTGCATTCTACCTTATGTCCATTGCAATTACACTTTTCTGGACACTGGCCTCTCGAGATATCCGTCCACAGCAAAAGAATCATCGCAAACATGCACGAGAGGTACGTACACATCATAGTCGGAGGTGTTATCTAAAGAAAATCAGTATTGCTTGGTTTCAGATGTTACCAATATTTTTTATTATCAACACTAGTATGGTCAGCTTATTAACACAATGTTTTTATTTATTTCAAAGATTTAAGCATATGTGACCAGGTAAAGCGATAACCAATGTGTTGCCAATGATGCAACGTCTCCACTTGTAAGTGTACAGGAAGTGCAAACATATAAATTGAGCTATAAAGTTTATTATTGCATAAACTAAATCTATATTTCACTTTGGCGGAGTGCAGTAAGTTGGCAGAAGGACGGCTTGAACTGGAGAAATCGTGTATTAACAAAGCGATTCACGTGCCGTTTAAGCCCTGTTAAGTGTTTTTCATATCCATAATCTGGTCCATGCGCAATTACTTCCTATTGTTTCATTGGAATTTGGATACAATTAAGTTATTATGCTGTAAATGTAAGTGGTTTTGTACCTTTAACGTTCCTCTTGTATGCTTGAAATGCTAAAGTGACAATATGTTGGCAGTATTAATTTTTATCAAATTATGTTTTAGAAAAATAAGATATACCTGTACGACAGAAATATCTATGAAAACAATGACTTATTCTGACGATATATTTAACCGTCACGACCAGTAAATTCCAAAATAATTCCACATTTTTTGCTTTGCGCGGCTGCATTCCAACTTTGCATTTATCCACTGTTTAAACACATTTTAAATCGAAAACTGCCTATCAAAAGGTAAATCCTTGTCAATTCTGATGATGAACGAGTTAGGCATATGTAAAACACAACCTTGAACTGTACTCATATGAAATAATCGAAGTTTTTTGTTGATGTCGAATGACTAAGACATATTGTTTTCAAAGTTATTTTACTTTATTTTGGTATGTGTGATTTGTTTATGCAATTGTATAGCAAATACACATTTTCTCGGAAATAAGGAACGGATTTTTCGTGCACCCGCAAATGATCATGCCCTCTAAAACGTGTATGATCCCTATAAACAAAAAAATGTAAAATATATATCAAGTATAGTACGAAGTTGAGCAGGCCTAAGTGGAAATACGAAAAACAGTAACGGAAGAAAAAATTCGACAACAGCAAATGTTGTTGCCTGTTTCCAGTAATTAGGAGAAGATATATCGTTGGTAATTGAGAATACGACGTATGCTATTCTCAAACTCGATGTTTCACCACACAAATAGTATGCTGTTTATTGTAAGATACGGGTTATTTCCAAACAGATTATTCCAAAGAAATGTGTACCGCTGACTTAGTAGAACGAAAAGGTTGACAGTTTCAATTTTTAGACACGAGAAAAGAGGACTTTTCACTAGTGCTTTTCGGAATAGCTCGTTATTTACGAAGTTAAAACGAAGGCAAAATCTTGCGAATCTTTTCAATATTGAATGTTTCAGATGTTTTTTAAGATTTTCACAAAAGAGACTTTAAAAGAAGACACCGCTGCAAGTCTAGCGAAAGGGCATTATACTCTTGTAAAGCTGTTTGAAGAAATAAGCATTTGTATGATTCACTTTTTGCTTAAATAATAATAACGGATTTGTGGTTTCTAAGGTTATAAAAAGATCTTTTGAGAGATATTGGCGACATATGCTGCGTTTTACCTTGTTATATGAAATACATGTAAGTTGTTTTTTCTGCTTTCGAATTAAACGTGTTTTGAAACTTTCATTGTTTAATAGACACTTCATATTAAAAAATATAGCGGCAATGGTACATATTATGGCTGCCTCATTATGTACAGCTTATACTTATTTGCTTAATTCGTTCGAGAAGTTTCTCCAGACTGCGTAACGAAATTAAAGAAGCTATCGGAAAAAATAAATATACATGTTGTTTAGATTAGACCTGGAATAGGCTGTTTCGGAGACCTAAAAAATCTCTATAATTCGCCATGCTTTTTATATATACAGATTTCATTTGTAAGTATTTTTAAGGAACACTCATCAAGTTCAGATTTACTTTTTGTTATCCAAATTCTGACAACCTTGTGTTCCAAAAATATCATTTCGGCCAAGGCTCGAAGATTACTAGCTGAGCTGATAGATGCATTGTTGAGCTTTTTACCGTGGAACGCAATTTGCTAAATTAATCAACCCAGAATACAAGCATTTTAAAGTGTGAATCTATCAACCTCTTAAAAATTAAACAAAACGTTTGCATCGAGTTTCAAATAACAATTTTTAAGTGTCTCGTGGAGTTGAAATAGTACGTAAATGTAAAGGAATACATAACTGCCAACGGAAAAACTTTGCGCAACAAAAAATTCGCAAATACAAGTATCATTTTTCTTGCAGAGTTGCTTCTTTGTGATAAAGCATGCGATACAAGTCTTATCTTCTATTAACAATTGATTAGTGTTGCTTGCAAAATGCCTTTTTTCACTATGAACTTTATTAGGAAATTGGTGCTCCCATGGGATTTCTTTGTTTTCCATGGGACTTCTTGATTGTCCCATGTTTTTGTAATTACATGAAAATATTTCGAATGGGATTTCAAAAAATGAGCCGTTTTGTGCTTAGTTATCGATAATCAGCACGGTTAAAGCATGTTTGCTCAATTTCGTTAAATTTGGTTTGATTGGAAAAATCCCATTGTTAAGAGGAACAATCGCATGGGATTTTTTTTCTTATTTTGAGATGTATTCATAAAACTTCTTGAAACACTGTATTTCATCAAATGATGAACAATACACGCGATTTAAATGCTTTTTTTCAAGTTGTAAAAATATATTAAAAACTATCATGGGATTTTTTTCAATGTTTTTTTTGTCCAATAGGATTCTCTACCCATGGATTTTTTTCCATTGGGATTTTTCACACGTTCTTAAGTCGGATAAAATTTATAAATGCGATAACAATGATAATAACAATCAAAGCGCTGAAAGCAATGAAGCTGTTCGCTATTGCATAAAATAAGACGCGACTCATTTTTCAAAATTAATCGCAAGCTTGAAATGAACACAATCCATTAAAATTTATATAGCGTGTGTCTTAACGCATGGTCGAGATGTGTGTTCACTTTGTATCATCCTATATATTGTATAGAGATAACTTAAACAAAATAACAACAGCATGGTCCATTTTCGACGTTCTGAAAGCATAAAATGTATGATTAAAATGGTTATGAAAACTGAGTATAAAGGCAATTTCCAATCACCATCATATTAAATTAATATTGTTGGACTATGGAAAACCTATCTCACTAAGAATATAATTGTATGATGGAAATTCCTTGTACACAACTTTTGATTTGTGACACCATATACAAATTCAAAATATGCAAAAAGATAATTGATGAAAGTAAATAAAAAATAAATCTGCGAGCAATACTTTTTACTCACGAACTATGTAGTCATAAAAATAGCCCTGTTGACCCGTACTTTATTGTTTATGAATTACTAGTTACCCTAGCAGTTCACACGGTGTCAACAACTCTGATCTAAAAATGGGCAAAGAACACTAATGCGCTTTTTTGGCGCAGGTGTTTTACCCTGCTTTTCACCTTAGATGACTTTAACATAACGCCAGAATGAATATTTTGAAAAATTTCATAGGCTGATTCGATATTTAAACTCTGAACTTTGGCTACATCACTGTGTCTGTGCTCAGCGTAAAGGACGTAACATTGTTCTGTGTAAGGAATTACGGATTACTCTCTGTATATTCAAACGGCACATAAGTTACAATTACGTGTTAAAACCTCGAAGAATTTTAGGGTCAGTACTCGTTCATTATATCGTCCGGGGAATATATAATTCAATTTCGACATACTCAGTTTTACTTTCAATATGAGAAAACAAACGTTAACGAAATAGTTAAGTGTCACAATAAGAGGCAAATCGTTTAATAACCCAACCACAAATGTTTGCCGTTCTCGGCCAGCACGTCTAGAAATCGTTCCGGAACGCCTAGATAGGCTGCCCTTATTTAAAGTTGGCTATTTTGAATTTAATTTTGTATTGGAAAACATCGTGCTAAAATGTGCCATTTACTATTCACAATGAGATTTTTATTGACCCCCAATCTTATTCCATGTGCGACAATCATATATATAGACATCACAGCCAGCGCATCTCTCAGTTTGGTTCGGAGATACATAATGAGACCATAACACATTGGGTGATTTTATAGCGAACAGCATCGCCTCTGAACAGACTGCGCACACGCACAGGTTGGGTTTAAGATACGCTGGCATTAAACGCATAAGAACCATTTTCGCATGACGCGGCTATGAAAGTGTGATTTAAATGTGTCGAAAGAAAACTGCGTGTAAATCAAATATTAAGATACAATATTTCGTTGGTGAAATAATACACTAATAATAAGGCATGTGAGGACACATATGATGTGCACTCCCGTAGTATAATTTTTATCTACTTTCGTTTGAAAATAAAAACATTCATTTAATTCGGTGAATATGCGACTAACAAGTAAAAAACAACACAATAGTTTAATTTAATTATTTAGAAACGTAAATAGCAAACTTTATTTCAAAGTAAGCATTTACGCCGACTACCATTAAAAAAAACATTTCTTAATATGTTTATTCTTTTTATATTCGGTTATAGCGATTATAAAGCATTGTTATTGTTGTCTATAGTACACCTGTAGTAATTGGTGAACTCATGTTCAACGTTTTATAAATTTCGAATTGTGTATATAAACAAACTTAGCCTTCTACTTTTCAGTTGTTAGCATCCGTTAATACAAAAGATCGCCGCTATCTGTTTAGAACAAAAGAACATTCCCAAGATATATAAAATTTAACCCCGATGTAATAGCATGCGCTATGAACGAGGAAACGAAACATCCCGCTATACTTGAGTATCAGCAGAAGTTTTATGTTCCCGCATCTATTAATAGCCTCATATTACGAATGACTTTTTCTGAGCAAAAATACTACGTCCTTAAGACGCAGCAGATAGTGGACTATGTTTATTATTCTTAAAAATTCTCTACCGCGACACGTATAGAACAAACATTTTTTTCTATATACGCTCCGTTAAAAAATATTCCATTTAACAAGATATTCACATTATATTTCGATTTGTGAATGTATATAGTTGAAGAACTCAAACCTCTTGTATAAATTATACACGTCTTTCTCGCGCGGATGCGGCAAATGCGGCAGATTCGGCAGTTATCAGGTTCATCGCAGTTAAGAGCTAACTGACTCTAAATTGTTGGAACTAACATTAGTTGTCTGCAAGCGAACAACTAACAACAGGACTTGTGCGTTAAGTTTCGTCCCAGATTAGCATGTGCTGTCCGCATGGGCTAATCAGGGAGGTCACTTTCCGACTTGATTGGATTTTCATTAAGAAGAGATTACCTTTAAACGAACAATTCCATTAAAGCAAAATATGCCCCTGAATAGCTAATCTGGAACGAAACTGTACGCACATGAATTAAGTCCCGTTATCCAAGAGCGTGGCTCCAATTAATTCAGATTGCAGCTGATAATAACTCCAGCAATATTGTTGCAACTTGGTAAGATGATAAGTGATAAAAACCCGATCATCAATAATATTTCTGTTCGAAATAAACTTAATGTAGCAGAGCCATAAACTCCGCTTGAGTTTCAATTTCAGATGAAAACCCCTTTCGTAAATTGGAATCGAAATGGTACCGGAAGTGACGGAAGGAATCTCATGGTCAACACTTCGTAAATTCCGGTAAGGGCAAAATTATGCACCGGATAAGATATGCATACAAACTGACGTATGACTTGCTTATTATTAGTTCGAAAAACTGTGTATGAAAAACTTGCTGTTGTAGTGGAGTTTGAAAGTCCACCATAATATTAATCATAAACAGATTGTCGCCGTCCTAAAAATGC
This sequence comes from Dreissena polymorpha, assembly GCF_020536995.1. Taxonomy (NCBI): domain Eukaryota; kingdom Metazoa; phylum Mollusca; class Bivalvia; order Myida; family Dreissenidae; genus Dreissena; species Dreissena polymorpha. The sequence goes on along the minus strand of NC_068368.1, from coordinate 51,143,671 downwards.
ATTAAAATGTTTCGGAAAATAATTGATGCGCCAAAATAAAAGTATAAAGGCAGGGCTAACTAATGTTTGAAATTGGAGACGAAAAGACAGGCAAGGACCATTTTTAATTTCTAGGTAAGTCACGTCGTGCAGTTTTTAAGTATCCGTCACCAATGTAACAAAAACAAATTCGAAGAAATCCATCTGACTGACATTTCGTTAAAATAACAACCAGTGGATTAAATAGTAACGCATATCAATGTCTTTAGTGTATAAGAGTTTTACAACACAGGTTAATTAGACAAATGAAATACCAGCTTAGACGCAATAAAACACTTATAATAAAATCACATCGCAATATGAATTTACTTAAACTTAAAATTCTTACATAATTAAGTGAAACTTGGAACTTAAATATGCTACTGTTCCGTCTACTCAGATAATGGCCAACATGCATATCACTTTGCACAGTGATCAGCGTTCAGTGGCGTAGTTAGAGATTGAATGACGACATCGATATTTTCTATGTCCATGGCTATAAACTTAATTTCGAGAGCAAAACCATTTTCAGATAAGAACACTATGAAATTTATTTAAATCATCGAGTACATCATACATTATGACACGAACAGTTCCTTACATTTCACCCATGTTAATAAGCGTCAACGGCAATATTATCATACTGACGTTTGTATATTTTAACATTCTTTTATTACTTGCTTAGGTCGGAAAATGTTGACGGAAACATTTTATATTTGCGTTTGCTGTTGAATGATCGTACTTTGCGAATCGTAGTAAATTTCAATATGAAAGCGATTTAAAGCAACAAATACTGAAATTTTATTTCGGATTATTTTTATGAACCAAAGCTTATACACTATTTTCAAAATATAAAATAAAATAATATTACTTTTCATAATATAATACTTAAACAAACAAATAAATTCGTACCAAATCTGGTAGAATTGTCTTGTGATGACAGAGATTTTTGTGAAAGCAACGTGCGTTCCGCGTAGAGATTTACACCAGGATCATTATGAAGTTAGCCAAACAGTGTGTAGAATTCCGGGGAAAGAACTGCGTGATTCTTTCAGATGGGTTGAAGCTAGAGTTAGTTCCCTTGTTTTATTAAAAGTGTGTGGAACATTCATAAATTGCGTTTTAGACTTATTCTAATAACCATTCTGATTTAACAAGTATTGCCTACATAACATCCCCATAGAAATTTCCTCACCATCCAGGACATAATCTCCCACCCCCCAACCCCCCCCCCAACCCAACCCCAACCACCCGCCCCCACACACAGACTGTGACATCTGGTGCGTTGTATACTTACAACATTGTTCATCTGTGTATTTTATGTCTATTTATATTTTACGCTGGTCTTTGCGTCATATTCAAATATGTGAGATAATAATTCTTATTTTAAGAACATTTCAAATGCAATACAGAAACCTTACGATGCTGTATTTTTGAGCATATTGAATTTTAAGTATTCCGGAGAAAGAACCGCGTGCTTCTTTTATGTGCGTTGAAACTAGAGTTAGTTCCCTTGTTCTATTAAAAAGGTGTGAAACATTCATAAATTGCCTTTAAAACTAATTCAAATAGCCGGAAATTCTTACTTGACGAATAATTCCTACATGATACTCCCGTAGAAAGTATAATAAAAAATAATATTATAAATAATAATAAATAATAAATAATAAAAATAAGTTATCAATAGTTATGAAACGTTGCCGGCCAACGCTTAGATTGTCTTCAGGGTGCAAAATCAACAAGGTTTTGAGAAGTTTACGCACGGGCTGGACATAATGTAATCAAACCGTTAAGAACTTAACTTTTGCAAACATCTCAAGTTATTGAAATACATTTGCAAAAATCTATAATATAGTTCTTGAAGTTTGTGCCGATATCTTCAGGAATAAGATTATATCCTTGAATACGTCTTAAATCGGTGACAAAACGTCACGTTGCATGAAACTTAGCGTGTACAATGAATGCAGTATAAATGGAATTGTTGAACAAGAACACATTTCTATTAAATAAAGTAATTTTGAGGTAATTTGCATGTCCATAGGCAACATTAAAATCGGTCGTTTGGTTGAAATCCAGAAATTATGTGTTTAAAAAAGTCAATAATGTTAAAAGGTGGAACCCCAAACAGTCACTTGATTCCATACCCTTGTCTAATTTAACATGTGACATTTAAGTCAATGTTAACTGTCAGCAAAATACAACCACAGCTTCCACATTTTGTTAACATTTAACGATGTAAAATAAATCCTTGTAGTACGGAGCGAAACAGAACATAGCTTTATTTGTTACACATGTCGCATTGTAAATGATACATTTATTGTGACAAAAAGTGAGGATATACCGTAGTTCGCTAATAGGTATTTGTACAAGACAAATGTAGTGTTATAGTGTTCCACAATACTAGAACTTCTCTCACTTGGAAAAATATGATATAGTCGCGGTGTTTTCAACAGGAACTTGCATACCTGACAATCAAAGCCTTCTAAAGAAGACTGAACTGGTCTGGAGATGGGGTAATGTCGTAGGGCGAACCATGGGAGACACTGTTTGTTTAGTATTTGTTATTTCTGTATAGTTGTATTGCAACTGTATTTGACAACCAAATGACATATATATAATGGGTGATCGCTTTGTGCATAAATTTGCACAACGAGTTAAAAGGTGACTGATTGTGCATAAATTAGCATTATTATAATTTATAACAATAACCTCAGCTTGATGAATGACATACCGACGTTCAAGTGTGCTGGTGTGTTCTGTTAAACTGGCGGAAGTTTAAACATTTGTAGATGATATAGTGTATTTGTATGTATAAGGATATTATATTCTAACACTGAATTAGAACACTGTTTACGCATACTAACACAAACGCATGTACGTTATGGAGCAGGATGACCTCGACCTGCACATACCTATGGACGAGGTATCATTATCGAAAAACAAAACTGGCGGAGATGGGACGGGGTGTTAATAATTGTCAGGAACTGCTATTGCTAGTAAATATGAATCATAGCTTATTTAACCAGACTAAAGGGAATTTGCAATATCCTGAAAAATCCGTATGTTTTCATGCATATCTACAGCCTATCATAGCAGCATCTTTGTTACATATCAACCTGACTATGGCGGTGATTAAAATCACCATTGTATAGTGCATGCAAATGCCATTAACTGCAGCAAAACAAAATGTTGTCGTTGATATTTATTTAAAATTAAGTTAATTTAATCATAGATATATATTTATTATAAAACATGTATATTTAATATTTATATTGTATTGTATTTCACTTTAATGTTTCCTAATACAAACTATTGCAAGAAAACTGTCACCATGGGAAGAAGGCTCCTTCCACTTATAAATGTACACAATGTCCATTTTTACATATATGTAACACCTCTCGGTTCGGTTACCAGTCATTTTTAAAATCGAGTTGTGTCATTCGCAATACGACACCCTCTCTTTATCACCCGAACGAACCCACTCGCGTGAAAAGATGGCGGAATTCGATATTTGTTAAACATTTGAGACGATTCTTCCCTTTATGTTTTTTAATATTATAAATTGCATAGCATATTCCATTATTGTGATATATATGCGCGATTTTTTGTGGACTGAACTATAATCCCCTGGAAACCTGATACATTGAGAGCACCGTAATACCATTCGAGCAGCGTTTTGTATTTCAGCATGAGCTTACATAGGGTAAGTAAATTGAAAAAAAATATAAAAGTCCCATTTGAAACAACTGTATATTAACATTGATAACATAGGTATTGGCATACATGTGGAAAAAAAACTGACACATTTTCTTAAAATATGAGCGAAATGTGGCTCACTGAAGTAGAAGATCGGGCAAAATGTGCCATCTTTAGGAATTTAGGGGAGAACAACTGCTTTAATTTGCAAGCCACTACAATAATTAAAGGATTTGTACAAATAACCTCTTAGCAGGTTTTCTCCAGAAAATTACTTTTAATGAAAAAATTTGCGTTGTTAATGACCATGTTGGAAAAACATGGATACCATCTGGAGCAGACCAGGAAACCTTATGTGAGCAGTGACTTTATCATTCTTTTTTTGTGACGAAAAACCTAATTTCCAGCCATTGTTTTGCAGAGGCCTTTAGTAAGAGTATCGAATGGTATTACGCTGCTCTCAAGGTGTCGGATTTCCTGGGGTGCTTCACATAATGAGAAACTTTTTCTTTTGTGTCGAATGATCACGTTGCAATATGTCATGAATATGTTTAAGCAGGAATGTATATGTAAATGTTTACATTATTAAAAGAACACGATACGATCAGCAGAGATATTTCAATGTTATGAAACAACAACAATGACACAGTACCGGCAACACAATCATCAGTTGCCTTATTCGACTTAACAACACCATGATCACCATCAAAACGCTCAACAAAACTTTCTACATCTTTCTACGAATGACAGGCCCGTACGCAGGTGGGGGGGGGGGGGGCGGGGGACTCATGGGGCCGCCCCCCCCCCCACACCCTCAGCTGGCTGTCAAGTTAGGAAATTTTTAATGAAGTATCTACTGCAATTAGTCACTCAGAAAAAAGCCAACAGAACACTTTTCCTCACTACAAACGAGGAAATATTTTTTTTGTCCCTGATAAACAATGGAATTAGCGCTATTTTACTCGCCAGTGTTGATAAGGCTGGCAAAGGAAAGACAAGCAGCGAATGGAAGCAAACGATACAGGAGGTCGTAGGCATGAATATTGCTGACGTTAATAATTTGTGAAAAACCAATAATGTTGGAAACAATTAAAGAGGCGATATGGAAAATTGTTCATTACTTTGAATCTGCAAGTTTCTTTGTCAAAGCCCAAGGCCCGTAACTACGCCAAAAAATCAATGGACAGGAACGAAAGTCTTACTTCATCCGAAAGTTTTGTAGGCAGACTCACACACCAACTATCAGGTCAATATCTGAAAGCGTTTTGAAAAAAGTCTGGATAATGAAATGCCGGACAGACGGAAAGTTGAAGTGCCATATACCACTTTACCAGGGGCATAATAATCAGCTTAATATCTGAACGAGTTGCAAAAAAAAGCCCAGATGAAATCGGCTAATGTAGTGAAATTTAAGCCCAGGGCCCATAACTTCGTCAAATATCAATGGTCCGGAACAAGTTTCACACTTTATCGTTCGGTCATGTAGGTAGACTCGCAAACCAAAAATCAGCTCAATATCTGATATAGTTCTTAAACAAAACACGGTAAAATTGTGTTATAGAATAGTTTTTAGGTTCAATCTTATATCCCAGATGTTTACAATTTTGAGGATTTATCTGCGTTGATGGTGGTGAAAGTAAAACTGAGTAGCAGATGATGAATATTGTATTAGGAATTTACTTTCGAAATTTAAAGGAGGCTTCAATTCAAAGAGAAAATAGTATTTTGGTTGTGTGTCAGTCATACTTTATGATACTTTTCTTCATAAAGTTTTTATTTTATTTTCAATGTTTACTTTACTTTTTCATAAATTATCATACATTTCTAAAACTGCTGTAAACACCAATATTTAAAGCTTAACATTTCAGAAAGGTGCTGATTTACTTGTTATATTCCATACATTTATATTATAAAATGATTGTTAGCATTACAACTCACCTTGAAAAGTGCAAATAAGTAAAAAAAATAGGATGATGATGATGATGATAATCAGGGTTCTACTAAAAAAAACAACCAATCAAAGCACGCGTTACATTTCACGCGCGCTATTATATCTTCCTTTGAATTTTGAAGTCTACCTAAGGAAGATGCAATTATTCATGCGAATATTATAGCTAATCAGGGCTCTTCCAGAAATAACAGCTATTCAAAATCTTTTGATTCCACGCGCGTTGTTTAATCTTCAATTTTGCAATGTTGAAGATAGCATCTTGATATTTTTATGAATTTATAAATGTTGACATTAATTCATTGCTTTACATTGTGTAGTCATTCTCGTCTATTGTTATCGGGCCATACACGTCTTATCAATGGACTTTTGAAAGGAGTGTTTTCCTAACTTCTGATCAATGAAAACTTTGAGAACAGTTTTGAGTAACTCATTCGATCCCAATTATTATCGAGACATAGCATTAGTGCGATGATTCGTTTAACTGTTTATATTCGTTGTAATTTTTCTATATCCTAAACGAACTTCCAGTTGGGCTGGACAACTATACGACGGTTAATATTATATTTGCTACTAAAATAAGTATAATAAGAATTTTAGTGGGAAAAATGAATTGTTGTTATTTTGACGTGTGGTGTTTTAGCTGCGCTGATTATTGAAAAAATCTTTCACTAAGTTATGCAAGCATGAAATTTGGCAAATATTACCTTTAGGTACCCCTTTCTTCAAAATGCACGTTAGCCACTTGAAATTTCAAAATGGCGGCATTTTTCACGATGGCCGCCAATACTCTGTTTTTAGAAAAAAAATACCTTCAACACCCAAAAAATTGATACAAAGGGTAATTTAACTGATCCTGGTAGGGTAGAGGGTCCTTTAAACCATATCAAAAGTTTGCCACAATCGGACCTCCGGAATTTTTTTTTCAAGATGGCCGCCAAGATGACCGCCAATTTTCTATACATGATCATAACTATGCAACTATGCAATCAAATTTGATGAATGTGTTGTCTATACCTAAGTTTCAAGGGGAAAAGAACACATAAAGATCATCAGACATTGTTTAAGTTTACAATAGTACACACAAATCAAACATGGCGTCTAAAATGGCCGCCAAGATGGCCACCAAAACCTATAAATGATCATGACTATGCCAATATCCACTCAAATTTGATTATGTTGGTGGCTATACATAGGTTTTAAGGGGCACAAAACACATTAAGATCATCATACATTGTTTAAGTTTATTATATCACACACAAATCCGACATGGCGTCCAAAATGGCCTCCAAGATGGCCACCAAAATCTATTAATGATCATAACTTTGTAACTGTCCACTCAGAATTGATGATTATGGTGTATATACCGAGGTTTAGAGGAGCAAAGAACACATAACGATTGTCAGACATAGTTTTAGTGCATTATGTTGCACAGAAATCTCACATGGCGTCAAACAGCACAATACGAAGGACCGCAAGTCCATTACTTTTGACATGATGATTGTTATGTGAAACGCCATAGTTTGGACCTGCCGTGATTTTTGGATTTTGACAAGTGGATCGATAACTTTTAGCTTCAGGCAACACTGAATTTGCAGGGAATGATGCGTATCTTGTACCAGAAAATACAGTACCCTGGGCTGCAATTGTCATTCAATTTCTTGCTTATGATTAATATGTACAATGGGGACAAAGCGTGCATTCTGTCAACCATTGTAACGTTTGACCAACCCTTGTATTGGAAGGCTGCCGAAATCATCACTGATGCGCCGAAAAATAGTTTAAAGTGTTGATTAAAATTTGGGATGTTTCATAAACGTATGAACTTGCGGGGGGGGGGGACAAAGGATCCCTGATGGCAGAAACCGCTCTCATAAACATACTTTATTCAGTCCATAGAGAAATTGCGCAAAGTTTTGCACATTGAGCACGAACAACTGTCCAGAGGGCTTCGCGGGACCATCTTCTTGTTGAAAAGTGCATACACAGCCAGCTTACAACCAAATGACCAAGAAAAATCCAGACATTCAGATACTGCTGGATCATGCAAAGGATTTGTACTCTTCCCTTCTTAGGGGCAAAATGACGCAAGCAGATAAAATGTTATGCGATTTTTATCAAACACGAGAGGGCTACAGAGAAGAAGAAACATGAACTTGCCCAGACCTCAAAGACAAGCATAGTATAGCTGAATTATCAGCTTATGATTAACAATTCAAGGGTGTTGATTAAAGCATATCGTACTGGGTGTTGGCTGATTCATTAGCAGGCAGTGCCCGATTTGCTATCCATCTTTGCTGCAAATAAGCGACCTAGAGGAAACGCACCCAGACGTTTATCGAAAGTTCGGTATTGGGTTTCACGTCGTTCGTAGGAGCCATCCGTACTATGCTGGGCTAGGACGTGATCTTGTCATTTAGTACACATTGATGATGTGTTTATAGAGCACATGTGGTCTAACTCGCGGCAGCGAAATGGCCGAGGAAATGCAAACACCTTGGACCCTATCTGCATCATCCGAGCATAACAGTGGGATGCAGGATTTCACAGATCTGACATTTACTTCAATTTCACAACACAAAGATTCAACTGAGGCGTGCATCAAAGGGGATTCTGTTGCTCTATAGAACATGCAGACATAGATTACAACCTGCTCTCCATACACAGCTAACCCTTTTCTGAGAAACATGGTCAATAAGATAGTGGCTGGGTCAGATGTGAATGTTCATGCAGTTGAGGCGGTTGGGAAAACGATCATAAGAGATATCATAGGAAAGTCGGCCTTTGCTAAAAAATTCACGAGACAATACAGAGCCAAAGATCTTAGGAATCGCTTGGCTGTTAAGATCGCTTCTGACCGTGCTTTTTATCCTGCTCTTCTGTTCCAGCGTTTCCTGGTGGTGTCCAAATCTGGAGATCCTTCAATTGCAGTCGTATTGTCTTGTGAACTGAGCTCCCATCCTGTTGCCTTGTTTGAAGCCAAGAACATACTTTGTACAGCAGATAAGTCTCAGATCGCTCAGGCAATTTGAGAGTTAACTATTAACACATCATGTGAGGCTGAGATGAACTGTATTCATGAGACAGATGCATGATGGTGGCACTTTGTTGCATCCTTGACCATGGAGAAGGGTGACTTATTTAACGCAATAGCCAAGAATGATGTAGATTCATAGAAAATGCATTACTGACAAACGACAGTGGGGTTCGATGGCTACGAAGACGGTCATTATAGCAAAGACAGCACGCACAGGAGACAATGAAACAAACGTGAATCATAGTGTGAGTTTCAGCAAAGAGACAGAATGCTCGTGTTAAAAAGGAAGACTTTTTGTCCTTTTGACAGAAACAATACCGGCATGATGCTCGTGTTAAAAATTATGCTCGTGTTGATTAGCACAACTCTGCCTATGTTGTTCTGTTTTCAGTGGATGCAGACGTTGAAATTGTTAAAGAAACAGTATAACGATCCCGTCGTAGCACCACACAGTTGGTGGGCGAGGATACATATTTGCTCATCTACATCTTTCATTACTCCGAAAGGGACAATAACACCATCTACTTCTGTTTTGATGTAAATATATAGTCAAAGTAACACAAAGTGTATAATATTAACCTTTTGGAAGAACTCATGCGTATTCAGGCTGTAATAAATATTCATTGATTTTCAGCAACGATAAAAATGAAGTCTAAAGAAGTTAGTAAAACCTTATCCTATTTTGAAGTCATGTGCTAGTTTATTCTCTCTTCCAAATGTCATAAATTGGAGTTTATGATTATTCAACTGCTTAATGATTACCTCAACTCGATTGAAGTGTTCTTTGTCTCCTAAGCTATGGCGTTTTACATAACAACCATAACTTTTGAGCAACAAGTTATGGACTTGTGGTCATTTGTATTGTGTTAATGGCCATTTTGGTCGCCATGGTGGATGTTTGTGTAACATAATTAGGTTATATTTTGTCTGATGATATGAATATGTTATTTATGTGTTTTTTTTTCTCCTTGAAACCAGGGTATAGTCACCAAATTTATCAAATTTGAGTGGACAGTTACATTGTCATATTTTATTATCATCAAAAGGTTTTGACGGCCATGTTCGCCGACATTTCGGATTTGTGAGATATATAATAAACTTTAAAAAAATTCTGATGACGTTAATGTGTTCTTTGTCCCCTGAAACCTATCTATAGACACCATAATCTTGATCTAACATTGAGTGGAAAGTAACACAGTTATGGTCATAAATATGTTTTGGCGGCCATCTTGGCAGCCATTTTGGACACCATGTTGAATTTCTGTGTGACATTATTAACTTACACTTTGTCTGACGAAATTAATGTGTTCTTTGCCCCATGAAACCTGGGTATAGGCACCAAATTCATCAAATTTGAGTGTATAGTTAAATAGCTATGATCATAAATAGGTTTTCCGGCCATCTTGGCGGCCATTTCGAAGCTATGTTAGACGTGTGTGTACTATATTAAACTTAAACAATTTAATTTAAATTCAAACTAGTCAAATTGTTGTGTACGAAATCAAAATCAAGTAATATTCACAACAGTTAAACCTTTCAGAGAATTTGTTTCGTGTTTTTCATTTTTCAATCCTGACGGCGGCCATCTTGAAAACGGACGCCATTTTGAAATTTTGTATTGACTAACGTGCTTGATCAAATCTATAGTTACTGAAGAGTATATGTGCCAAATTTGGTGCTTGCATCACAAACTGAAAGATTTCTTAATAAATAGACTTAATCTGCTGAGATATTAAATACATCAAAATTACAACATTGTGTTTTAACGACATGCATGTTTCTATTGCGTGTATTCCAAACAATCATAAATATTAGCAATAAAACATATCATTGTACTTACATGATACGATGGACAGGATATGTAATTTAATTCGCTCGAATTAATGTAACAACTCTTAAACAACCTTAACACTCCTTGGTTACAAACCAAATGCTTCTTGTGCCCCAAACCGTGACATTACCACGTGACCAGTTAGCTCGTTACAGATTGGCCAGAGACGCTTATCTCATGGTTCAAACGTTTTGGGCTACTGGTTCCATGGATTGTCATTGTACTGAAGCTTCAGTAAGAAACTGAATAATCGTCTCACTTTCGGTAAATATGATACTAAATAAAGGATAAACGCCTACTGTATATTACAATGCAATTCGCGGGCTTAGCGAAAAACGGTCGTAACTGAGTTTGTGTAAACTTTTCAGTACGATAAAAATATAAATATTGTATTAATAGTTATCAGTAATACAAAATAATTTGCATAAATGTAGGTTTTGTACATTTATTTAAAGTTCACACAATATTCCTCTTTTGATATTATTGTAATCGGAGATATGTGTTAAATATCAAGATACGACTGTTTTGCGCTTAAAATCGTGTAATGCGATATTGTATTTTTTAGGCAAAAAGGTTGTATCTGAAAATCAGATCAGTTTATTTTCTGTTCATATTTCGTTATATGTATACCTGTATTCTGAATACTTGAAATATGTTTTTACTGAAATATTTTTTAATGATGGAAAAAAACTACATTTTATATTTATTTTAATTCAGGTTGGATTACCTGGGGGACATAGCATGTTTTAGATGTGCGTTTGTTTAACCTATAACTATATCTTTAAAGTATAATCAGTTTATTTGAACAAAAAAATTTAATTATGTAAAGGTATGCAGACATACTAGAAACAGAAAAATGATCATAAATCAGTGACTGGGGGCCTATACAGAATTATTAAATCGAGACTTTACGATTTTGTCAAATATTTATGAATTTTATAAAATGCGTATATAGCAAATTATTCATATATTTCAATATAAATTAACATAAAAGTTAAGAAGAACATGTGTCGGAACATGCGAAATAAGTCAGATATTTAATTCTGAAATCGAAAATGGATGTACAGTCGAATTCGAAAGAATGCAAATCATGCATGTACGATGTGAATTTAAATTTAGTTTTACGGATCATTTTAATTTTTCTGCAACAATATCTTTTCATACGACATACGAACACCAACTCCGATCCTAATAAAAGACGAATGTTTTGGTTATTGCAGGAAAATATGTACGAAATATCTTCGTCACACTCGGCTCGCGCGCTAATTTGTCTTTGCTGCATTTTATGAAATTCGTCTTCAATGTATTTTTGTTCTTGTCTATTTTGTGTGATTGTATAATAAATTTATCAAAATATCACAATGTAACACATATTAACATTGTATAGTCTCGCTTTAAGTAGAAGACCAAAACATAAAAAGAAATATATCATCATATCTTTACATCTGTTTAAAATCATTTAGAATTTGTTTTGTAACTATTATAATTCAACAGAGTTTAAGTCAAAACAAGTATATCTTATCAGCTTATTTTTATTAAAAAAAAAGAACTTTGTTATTAAAAGCAGGCATAAAAGTCGCTTTCTGAATTTAAATACAAACTATTCAAATATAAGTGTGATATAAGAAATATGATAAGACAGAAACAAGTACAGAATCCTTGTAATCTTTTTAATACCTTTTGAGCATCATATATCATTGTCTCAGTCTGACATGCTACGCATTGGTACAATTGTCTCAGTCTGACCAGCTACAAACTTGTACCATAGTCTCAGTATGACATGCTATTTTCTGGTACAATTGTCTCGGTTTGACATGATACATACTGGTACCATTGTCTCAGTCTGACATTCTATATACTGATACGATTGTCACAATCTGACATGCAACATGCTTGTATAATTGTTATAGTCTGACATGCTGCGTTTTTGTACCATTGTCACAATCTGACATGTTGTATGCTGGTATAATTGTAACAGTATGACATGCCACATAGTTGTATAATTGTCACAGTCTGACAAGCTGCATACTGGGATAATTGTAACAGTCTGACATGCTATGTTATGGTACTATTGATACAGTCTTACATGCCACGTACTGGTTTATATGCCACAGTCTCAAATGCAACATACTGGTAAACTTGTCACAGTCTGACATGCTACATACTGGAACCATTGTCACAGTCCGACACGCTACCTTCTGATATAATTGTCACAGTCTGACAAGCTGCAAGTTGGTACTATTGTCACAGTCTCACATTATAAATACTGGTATAGTTGTCACAGTCTGACAAGCTATGTAGTGGTACCATTGCCACAGTCTCACATGTTACCTACTTATAATATTGTCACAGTCTGACATGGTACATAATGGTACGATTTTCACAGTCTGACATGCTTCCTACTGGTATAAATGTCAAAGTCTGACAAGCTACGTAGAGATACCATTGTCACAGTCTTACATGCTACATACTGGTATAATTGTAAAAGTCTGACATGCTAAACGTACCATTACTATTGCCACAGTCTCAGATGATACGTACTGGTACCGTTGTCACAGTCTCACATGCTACGTACTGGTATAATTTTCACAGTCTGACAAGCTAAGTAGTGGTACTATTACACACTCTCACATGTTATCTACTGATATATTTGTCCTTGTCTGACATGATACATACTGAAATCATTGTCAAAGTCTCAGATGCTATGTACTAGTATTATCGTCACAGTCTCAGATGCTACATGTTAGTACCATTGTCTAAGTCTCACATGCTACACAGGTATAATTGTCACAGTCTGACATGCTACATACCGGTATAAGTGTAACAGTCGCACATGCCACATACTGGTACCATTGTCACAGTCTCAGATGCTATGCACTGGTGCCATAGTCACAGTATCACATTCTTAGTATTGGTACCATTGTCACAGTCTGACATGCTACATACTGGTGAAATCGTCACAGTCTCAGATGCTGCGCACTTGTACAGTTGTCATGGTCTCACATGCTACATACTGATATAATTGTTACAGTCCCACATGCCACATATACCATTGTCACAGTCTCACATTCTACGTACTGGTACAATTGTCACAGTATAACATACTACGTACTGGTATAATTGTCACAGTCTGACATGCTAAGTACTGGTACTATTATAATAGTCGGACATGCTAGGTACTGGTACTATTGTAACAGTCTGAAATGCTTTGTATTTGTACCATTGTATCAGTTTAACATACTACGTACTGGCCGCATTGTCACAGTCTCAGATGCTATGCACTTGTACTATTATCACAGTCCCACATGCTACCTTCTGGTACCATTAACTGTCTGACATGCTGTGTACTGGTATAATTGTCACCGTCTGACTTGCTACGTACTGGCATAGGTGAAACAGTCTGATATACTAGGTACTGGTATAACTGTCTCAGTCTGAACTGCGAATTTCACAGTCTGAACTGCTATGTACTGGAACCATTGTCACAGTCTGACATGCTACGTGCATATGCCATTGTCAAAGTCTAACATGCTACGTACAAGCATTATTGTCACAATCTAATATTATACATACCGATACCATTTTCACAATCTGACATACAATGTTCTGGTACCATTGCAGCGATTGATTTCATTTTTTTTATAAAGTGCCGGAAAATGGCATTTTTCAAATTAGGAAAAAACAACAAATTTCCTAATTGCTGTAAAAAAATCAAAATTGAAGATAACTAAAAAAACATCGCACATTTTCATTCGTTTTCCAATGCTACTCTATGAATTGAACCTAAGTAAATATAATATTGACCGCTTGACAACATTAAATTATAAATGTTAATGTATTTGGGAGCAAACAAATCAAATGCACACATTTTCTCAATTTCTGTTTTTTTCTCGCACAATTTTCCGGATTAGGCTGGTATTTTCCCAATGGGTTACAACAGTCACAGCATTGTCTCAGTCTGTATGTACTGGTATCATGGTCACAGTTTGACATGCTATGTACTGTAACTTTTACACTATAATGTTAATATTCATTTTCAGTGCAAAGCGGTTGCAACTGCAGATACGCCGTTTTGCTTTGAAAATAATTTCATCTTCAGATTTGACCTTTTGCCAAATGACAGTTTTGGTTTTTTAAGCATAATTTAGTTTTAATATTTTTTCAGATTAGTGATATTGAAACTATAGCGAAAAATATGCAAAAACTTCATAAAAAAATCATTTACGACCGTTTTGCGCTAAGCCCACGAATTGCAAGTTTTTATAATTTGTCTATTCGTGTATTACTGAAACGACACAGGGCTTACTACATGACAGTTAAACACCGTTAACGCTTTATTTAAACCACCCAGATACACTTTGTCGTGCATGCAATAATACATTATATTGTTGTTGCATCCTATTATTATTTGTCTCATTGCAATCTTAAAGATATATGCTTTAAAAGCAATCGTTAAGCTTTTTAAAACATATTATTTATCGCTTTAACACTGAACATACATTCTCGAAATCGAAAATTCTTAAGATAATAGTTATCACACATTTTGATTAAAGTTAGTCCTCAATTAAAGTTTTACCCATTCAGTAGTATACACAAATTATTATTTAGATCGTGTTTTTTACTCTCTCTGATAGTTAGTAAGTGAATAACTGTCTTTGTACACATAAACGTGATTAATTTAACCAAATCTAAATGTGTTATAATAGATGACTTTTCTTGTATATTGTAACGTAATAAAAACTTATCCTTCTACTGTCTTTGCTTTAATCATACATGTATGCCAAAGTGTAATCGTACCAAATGTTTAGACAAAACAGATCTACTAGGGATCACCCGATAATACCAAACTATGCTATGGTATTAAGGTTAACTTCATTACAGAACATATGGTTGATACTTGATGAAACGGTTCATTGCAATATCATAATATATATCTGTACATGCCATTGATTTCTTTTAAGTCGGTTGCGATTCTCGCATCTAAATTTGTATTATTTAAAAATATAGACGAAATACGTTTTATAATGTATATTATTTACGTTTTTTGCAGTATACTGCGAATAAAACATGATCACTTTCATATACATGAGTTATATTTATTGTCTTAAAGTAATTTTAAACTCAAATATTTCAAACATATAATAACCGTGGTTGTAAATACATTGAGCCATACCTTGAAACGTATTCACCGCTTAACCCGAACGGTTTTAAATAGCCCATGTTTAGTAGCGATACATTGTTTATCATATTTCTTAAAAAGGAAGAAGGAACATGCCTTGTATTACATTTCATACACTTCATACTTGGCTGAATGCGTTTAAAGTTTGCAAATAATTAAGCATAGAGCCGAAATTGAATAGAGAATTGGCTTATGTATCTGTCTAAAAGCGTAGTACAATAATAGACGACATGTTAAATAATGACTAATACATTGTAAAGTCGTGTTTTAATATAAATTTAAAATGTTTATATATTGTAAAGTCGTGTTTTAAATATAAATTTATATTTAAATCGTATATGTATTTTATTAAATATAAATTACAATTGCGATTTTCTATGCACTGCTTCAGACAAAACACTTTTATGGTTAACAGATTCATTTAATGACAATTTTCGAAAATATTTGTCCAAGATTCAAAAGAGAATGTAAACATTACATTCTAAGAAGCGAAATAACGCTCCTTTACAGAATAGTTAAAATTGTTTCGATTTTTTTAAATCAGCAATACATTTCATAGTCAGCATTTGATAAAGGTGTCATCAACACTTAGGAAATAGGGCTTTTAATAACAAATAATTGAAAAGCCTGAATGGTTCACACTTAAAAATAATTGTTTATAAAACAATACAAAGATAACTTTTGCTTTCCAAACTTCAAAGTAAATGGTGGGCATGACGGTAATGACAGAAGGTGTTTATCGCCGACCAAACTTTTGTTAACTTAAACAGACCAAACATAATGATATTTAACCTGTGAATCTTCCTCCAGAAAATGTAATGACAATGCATCTTGAGGCTTCCACTGTCATTGTGAAAATGTATTTGTAAGTATCTTACTACATTTGTTTTGAAATGCCAATGTATCTTAAGGATGTTCCTGACACTGTCTCCTGAGTATGTAATTGCATTGGTAATATGGCTTGAGGATGTTACTAAATAGGTTCTGATGCTGCTTCTCGCAGGTGTCACTGTATAGGTACTGTCACTGCCTCTGCCTGATGCCACTTCATAATTTACGACATTGCGGTTTGAGAATGCCATTGATAAGGGAAATTACAATGTCTCTATATGATACCACTGTATAGGTACTGACAATGTCTTTTGTGACTGTCACTGTATAAGTACTGAAACAGCCTCTCGTGGAATTCACTTTGTATCTTCCTCTACATTTGATAATGTAACTCTATAAATACTGGTATTAGCTCTGTCTGATGTCACTTCATTTGTTTTGCCATTGCGACGTGAGGATGCCATTGAATAGGTAATGACAATTTCTCTATATGATGTCACTGTATAGGTAATGACACTGTCCCTTGTAGATTCCACTGAATAGGTACTGAAACAGCCTCGCGTGGATCTCACTTTATTACTTAGGACACTGTTACTTGATGATGTTACGGTATAGGTACTGATGTATGATGTCAATACATTGGTCCTGATTGTTGTAATGACACTGTCTGTTTAGGAAGTTATTGCATTAAAAATGTCTGTTATGGATGTCAATGCATTTGTAATGTTACTGTCTCTAGAACATGTTGTTATAATGATACTTAATAAGTCTCTTGTGGAGGTCAACGCATTGATACTGACAGTGTCATTTTATTATTTTATTGTATTGTAAATGGCATTGATTCTTGAGTACGTTATTGCATTTCATTATCTCTCTTGGTATTCAATGAATTGGTACTGGTCATATATAAAATGACACTGCCTTATGTCGATGTTATTTCATTTGTAATTATACTTCTCGTGTAGAAGTTTTTGAATTTATTCTGTCATTGTCCTTTGAGAATTTCATTTCATTGTAACGGACACGCCACTGGTTGCCGATTTTAGTGTATTGGTACTGACACGGTCTGTTTGATGCTGTTATTACATTGGTACCGACACTGCCCCTTGATGATGTCATGACAATTGTACTGACACGGTTTATTAAGGATTTTATTCATTGGTTTTAACACTGAATCATGAGAATGTCATTATTTTGTTACTGACACTGTCTCTTGTGGATGTGATTACATTGGTACTAACACTGCCTCTTGAGGATGTCATTGCATTGGTACTGACACTGTCTTTTGTGGATGTCACTGCACTGGTACTGACACTTTCTCTTGAGGATGTGATTTCATTGGTGCTGATAGTGCCTCTGGAGATGTATTTCGATTACTACTTCCACTGTCTCTTGAGAATGTCATTACATTGGTACTTACATTGTCTCTTGAGGATGCCACTACATTGGTACTTACACTGTCTCTTCAGATGTCATTACATTGGTACTAACACTGTCTCTTGAGATGACATTACATTGGTACTTACACTGTCTCTTGAGGTTGCCATTACATTTGGTCTGACACTGTCTCTTGAGATGCCATTACATTGGTACTGACACTGTCTCTTGAGATGGCATTACATTGGCACTGACACTGTTTCTTTAGATGCCATATATTGGTACTAACACTGTCTTTTGACATGCCATTACATTGGTACTAACACTGTCTTTGAGATGCCATTACATTGGTACTGACACTGTCTCTTGAGATGTCTTTCCATTGGTACTGACACTGTCTCTCGAGATGTCATTACATTGGTACTTACACTGTCTCTTGAGAGTGCCAATGCATTGGTACTTCCACTGTCTCTTGAAAATGTCTTTACATTGGTACTGACACTGTCTCTTGAGATGTCATTACATTGGTACATACACTGTCTCTTGAAATGTCATTACATTGGTACTTACACTGTCTGTTGAGGGTGTCATTACATTGGTGCTGACGCTGTCTCTTGAGATGTAATTACATTGGTACTTACACTGTCTCTTGAGGATGTCATATCATTGGTACTTACACAGTCTCTTGAGATGTAATTACATTGGTACTTACACTGTCTCTTGAGATGTCATAACATTGGTTCTTACACAGTTTCTTGAGATGCCATTACATTGGTACTTACACTGTCTCTTGAGGGTGCCATTGCATCGGTACTTACACTGTTTCTTGAGGGTGCCATTACATTGGTACTTATACTGTCTCTTGAGGGTACCATTGCATTGGTACTTACACTGTCTCTTGAGGATGTCACTGCACTGGTACTTACACTGTCTCTTTAGGATGTCACTGCACTTGTACTGACACTGTCTCTTGAGATGTCATTACATTGGTACTGACACTGTCTCATGAGGTTGTCATTTCATTGGTGCCGACACTGTCTCTTGAGATGCCATTAAATTGGTACTGACACTGTCTCTTGATATGTCAAAACATTGGTACTGGCACTGTCTCTTGAGGTTGTCCTTTCATTGGTACTGACACTGTCTCTTGAAGATGTCATTTCATTGGTATTGACACTTTTTCTTGTAGAAGTCGTTGCACTGGTTCTGCGACAATCTATGTTGGATCTGATGACATTAATACTGACATAACCTCTTGAGGATTACACTGCATTAGTATTGACACTGTCTCTTGAGGATGTTATTGCATTTTTACTGACACTGTTTCTTGGTGATAACGTTGCATTGTTTCTGACACAGTCTCTTGAGGATGTCGTTGCATTGGTTCGGACACAATCTCTTTTGGATTTGACTACATCAATACTGACATGTCCTCTTGAGGATGGGATTGTATTTGTATTGGCACTGTCTCTTGAAGATGTCATTGCATTGGTACTGACGCTTTTTCGGAGATATCATTGCATTGATACTAACACTGTCTCTTGATATGTTATGGTATTGGTACTGATACATCTTTTTAATGTTGTCATTACATTGGTAAATCGTTATCGTTGCATTGGTACTAACACTGGCTCTTCGAGGATCCCATTGCATGGGTACTAAAATTGCCTCTTTAGGATGTCATTCCATTTTTTGCTACAGTCTATAATACAGATAATATTGCATTGGTACTGACTCCGTCCCTTTTTTATGGCATTACTACTCGCACTGTCTGCTGAGGATGATATTGCATAGGTACTGAGAATTTTCATGAGAATGTCTATGCATTTGATCTGACACGTTCTAATAAGGACGTTATTGCACTGGTACTTACAATGACTCTTTAGGATTTATTAGATTTTTTTAATTTTTGTTTCTGAACTATATATTAAACAATTAAAACTTAAAGTATGTTACCACAACATCTGTTGCGTTGTTATATGTCTAAGTATGTTCGATATTCGAGAAATTTTCAACAACAGCGTACTTCTATGTGCGTATATGTGCAATTTACATACATGTCAAGGTCATGTACGCATGGTACATGTATACACTGATAATATACATAACGTTTATCTGCTCTTAAATGATATTTACATGTTTATACAATATGGTATATAGTATAACGGCATAATTCCAAAATGTATGGAACAACCCAGTAACTACATCAATACAATATGTATGTGTATGTGTTGTACGACATACAAAGTATGTTTTATGCTCAAAACTTGCTTGTTGACCTATTTTACATTTATATTGTTTCATAACAATGATGTCAACAATTAAACTAAGCTTGCAATGATTGTAAAGCATTCTGTTTAAATGCAGCCTCCTGTCGTTTGTAGTCATAGCTATTTAGTCCTGGAATCACTTTAGTTCTTTTTTTCATTTCGAAAATAAGCCCATATAAGAAACTTAAATTATCTAAAAGACACACTCGCATTCGAGTATTTTTATGCACGAAATGTAAGGAACAGTTTAAGAAAATATCATGAACTATTACAGTCGGTTTAAGCAGAATGAGTGTCATATACCTTTCGCGCGTGATGTTTTTTTAAGATGTTAAGATTTTCTTAAGAAAATATCAAAGGAAGCCGGATGTCAAACTCCGAACTATCAACGTATGTTTTTTGAAATATTATATTCATAACGTGTCACATTACATATCATATTAATACGATGTTAATACGCTTGTATTTTAATTGTCTTCCATTGATATAAGTTCAGACTTTCAACTTCTAAACACAAAATTAAAAAAAAACATGGAGCGGCTATCGTAATGTGTGTGAAAGATGTTACTGACCCGTCCGTAAATGCACATACAGTAACAGATTTTTGCCTTGTCGCCCAAAATCACGCAAGCGATCATGTCCTATCAGTCAACATATTGTTTACGTACTTTAATCGGGTTACTAATAATAGGGTAAGAAAACAGTACGTTGCAAAATAAAAAGAACCTCAAAACTGTCGAATTTCATATTCAACTTAACCTTATTATCATTAAAAATGGGAATTTCTTCGTTTCTTCTTTCTTTGTTTCATATTCAGACTTTTCACCCATCTGCGAAAAACCACCGACCTTCTTGTGCAAATAAGTTACTTGATAAAGATGCGGAAGTCTTTACAATGAAATGGCAGTTTTATAATTTCATAATGTAATATGAGTATGGTTTTATCGCTGACAAGAATATAGCTTTTAAATGATAAACACGTTACAGGTAAAGGTCATTGCTCATTGCTTCTACTAAATTTCAACGTTTTTACATTTGATGTGCTTAAGCAATTACATTTTCCTTTAACCGAAAATGTGTATACGTATGCAAGCAATGTGTGTGATAACGCACATCCTTTCCATACTATACGGTTTTGATATTGTATTTTAAATAACAGAATGTAAAACAATGTTTAAACCAATATTTACGTAATAAATGAACTTTCTATATCCGGCATTTTGTAATGTCTTAAGAATTTCAATCATTGTAACCAACATTTATGAACGTGTCTTAACATGAAAAAATGAGCATAGAACATTCCCTTTGATCCTTATAAAACCAATATGAAGTCGCTGTCCCCAATCAAACGTAACCGGACTTTGATAAACCGATGACCGAATATTGACCAATGGATATCATCGTACGATTGTTTAGACGGTATAAGGTATTTGATACATGATCGTTTTGCAAAGAAGTCGTTCATTTTGATAAAGCTTCCAACCCGTTATTGCGTACTGTCAATAACCTTTGTGAGCCCACCAGTTGAGTCAACCTATATACTGCAGGGGTGTTTGCCATCATAATGCACTTTATACCCCCTTTTCTATGTTAATGTTAATTTATCCCATGTAACATGATCATAAACATTCCAAAACATTTTTGCCATTAAGATATTAAAAATTGAATAAAGTCACCATACGCCGACGTAAACACTGAACACCTACGGGTTGTACGATAAGCAGGAAGATATGTACATTTTACCAAAAAAGCACATTTCGACGAAGCTTTTGTATTACATTCATAAGAAATTTTGCCAACTATCAAAATAGCTTTCAAAATTCGTATAAAAAGATTTGAGAATTGTAAATGGTATGAAACGAGAAAGCGAAAACGAAAAAAACTTTTTTACCTTAAACAGAAGCTCAACTGATATCTAGCTTTGATTCATGGTATTCACACAAAAGAAAGTATATATGCACGTGGCATTGGCTTTCATTCCAATCAAATTTACAATTGTGATATTTTGAAAACAGTTGAAATACTTTGCATAGATCAATGGAAGATTACATAATGATTAAGAGCAACTAGAAAGTAAATTAAACTTTCGTGAGACAACTTTTTCCTAAGACATGACACACCAGCTTAATGCTACCAGGCTAACCTTTGATAAATGAAGTGATAAATAACTTTCTACGTTGTTTAACATGTTTGCTGAACTGATATTAAAAGATAGCTCTTCTGCTGTAAAAACAAACTGCGATAACAAAAAACACACGATTGTTTGATATTTTGGTAGGGCAAATCAAACGAAAGTCTCATCAATTTGATATGGTTGTATGTGCATTATATATGCCTTAGTTGTTGTTATTAAAAATACAGCATTCAAAATGTATACTCATGCATATTAAAGCTCGTGACGTCATCATTCAATTGAACCACGTCATTTGTTCGAATTCCATTAGAAACACTATTATTTATATTTTGTTTTAATTTGTAAATATGTTTGCCTTATCTGTTATTCAGGTAGGCAGATTCTCAATATGGTCAGCGCAATTGAAACGTTATAAGATAGCTTGTTTTACTGCACAAGGAAAACGTCCTTGTTATTAAATGCAAATATAAACATTTTATACATGTATTGAAAAATGTCAAGATTCACGTTGTCTCCGCATGCTAACATGAAAATAAGTCAAGCATTTTCATACAAGCTCACAAATGTGTTTTAAATATGTTTGCCTTAGCTGTTATTCAGGTAGGCAGATTCTCAATATGGTCAGAGCAATTGAAACGTTATAAGATGGCTTGTTTTACTGCACAAGGAAGACGTCCTTGTTATTAAATGCAAATATAAACATTTTATACATGTATTGAAAAATGTAAAGATTCACGTTGTCTCCGCATGCTAACATGAAAATAAGTCAAGCGTTTCCATACAAGCTCACAAATGTCAGCTATAATGTATTATATTCAATAATTGTTAAAGCAGGGAATTATTACATAATATAAATGGTTTAAACGAAGTTTACAGCCTTTTATACTTACATCTGCGCGATGGAAAATACGTTTGGTCACATGTATTGAAACAACAGGAAACTCTTTATTGTGAATTTAATACGCCTATTTATTTTTAAAGTTATCTCCAGTTAACAGAGCGCCTTACAGAGTATTCACGGACTAAATTGTGAACTGTATAATACAATAAAGTATCAACTCAAAAGATATGTAAGAACTAAAAAATAAACATGTGTACACGGGAAAGCATCAATCGCGCAAGATTTTATTATTAAAGTTCTCTTATTCCTCTACATGTATGCCACGGTGACATCACAAGGAGTTTTTATGGAATATATAAAGGGAGTAACTTTTATTACATGCATACGATGCTTGTGAATTAAAGCAGCATTAAATGCCATGTTTTATTTGTAATTCCCACTGTCGGCGGCTGTGCTTGTGGTGGATCTTAAAATAGCACTGAATCGAAACCGGATGTTTATAGCAGACGGCAGTTTGTCAAAACTTGAATTACCCACTTCTACCCAAATCTACCCAAATTTTCCCACATCTACCTAAATCTACATCAAATATATCCAAATCTTGTAAAAATAATTATTGAATATCATGTTTGTGTTTTGCTTCATCTTTACTCGTCACAATGTTAAATTTCTCCCCCCTAAAAAAATACTTCAAAAGTAAATATAGGTTACATAGCACTTACTATTTTATCTCCCCAAATCTACATCCCAAATCTTTTAAAAATAAGTCTGCTACGTCTTGTTTGTGTAATGCTTTATCTTAACTCGTCACAATGTTAAATTTCCCAATAAAAATACTTTAAATCAAATATAGGTTACACACTACTAAATATTTGATCTTCCCAAATCGATCCAAATTTACCCAAATCGGCATCAAATACACCCAAATCTTTTTAAAATAATTATTTTACATCATGTTTGTGTAATGCTTCATCTTATCTCGTCACGATGTTTAATTTCCCCAAAATAATACTTTAAATCAAATATAGGTTACACACCACTTATTATTTGATCTTCCCAAATCTACACAATTCCAAACTAATTCAAGCTACTTTTGTCATAAATTTAGTGAAAATGTTGAAAAGACCAACAAATGTATTATTTTTTTTATAAGATAGCGCTAAATCAAGGTACGTAATAAAACATAGAACAGTCAATCAATAACAGCGTACTGAAAGTGCAGTGTCAGTATCAAAAGCGAACTGTTAAATGTAAGTACTGTAATAATCATTTGACCAGTTAAATTTTCAATTATAGAATAACATGAAACTTTTGTATGAATTCAATTTCCATGGACTATATCGTACGAATTTGATGTTAAGCGCGCTACATAATGTCAATGAACGATGGCGCCCACTAAAACACTAAAACAACATGCCTCAACGGGAATCAATTGTGTGACAATAAACACATACATAAAGCACGGAACGCGCATCTTTGTTGTTCCAAACAGGGGTTAAGTTTCGATAATCGGTACTATTCGTATGGTATAGTCGCAAACATTTAACTTGAGATCGGGGCGTGGGGTGGCGTTTAGCGTAGACGTTAATGGCGCGTTTATTTAAAACTGGTAAAGGCAATCGCTTGAGACTTCAGTGTGATTATTTGATTATTAAATCTTCCAAAATCTACCCAAATCTACATTAATATTTGAACAATAATTATTTGACATGGTGTGTGATGGGCACTATTGTTGTTGTAAATGCTTCATCTTTACTTGTGACAATATGTAATTTCCCCCAAAAAATACTTTAAATCAATGATTTATTTTCTGGCTTCTCTGGTACCCAATACATTTTGGTCATTAATGTTATCGTTGTAGTTTATGTTATTGTCCTTTAGATAAAACTTGTTTAACACGTGTTTTAATTTGTTTGTTGCCATACTCAACAATTTCAACAATCAACTCGAAATGGTTGGCTTTTCAACTACCCAAATCTACCGCAAATCTACCCAAATCTACACAAGTCTTTTAAAAAATCTACACAAGTCTTTTAAAAATAATTATAGTACATAATTTTTGTGTGATGGACACTTTTGTTTTTAATGCTTCATATTTACTCGTACCAATATGTAATTTCCTAATAAAAATAATTAAAATCAAATATAGGTTGCACACCACTTACTAATTGATTTCTTTTCTGGCTACTCTGGTATCCAATACACTTTTGGTCAAAATTGTTATCGTTGTAGTATATGTTATTCACTATAGTTCTTTAGATCAAACATTTTCACATAACTGAGCTCGTCAATTGAAAATCTTAAGAAACGATATATGTACAGTTTTATTTATTTTTTAATCACTTTTCCTGTAAACAAGGATGTGTCAATAAAAGAGGTGCTTCAGTTTTTTTTTTTCAAGATTTTAAAGTTGTCGTCAACACTTATGATATCTTTTATCGAAACATTGAGGTTTATGTGCTTATACAGGATGTTAATATACACCCAATATTTATCTATGATTATTTTCCCGGTGAACAAGGATACGTTGAGAGTCGAAGTGGTTCGTGTTTGTTTTTTTAAAGATGTACGTCATTATTTGTTTAGCAAGTGCAATAGAACGAGATTTACTTCAAATATCGGTAAAACGGTCAAATGTTCACATCCCTTCCAACCTTTAAAATGCGTGCCACTGCGTAGGTTCTGACCTTGCCCGAATTATATATTATATATTTTAAAAGCAAATGACTAATGATTTCCTACCCGGACAAAGTTCAACCTATCCGGAAGACACTGACCAACTGCGTCAAAACTGTATTTTTTTGGAAAACAAAAAACGCTGGTATACTTTAAATTACATTTCCATGAGGCGTAAACAAAGTTGTTTGCATCCCCTTACCAGACCGAACCTTATTTTTGTGTGCAGTCCCTTAACATGTTCTGGTATTAATGGTTCAGTTTGTGATCATGTTTGCTAAAATTGATCATATTCATAAAATAAACTATTAATTTTGATTTAGTGTTTGTAACATGCGATCATATTTGCTAAATTAACTTTAAATTAACAACAAATACATATTGACTACTGTTAAATAAAGATTGGGACTTTTTCTGCATGTCTAACATATTCGTATTAAAGTGGGAATCATCAAACACATGTTGAAGAACAAAATTAAGCTGACCTACTTATCGTCATTCTGATTGTGATGTTA
The DNA here is from genome assembly GCF_020536995.1 of Dreissena polymorpha. Taxonomy (NCBI): domain Eukaryota; kingdom Metazoa; phylum Mollusca; class Bivalvia; order Myida; family Dreissenidae; genus Dreissena; species Dreissena polymorpha. The sequence goes on along the minus strand of NC_068368.1, from coordinate 51,117,318 downwards.
GTTGACACAAATGGCATTTTCTATTTTGGCCTGGGGTTGAATCTTTGCACTTGTTCTTTATATGAGATACAGGATATAATATACATTCAGGATATAATACTTAAGCCGATTTTCAGACATGATTACGGATGTTTTGCAAAAGCAAAGACGTCAGCAGACGCGAATAATTGACACGAGCTACTTCATTCGGATAGGCAAAACACTTATTTTGTCGTGTCATAGAAAATGTAAGTCGTTTAAGGGGCATACAATAAAGTAAGATTATAACAACAATATTAAAGCATTAACAAACACTCCACAACTTTTAACATATCAGTTATTGTACTAGTACTCTGCGATATCAACTTTCTGTTTAAATATATGAAGCTTAATTTTGTATCCCTCCAATACCTATGCCTTTAAGATCTTGATGGCAGTGAGAAACTTTAGGCTTAAACAAATTTGGTATTATTTCAAGATAATATGATTACACTTTAATTTAGATTTCGACGTAACTAAGATTGCATAAGTTTGTTAATCGCGGTTTTCCGGTGCAGAACAGTAATTTATTAAATTAGGGCTTACTCGCGGGATTTTTTTTTAAATCAATGGCTATTAAGATCTAATATACTCGCTTTAAACATAACAGATAGTTTTAACAATGTTGGTGACCCACACTTTTTATGTAAACAGATGGAATATCACGCTGAATGTATCGTCCTAATAACTCTCCTTAAATACTAGCAGATGTTAACAAGACTTTTTCTCCTTATAATTATGTTAGTGAGTAGCAATTTATTGTTTTCCTATACACATTTTTTATCGATCTTTGTGAATTTAGTTTGATCAACTTTTTTTGTAAAAGCTGGGCTAAATGCATGTGAAGTCTAAACTGGCTTATCAAGACGACACTTTTCGCGTAAATGGACTTATTTGTTTAATGGAAGTCTCTCTTTACCGAAAATCAAATTTTAGTTTCGTCTGTACAGGCTTATAAAGGACGACTCTCGAGGCCAAGCCTCGAAGGCTTTTATTAAGCTTAACTCATATTTAGTAACTTTTCCAACAATTTTAATGCATAGCAAATTAGAGTTGTTCGATCAGCTTGGTTTACAAATTTTAAAGTATGGGTCAGAATCTGGGGCTTAACTGAGTCAATGGCATCATCATCATCATCATCATCATCATCATCATCATCATCATCATCATCATCATCATCATCATCATCATCATCATCATCATCATCATCATCATCATCATCATCATCATCATCATCATCATCATCATAATCGTCATCGTCGTCGTCATCGTCGTCGTCGTCATCATCATCATCATCATCATCGTTATCATCATCATCATCATCATCATCATCATCATCATCATCATCATCATCATCATCATCATCATCATCATCATCATCATCATCATCATCATCATCATCATCATCATCATCATCATCATCATCATCATCATCATCATCATCATCATCATCATCATCATCATCATCATCATCATCACAATCATAATCATCATCTATTAGGTCAGCACCTACAAGAGGGAAATCGTTTAATTATTTAAACACAAATGTTTGTCGTACTTGGTCATCCCGTCTGGAAATCGTTCCTAAACGCCTGAATAGGCTACCCTTATTTGCCAGTTTGCTTTGAATTACACAGTTTGGATTCAATTTTATATTGAAAAGCATTGTGCTAAAATATGTCATTTTCAATACGCAATGGTATTTTTTAAAGATCCTGCGAACATGGGTATTATGCCACATGCGCCCCAGCATAGCTATAGCCCAGCCTGCGCATCTCGCAGTCTGGTCAGGAGATGAATAATGAGACCATTAAACCTTGCGTGATTATATAGCGGACAGCGTCGCCTCTGACCAGACTGCCCAATTGCACAGGCTGGGCTATAGCTACGCCGGCCGAAACGCCTTAAGACCCATTTTCGCATGACGAGGCTATGCAAGTGTATTCTATTCAACGTTCTCACCTCCATCCCATATGCTCCCCAGAGAGTCTGTTGGTGAGATCATGGAGGTCACTGATGGTTACACCTTGAGGTTAATGTCATTATCAAATCTCAAATTAGAGATAGGTCTGCAAGCGATGGAGATGGAGTTGTTGTGCTCTTGAAGGTCTCCTGCATAATCTTCGCAAGGAACATGTTATACATCGATGTCCTGACGAAGTGTCCCATCTGTGCATTAAGAAGTAATGCGCTGCTGTCGTTTCCGTAGAGTTCTAGGAGGACTTGAACCAGCCCTTAGTCCATCAAATGCAATCGCTCGCTAGACCAGCATGTAACATATAACGAAGTCGTTATACATATAGGACGTGTTGTTAAATATATATGGAGAGATATCATTATGTATGGACAATACATTATATAGTTTCTTCGTAGGTGTTTGGGTGGTACATCAATGTTTTATTTTAATCATTTTATATTAAACTTAAAATATCTTACCTGTTAATGCGTAAATCCCGTGATATTTCACACCTGTGCTATTTAAAACCGGATGACGGTACTGAAACATGGAAGATGAATACAAGAAGTCTGACTGATTGGTTTGTTTTCCCTCGGAGCTTCGGTTATAAAAACCATTGTCCGAGCACTCTGCTTAACATCAATTCTCTGCTGTAAAAAGGCAGTGGTCAGCCCGGTTTAACTGGGCTGAACAATATATACAGAGGGACTTTGCAGAGTGGGTGCGGTGATTTAATAAAAAGCTAACTATTTACAAATATATCTACATAGGACTATACTATTTGAAAACGCGCTATAAATGCTAAGAAGAAGAAAAAAACTCAAAAGTGAAAAATCTATGCTTGTTTAACTTCGCAGAATAAGCAGCTTTACCATTGGCTAATAGCAGTTTTAAAACATGACTCCGATTGGCCACAATTGCTTAATTAAAAAGAACAGTAGGTCCATCCGTTTTCTGATACAAAACTCAATTTCGCATCAGAAAACGGCTTGACCAACATAGAAGGGCGTTGACAACATAAGGCGACGCCGATTGGTCTAATATAAATATCCACCAATCAGCGTCAACTCATATTGTCAACGCCCTTCTATGTATGGACAATGGAAAGAAACACAAGTCATACACTATACTAATAAATTGTTATTATTATTATTATTATTATTATTATTATTATTAATATAATTACCATTACTATTATTATTGTTATTATTATTATTATTATTATTATTATTATTATTATTATTATTATTATTATTAATATAATTACCATTACTAATATTATTTTGATTATGAGTATTTTGTATATGTTATTATTCTATGTCTAATTTTGAGTATTTTGCTGGGGGGGAATCAAACATTGTGACTGACGAGTAAAGATGACGCATTACACAAACATGATGTAAAATAATTATTTTTAAAAGATTTGGGTATATTTGATGCAGATTTGGGTGCATTTGGAACGATTTATGAAGATCAAATAGTAAGTGATGTGTAACCTATATTTGATATAAAGTATTTAAAATTGAACAGTGTGGCGAGTAAAGATGAAGCATTGCACAAACATGATGTAAAATAATTAGTTTATTAAAATAAGTGCATATTATTGAATAATGATCTATTTAACATGAGTTGCTTAATGTTACAATGAGTCATATGAATAAAACCAGTGTTAATAAATATTTTTCATAAACTACAGTAACTTGAGCATTATTCATTTTATGTACATGTAAGTAAAAAAAGAATATAGATCCCCGATCTATGTACGATATCAGGAATCAGCAAAGCAACAAAGAATGCACTGTGAGTTTCAGTTGCCGAAAATTTCAATGCCTGAGCCCAGTTCAGAAGGGAGCAATCCATTTTGGAGAAAAAAATGGGAGAATCTTCAAAGAGATCACAGAAATCTATATATGGAATATCAAAGAGAAATTTCTTTGACAGGTACCTTAGATATTAAACTAAATGTTTACCATTTCAAACATTTGTCTTAATGAACTTTGTTTTTGAATGTAAAAGTATAATTATGAAAATTGACATTTTTACACGTAACAGGAATAAATTGTAATTTACTCATGTCAGAAATAGTTTTAAGCTATTTAAAGTGTTCATATGCACATATAGACTGATGAAATTATTTTAATTTCAAAGACCTGTTAATAACATGAAATTATTTCATTTCACCTGATAGAGGTGTTTTTTATATATATACACGAATGCATTAAGGAATAAAATAGGTGTTTGTTTCCATCAACATCGCCAAAATAAATAGGTAGGTAGGTCGCCATTACTTTTATAACTTTCATCTTTACACGTTATTTTACACTTTAAAAGGGTAATTTCAATGAACAAAGTCTTCCAAATGTATATACAACATTATTTCTACATAATTATGAGATGGAACAATCTTTATTTTGATGAAACAATGCAGTTTAAAATTTTTAATAATAACAATGAATTTTTAATGTAAACTTTACTTCAAATCGCAAAAAAGTTGAGTCAGCAGGGGTGGGTAGAAACAGGGACCTTTCTTAGGCCTTATGTATAACCACATATGCTGAAATGTATTAAACAGGGCGAGGTCCAATTGGCAGAACATTTTCTGTTCATACAGAGGCAGTAATTGATGTAATTGGCATGCAGAGTGCGGCAGTTGTTGGGGCAGCAGGAGCAGTATATGACTCAACACTGGCCTCACTTATGTTGTAAGATTCACAAACAAGTATAATTAAAAATAAGTTACTTCCCTAACGTTATATACTCAATATATGTATCAATATGGAAGAGGAGAACATGCTGAAGATACTGAGGATTATTTTTGAATTCAGTGTCAGAACATATTATGTTTCATGTATGAATGGTCAAGTTTTTACAGAAAAAAAAGTGAAGTACAATACTAAATAGACGTAATCATTTAGAAAAAAGATAAACCCCCAAATAATGTTATAACTAACATAGGGTAAGAACTCGCAAGACAAAAAATGTATACTATTTTACTGCACCATTGAACACAATTCTATTATTATTTAAATAAATCAATTACAGAATATTTAAAAAAAGGTGGCATATTGTTAAGCAGCATTTAATTTTTAGTTTTAGTATAAAATTTAAATTCTGAAAATTAAATGCAGAACAAGCCATTGATATGCCCCTTTTAACCTGATATTGTCTGATTGTTTTTTTTTCTGTGTTTTTAATTTTTCAGTCCTCAACAGTTTGACCTATGTGACAGTGAAGAAAGGTGAATATTTCTTCTTCTGTTTGTGTAATAAAAATGTTTCAGATGTAATCACTATAAGGCATGACAAACCATACTATTTCGGGGTAGTGGGAACAAACAGCTTTTCTATTTAAGTCATGTTTACTTAAAACATACAATTCACATCCAATACATGCAAATCACATTAAAAACATGTTAATCACATCCAATTAAATAGCTAAGCATAACTCATACAGTAGTTGTTCCTTTATTTGCTATTAAATAGTTTATTTACTTCTCATGTTAATGAAGTATGAATAAGTTACCAACAATGTTAAAAAAAAAGAAACTAATGCTGCAACATTTTCACGTCAGTGCATATTTTTCATATCAATACAAATGCCCATGACTTTTACCATTCATTGTATATTTTATTGGATTTTTGCTTCATAACATCAGTCTCGGATGGTCCAATCTTCCATGTAATGTATCTTGTTCCAGTAACACCTTTCCAAAGGTATAATACAATTGTATAATACAAGAATGTAAAACATATTGTACAAAGCTGATTTTGTCAGTGTTTTAAAGAAGGCAAATGACATTTAAACAGTTAATCAATGCATTAAAACTATCATTACAGTTTGCATCAGTGAATAATGTACATAATGGTATTAAAGCTCACTGTTTTTATTTATTTTTAGTAATCGCATTATAAAATGAAACGTTTACACAGTTTATACAGTTATTTTTACAATTTACAACATATTGTGTAACTATCGCATTTTGTGGCAAAATCTATTGACAGAACTTTAATTTCAGAGTCCAATCATGTTCAACAACAACCAGTACATTGCCAAGGTATTATTATAACATTAATAATCGATTTATGTTTTCAAGCTATAAGCAATGATCACTAGTTATTAAATTATTTATTAAATTATTATAATTATGTAACTTCTGTCAATTTCATTTGAATGCTGCTGCATTCTGATTGTATAATCCGTGCACATGACCGTTTTTTTTCATTATTAATGTCTATTAAGTCATTACACAATACACTTTACATTACACATTCCTGTCAGTAAATGCATGAAAAAATATTGTAACTCAATAAGAAAATTCCATGACTTTGTGTAAACAAAACGGGTCAATTGGAAATGAAAACTTTAAATCGCAATGTCATGAGATTTAAAGCATTGCATGAATAAGGTATGCGTGAACTTTTTTCAGCCCAAATCAAGCGAACTGTTGCTGTTGTAGTGACTCTGAAATGAAAGCCTTAAAGAATAGGAAACTAGAGTTGCAGATAAAATTTTATGAGAGACTTAAATTGTAAAATGACCTATTAGTTAGTGTTTTTCAGTTAGTTTTTCAATTATCTTTTTTACAACAGTTTTTATATCATATCAGCTATGTCCCCCGGCCCCCAAACCAACAATATCAGCGATGGCCTCCGGCCCCCAAACCTTTATTATCAGCTATGTTTTCTGGCTCCAAAACCTATAACATCAACTATGTTCCCTGGCCCTGAAATCTATAATATCAGCTATGTCCCCCAGCCACCAAACCTATATTATTAATCAGCTATGTCTCATTCAGCACACATTGTATAGACTTGTTTTGTATTTTTCAGATGAAAATGAACACACATTTTTAAGACTTGTTTTGTCTGTCCCCCGGCACCCTTACCTATATATATATAGGATCTGGCACGAGTTGTCATATCATACCATATTTTATTAAACGAGTACAGGAATTTTGTTAGTAAGCGAGCTTTTGGCGAGTTAACTGACGAATTTCCTGGACGAGTTTAATAAAATATGGTATGATATGACAACGAGTTTAGGATCTTTTTTATCACATGCTTTTAAATGAGCAAATTAAATTAATATTAACGCAAACATTATGATAAATCCCGAATGTTGTTTACATTTCGTGGCGTCATTTGACGTTGCAACGTCATTTCAGCATAATAACAAAATCGATTGGTCAATAAGCGAAAACTAAGTCAATTAAAACGCTTAAAAATGTTGTATTACACATGTGTAATATAAAAAATAGCATGTGATCAACTCAGCTATGTCTTATTCAGCTCACATTTTTAAGACTTGTTTTGTCTTTATCAGATGTAAATGAACACACATTTTAAAGATTTGTTTTGTCTTTATCAGATGTAAATGAACACACATTTTTAAGACTTGTTTTGTCTTTATCAGATGTAAATGAACACACATTTTTAAGACTTATTTTGTCTATATCCCCCATAATTTACAATCTAAAATATTGTTCACATATAATATCACGGAAGCGAAGTCCATCTTATGAACCAACATGAATCCCGTCTTTGCGCACACGATCTTCCGGCAGAGCATCAACATCTGGTACACCATGCAGCTTGCAGATGTCGTGCAAAACTGCACATGCAATGATCAACCTGTCTATACACATTGTTTGTTGTTTTGCAATATATACCACTTTCACAGTAAAAATATATTTTTATTGATATTGTTTACACATATTAATCCCGCATCCCATAAAGCTTGCAGATATTGTGCAAAACTGCTCACGCAATGATCACCCTGTCAAATACAATGTTGATTTTCTTGCAATATATAACGCTTTCACAGTAAAAATGTATTTTTATGTTCCCCCACCACTATAGTGGGGGACATATTGTATTTGCCCTGTCTGTTCGTTGGTCTGTTGGTCTGTCTGTTTGTGCCAACTTTAACATTTTGCCATAACTTTTGCTATATTGAAGATAGCAACTTCATATTTGGCATGCATGTGTATCTCATGGAGCTGCACATTGTGAGTGGTGAAAGGTCAAGGTCATCCTTCAAGGTCAAAGATAAAAAATACTAAGTCAAAGCGGCGCACAAGGGGACATAGTGTTTCTGACAAACACATGTCTTGTTATTTATAATGTTTACAGATAAAATCCTATTTCAAGGCATTCTTTGCAACAAAAAAATCCTTTTAATTCAAATTAATTACAATGTACATTAATTTTAATATATATATTTTTTGAAAACAATGCATAACTCAACATTTGATTAAATGATGAGAGTTTACATTTATTACATCCAAGTTACCGACACTTTAATACAAGTTCCTAATGTTGTCTATTGTCTGAAAAAAAATACTTGCACGTTTTTTCTGGAGCAAGTCTAACTTCTCCGTGCAGAATTCCCCATCTGCGTTTAAGCTGTCCTATGCCCCGTTCAACCTTGCTCCTTGTCAACTTGTGTGCCCTGTGTTTAAAAAAAGTTAAAATAACATTTTTTACGTAATCGCTTTACGATTCCATTATTAATACCAGATTTAAAAAAATGGTATGTTAATAACATTATTTAAACATAACACTATAACCATTATTCATTTCATTATTTAAACAGTACACTATTTTCATTATTCATTTTAATTTATTTAATGCGTATGTATCATCGATTTTAAACTTAACTGTGAGGTTTGGGGATTTATGAAAGCGGATAACATTGAGCACGTCCATTGTACATTTTGTAAGAGAATATTGAATGTTAAAAGACTCAATATCGCTATATGCCGAAGTTGGTCGATTTCCTTTGTATTTAGACGGATATGTCCGGATCGTGAAATACTTTTTGATATTATATACTATAAAACATGGTATTGTATTTTAAAAAATCGACGATGAATATAACTTTGTTTATGGCTTATATGTGTATCATTTATCATATATCTTTCACAAAGACAATACAATAACTGATTAGAATAATGTTATATTTGCAACATTTCAACTTCGTTTTACATTATGTAGTCACTATAAATTAACCTCATCTATGTGACATTCTCACTCAAACATGTTGTATGTCATACCTATTTAAAATTGATCTCTCCTCTAAAATATGTATGTTTTGTATACATGTATAATTATAATGCATGCTATTATTGCATATGTATGCTTATGGCGATGCGCTGCATGCGTAAGTCAAAATAAAATATTATGTTCTGTTCCATTTATCTTTTTACACTGACCTGTTATTCGCTTCCTGAGCGTTATTAGCTGGTCTTACATAAGGCGTCAACAGCCAGCGTTTGCAGGGATACCCACTATCACCCAGAAGAAAGTGGTCATTCTGTGGAAGCAGGTTTCTTTCTTAAACTTTCGAAAAGGATTCTGCTATCGTGGGCACTTCTTGGCCATCTGGCGACAACGTCCATTATCATATCATTATGATCAAACACAATCTGAAACATGCAAATTCATAGAATTTATATGAGGTGAATGAGACAGAGCTTTGGAGCGACAAAATCAATTAAGGGGACAAACTTCATGAAAATCCAATCTTCAATTACTGTGAAACAGCTCTTTTTTTTGACGGGCACTGCCAAATAACATCCATCCGTTTCAGATGGGTGTTAATAAGGTAGTACCGGTAAATGAATTTTGCGTATCACATTCGACACAAGCAGCTATAATGTAGACAAGAGCACCGCATGACGGGTGCCACGCTTGGTTGCAAAAGCTTGTCAGATTTTTTTAGTTTTTTTAAGAGGTCACAGAGACCTTGACCTTTGACCTAGTGATCCAAAATGCCAAAATGAGTGTGGTGTGTAGAACTTATCAAGGTGCATCTACATATGTAGTTTCAAAGTTGTAGGAGGATTGTAGAGCCAATGTTAAGGTTTTAGCACGACGCCTAGGGTGGACGGCGGGCGGCGAGCTTGCTATGAAAACAGCTCAGTATTCTCGGAAAACAGCCTTGCTAATAAAATCAACAGTACTACAATAAAATTACACTGTGTGCATACATAAAGACAAACAATAAAATGGTTAAAATCAACAAAAATACAATTAAATGGCAGTGTGTGCAAAAAGAAAATCAAACAATACAAGGGCTGTTTGTAAAACATGCATGCCCCCCATATGGGCTCTCCGCTGTAGTGACAACCATTGTGTGAATATGTTTTTGTCACTGCAACCTTGACCTTTGGCCTAGTGACCTGAAAATCAATAGGGGTCATTTGCCAATCATGATCAATGTACCTATGAAGTTTCATGATCCTAGCCATAATCGTTCTTGAGTTATCATCCGGAAACCATTTTACTATTTCGGGTCACCGTGACCTTGACCTTTGACCTAGTGACCTGAAAATCAATAGGGGTCATCTGCGAGTCAAGATCAATCTACCTATTAAGTTGCATGATCCTAGGCATAAGCGTTCTTCAGTTATCATCCGGAAACCATTTTACTATTTCGGGTCACCGTGGCCTTGACTTTTGACCTAGTCTTCTGAAAATCAATAGGGGTCATCTGCGAGTCATGATCAATATACCTATGAAGTTTCATGATCCTAGGCATGGGCGTTCTTGAGTTATCATCAGGAAACCATTTTACTATTTCGGGTCACCGTGACCTTGACCTTTGGCCTAGTGACCTCAAAATCTATAGGGGTCATCTGCGAGTCATGATCAATGTCAATGAAGTTTTATGATCCTAGACCCAAGCGCTCTTGAGTTTTCATCCGAAAACCACCTGGTGGACGGATCGACCGACAGGCCGACCGACAGACCGACAGACCGACCGACAGACCGACAGACCGACCGACCGACAGACCGACATGTGCAAAGCAATATACCCCCTCTTCTTCGAAGGGGGGCATAAAAATAGTTTTATCACAATTCACATTGTCTTTTCATATGGGGAATACACAATCTGTTAAAAATACAATGGTTTACAACATACGATTCACTTTGTGACATATTTCACAATTTTAAGAAATATTACCTGTGTGTTGATGGAATGGTAACCCATTCTGTTCACGTACATGGGTTCATCAATAGATGGTGCCTGGATCTGCACATGAGTCCCATCTATGACACCGATCACGTTTAGGAATCTAATTAAAACAATATGCAGAAAATGCAGTTGTAAATAAATTGAACAAATACCTGTTGCAAGGGCAGAATTTAACACAATTATATGATATTCCTATTTTATAATAGGATAAATCAAGTATTTTTATTATCAGAAATGGAAACAACATAAATCTTATAAAGTGAAGTACCTAGCAATATGAAAAAATCTTTGTTTATTCCTGTTTAATGACTCGATGGTTGTTGGTAATCTAATGTGTCTCCTCACAACATGCTCAGTGCATCAAGTGTTTGAGAGACTGCTCTCGAAACACTTGATTGCGCTACAGAGTGCAGATCACCGGTGTTGAGCTGTATCACACCGGTAGCCAGGTACCTCAGAGTGATCAAGACCTTGTAAGTTGTAGCCAGTAGATAGGCTGTGGCTCCTGTCAGAATTGGGTGCTAAGGCAGCATCCAGCTGGACAATAATATATGCCAATGTGGTATGATTGACACGATATCTCTTGTACAGAACATCATTCGTCAACTGTGCAATGTCCATTCGCTCACGATACTCGCGAACTGCCATTTTGCTGCAAGCTGTATAACCAAAGTGTTTTAAATATCACAATGTACTGTATGAATTGCTATATGGTAGAAAAGTAACTTACCATCAAATATATCCTGCCATTTATGGATTGATTTTCATTATCTTGCAAGGCAAAGTTCATACAAATACGGAAACAGAGTTCGTCCCGATATAGTATAGATTAAGCCCAGCAAGATGTGTAACCTTTATTTCGTACAGTATCATCTTGGTGACCGGATATTCCGAAACGCCAATGTTGTTTTTTCATCTCCAAATTCAATACAATGGGCGTCTGTCATTTTGTAACATAACGTTAAAATGGCAATTTAATTGATATTATTGCATAAACTCTATCTATAATGCCCTCTGGTGGGGTGCAGAAACTTGTCAAAATAAGGGCTTGAACGGAAGAAATCGTGCATTAACACGGCGATTCACATGCCGTTCAAGCCCTGTTATGTGTTTTTCATATCCATAATCTGGTCCACACGCAGTTACTTCCCTTCTCCAGCCTTTGACGACTTTCCAAGCATAAATGGGGAACTGTATAAGCACCAGTTTCCTCATGCATGCAAGGATAATGGCATGCCTATTTCAATCCACTTTTCAACTTAAACAATCTGCACTCTCTTGACAACAGCTTAATTGTATTTGCAATGTCAATTAAGTTAAGGTTATTTACTCAACACTTTCAAAAGACTATGCTGTAAATTTAAGTGATTATGTACCTTCAACGATCCTGCTGTAAATTCCAAAATAATTCCTCATTTCTTAATTTGCGCGGCTGCATTTCAAATTTGCATTAATCCACTGTTTAAACACATTTTAAATCGTAAACTGCCTATCCGAAGGTAAAGCCTCGTCATTTCGGATGATGACCGAGTGAGGTATTGAACTGTATTGAAATAATCGAATAATTTTGTCGTTGTCGAATGAACAAAACATTGTTTTCAATGCTATTTTAATTTATTTTGGTATGTGTGGTTTGTTTATGCAATTATAGCGAAAATACACATTTTCTCGGACATGATCATCTGCGGGCGCTCTCAAAATCCGTTTCTGCCCTCGTGCTGCGCATCAATTATCAATTCCTTATTTTTTTTACATACGGCAGTAAACATTGCAACTTCCTGTCTCGCTAGCAAATATAAAAGGGTAGAAACAATTACTATTTAAATCAACTGCTCTATTGATATATTTATCGAAAGAAATAAGATACAGCCACCGATTGTGATGATTTTCTGACTTGTCTGCTTGAAAACAGGATTCCGCGTTAAAATGGACGCTACGTTAGTTTTTTCCTTAATATTTAAGGGTCCTCCGGAGGTCCTTTAAACGTTAAGGCGAAAATGCCGACTTAAGGCAAAACATAAGGGCATTTTATTTTGTGGATAATACTTTAGGAAGATCTTAAAAAATAAGGGAAAATAGCGAAAATTAAGGAGAAAATATTTAAACTAAGGCAAAAATCTCCCTTAGGATCTTTGTGGATACGGCCCCAGCGCAGTATTCAGTATTCTTCTAATACTAAACAATAAGCTAATTAAAATTTTGTTAAAAAACCGTTGTATGTAAACGATAAATGGGTGTTTATATCACATCTATTTAGTAGTTGGAATACTCGATTGGATTAACAAACATACCAGTACTATTATTAGTAAAGGCTTGTTTGTGAGAAAATGACATTTCATTAGTTCTGGACATGTACTTATTGTGATCACCTATTCTGCAAATAGCACAACCTTATTCGGAATATATGCCTAAGTATGAAAAACTTTAAAAGCTCTAAGTAAATATTGATTGATTATAAAATGCTAGAATGTAATACAAGATAATCAAATATTGCTAAGAGGGAACAAGTGGTCCGTCTTTGTACCATATGGAACTATTTTAAGTTAAAATATTTAACAAAATAAATAGCGATATTTCTCAAAGTCTGCATTGTAATTGCATTATCCGTAATTGGGCTCAAATAACAAGGTCGAACTCGAATTCCAACCGTCAAATTGGCCAAAAACAGATTATGTTTGACATCAGTGGCGGTTTTAGACGAACGTGGGACTTTGGGCCTTTTTATTGATGGCGTCAGCTGTATATTGTGTACGCTTATTTTGTGGGCATGCGGAAAATGTATGTTTAATTACAAACACAAATAATGCGCATGTTCAATAACCTGACATGAAGCATAGTTATAGGCATTTCATTTTGAGAAAAATAATGAAACCCTCTAACTTGTTATAATCGTTTAATTACTGGGATTGAGTTATATAATTGCACTTACAATCGCGCCTAGTATTGTTTTACTGGTGTCACAATATAGACTATCAATTAGCGTCCCTTTAATGCTTTGCATCAATGACCTTTCGGTTATTTCACTCAAAATATCGTTTGAAAATATGATATTGAAAAGTTGTTTAATACCTTACGACCCGCAATAACATTTACTTCGTTCATAGCGGTATTGTGTTGCCGTATTTAGTTTCTTTATGTTTAAATAACGTGTGTGTATACTTGAAGATGATTTATTTGTTGGGATTTGAAAATTAATACAGAATACGCGGTCTTATTCACAAGTGGGCGTACGTTTAATGCACAATACATTTTAAGGCCGAATGAAGCCAATATGTTGATGTGTTTTCTTTGAAAACATTGTACCATAAGGATCAGTTTTCGAAACAAGCCACGTCATTTAAAAACAATCGGAACGTTATTGTTCCATATGCAAGGCGGTATCATAAATGTACAGCATAAATAGTTTACATGAAAGAAGTGCCTATATTTAACGCAGCATGTGCCATAGCTAAGAATTGAATATGTTTGGTAGTGTATTTTAAAGTGTTAAATTAAAATTAAAATGAAGTTATTAGTTAATCATTTTCATTTTGTTTAAAAGTAAGACAATAAACACTTTAATACTTGTTTCGTTTCATAAAATATATTAAAATACATTTTAAGGTAACTTCATAAAGCAATACAATTCTGCAAACATCGTGTCAAAATTATGCTATGTTAGCAGTGCAGTACTGAAGATCAAGGGCACATGTTCATCAATACTGATTTTGAGCTCGAACAATTATATATTACGCGAGTTTTTTTATGTGATGGATACTATATCAGTATTTGTTTCGGTAGGATGTTATTTGTTAAGCAGCAGAACGACCATTTAATTTTGTCTGAAATACTATTGTACTTTAGATTTAAAAACCATTAGCATTTGTACTTTTTCTATACAATTTGTGCAGAGCAACGCTCCAATTGTCCTATTTAAAATGAGCATAACACTAATTTACAAGCGAAAATGCGATTTATCCAATTGATACCAGCACACATCTTAATACGTACACAATTATATGGTGGTCATTACAGATTTCACAACAATAAATATATATGTATATATATACTCTCTTTATACTGAATTTAACATCGCTATTTACAAATGCCAAGTAAGAGATGATATCACCATCTGACTGTAATTTATCATACATTGAACAATGGTAAACCGCTGCTAAAATTCCCCTATTATGTAAATAGGCAATGCTTTATTGTTGTACCTATTCAATGGCCGCTTTGTCAACTACTATAATAATTCACAACAGGTTTAAACTACTTATGCAGCCGATTATAAATCAGATGGATACAAACTCAGGCACAATATACTTCCCACCACGTAAACAACTTTTTCTGTACTTGTTCTATGAAACCAAGTAGACAAAATTACGTTAGCTGTTTAGCGGCATTATTTCAAATATTAACATTGTTTTATGTTCCGATGTTTTTCGGCCAAGCTGTCCAACCCTGCTTTTCACCTAAGCTTACCTTTGTAAGCGTCCAATCAATTTGAATATAAAATTTCCCGAAGGTAGGCCTGGCACTTTTCGAAAAAGAATATGTGCAATCTTCAAAACCGTTTTTACATTTACATTAATATGTTATTTAATTGACTTTCTATTTTTGGGATGTATAGGGTATGAAAAGGGTTACAAACAGTGCTTCTGCAACGATATTAACAGCGTTTCAGCAAAAAGCATTTTTATCTCTCATTATATAAGGCTTAATAGTTTAAACAGTTTCACACTCAACTCTCAATATTAATTCATTGTGTGTGTGCCCCTGTATAACTTGAAGATTGTTAGCGTCAGAACGTTTGTCTTAAAGGATGTGGTCACATATTTAGTAAGTACCACAATCTTGCATTATGTGTACACTCAAGTATTTAAGAATATATAATTAGTGCTGTTCAATAACCTAATAAACGCTTTGACAAAATATCGTAAACTGCCTTCGAAATTGAACGTTAAACATGTAAATGTATAACGCTTTAAACAAGCCATTGTTTCAGCAGTGGACTTGTTACCTCACTTTAGTGCGCTGCATTCCAACCCGCAAGGTATCAAGGTCAGTTCGCGGTCAGTAACATAATCGTTATATAAACGCTATCAAGGTAACTAGGTGAACTTGAAGTTTATTTTGACAAAAAAGGTATTATTCGGTATTATAATGGTATGTAATAATAGATTCTTAATATTTTCACAATTACATAAGAGGTACTAGTTTCGATTAATTAAATTAGACATTCCACCATGTAGACCAATTTACTAAGCATACGTGATATGATTCAAGATACTATAAAAAATCGAATCAAATAACAATGTCAGATAAACCACTAAACCAGGTCTGTTAAGAGAACGCTTGTATAAATATATCAAATATGTACGGATGATTCATGTGGTGTCGGCTGACCTATACAGTATTCTCTCCTTTATTTTCCGTCTTCTTGTGTTGTTCAATTATGTAACATCTGATCAATTATATCTAATAAAGGGAAACAAGCCACGAAATCTGGCGCAGCACACCGTAATTGATTTTCGTATGATGCAGCTAAGAACTGCGCAAAAATGGGATTCGCTATCTTTGATCTCATAAATATAACTTTTGATCGTTAATTAAC